>NC_071119.1:10592500-10937500 GCF_024256425.1 Clarias gariepinus
GAACTTAGTCATCCTGAATGGAATTCTTTTTCTGGCTTTGCTCGGAGTGGTTAAGTCTTTGGGCTTTTTTTGTCAAGGAATACTTTTTAAAAAGTACTTTTTTTTTTACAGTATTGACAATAACATAACCAATCAATGCATTTTTCCATTTAAAGGCTAATTGCACTATATACAGTAGCCTTGTGATGAGTCAGTAACTTGGCCACTGAGATTATAAAAAAAAAAAAAACACCTTGGACACCAAGGGCTGCATTACCACACTTCAACATGCACAGATAAAATTAAAATGCATCTCTATAAAAATCAATAAACATATTTCTTCCTCATGTAGGACATGTCTTAATATGTCCAATATTGACAAGTGCAGTAGATGTGTACTCTTTAACACCAAAACTATATTTAAAATAATGGTTAAAAATGACTAATTTATAGTATGTCCCTAGTTTACACTCCTCTCTAATTTTTAATCCTTATAACATTTTCTAGTGCAGCTCTATAAATATTCGGAGAAAACAAGAAACTAATGTCCATCTGTGTCCATTTCCCCAATTTAATGTCAACGCTGCAGGGAACAGATTGACTACAGTGTGTCTGGTGCTGCTGTGTGTTCTCCTGCTGAGTGGCATCACAGTGCTGTGGATCAAATACAACAACGTGACTACAGAAAGTAAGCAGTTACTCCAGACAACATCTGAGCTTCACAGAGGACTTCTGGGACTTGGCAAGTGATTACTGTACAAATTTTAAATGTTAAGTACTCACATTAATACTTACATCTGAAGCATTACAAATAAATCATTATGTATTGTGAATTAAAACTTATGTAAATACTTGGAAAAATAAGGATGGAGATTTTTTAGTTCGAGCATTTACTACGTTTCGTCTGATAAGAAGAATTGGAATGACACCAGGAAGTACTGCAGAGAGAGAGGAGCAGACCTGGTGATCATAAACAGTGCTGAAGAACAGGTGAGAGAGAGAGAGAGAGAGAGAGAGAGAGAGAGAGAGAGAGAGAGAGTATTTGTATTCATATTGTGCTATTATCTTTTCAGGCGTTCATCAGTAAATATTATGGAAGCGATCAAGCTTGGATTGGTCTGACTGACATAGTCAGAGAGGGTGATTTTAAATGGGTGGACGGCTCACCACTGATCACTGCGTAAGACATCACTGCACTGTAATTTACTTTTTTTTCTAAGGTTTTTTTTTTGACGCTTTTTTTGTAAAACTCTGGTTTTTCAGGTTCTGGTCGAACGATGAACCCAACAATGCTGTGGTAGAAGAGGACTGTGTTATAACAGCCTCTAGATTTGCTGAACACAACATATTGACATGGAATGATTTCCCATGTGACTTCTCTGCAGTTGGGATTTGTGAGATGAAATTATTTAACTGAGCTCACTGAAGTCAACAGTCGAAACTGATTAAATCAGTATGTGTATGTTAACTATCTTTTGTTAATATGGGTCTTTAAATTAAGTTGCATGCATGCTAAAAGTTAAAGATGAATGTTTTATTAAAATGTGAGTTGCAGTTTGGCAAGAGTTACTCCAATGCAATAAATGTAGTAAAAGCCAATTGAGAACTAATAATATTACAAGCAAAAAATATTTAGGAAGTATTTGTAAATGAGTAAGCTTTACAACAATTGTCCAAAGGCAAAGACAATGAACAACTTGCCCCACTGTGCGAAGAATAGAATTTTGTACACTTTTAATTAGCCCTAAATACTGTATTATAAATTTGAACTGTGTCATCATCAACTACATCAACTCATTTGAAATATAGACAATTCACATTATTTCTACCGACTTTACGACATGATTCACACAAAACAAAATTATAACATTAAACACTTTGTTCTCCTCTAGAAAGATATCAGGCTGTCATTATTCAGAACAACATGTGTTGTTAGATCACTGTATATAAATTTGTATAATCAAGAAATATGAGAATGTGGGGAAAGCTAAATGTAAAAAGTTATTGTTCATTCATATTGTGTGTTTGTGATAATGTAGGTTATCAGTATTTTCCTAATACCAAGTAGTCTAGAGACAATTAACAATTAGGTAGTAACAATAACAGTGATTTCTCTTTATTATTATTTGTTTAATATTTATTTTTTTAATAGAAATTATAAAGATGGAATAACCATTGTTTCCTTGTCACCTGTTGTCACATCTATTGAAATTGTAATGATTTTATGTAAATCATCTATTTTTGGTGCAAACCTACTGTATAATTCAATTAAAATACAAAATTTTCCATACATTTTAAAATTGGTGTTTATAAACTCAAGCCTAGTGAGCATTTACTGTACAGTTAAATTAGGCTACAACAGAATTTCGGTTCAGCTCATATAACTGACTCCTATATCATAAGCACTTATGACTTAATACCCTTGGGGACCAAAACTAGCCCATCTAGTCTGACCCCACAAAAAAGCCAATGCAGCACAAATCACGAAAAAGTCAATGTTGGACACAATAGAAAGGCACTAGCTCGAAAGAGCCCAAGGCAACCGCCCTGCCCACCCCAGACACCAATCTGATCCAGCACCATTAGGATGCAATAAACAAACAAGTCTGATCCACAAAGACCCCATCCTGCAAACTTCAGCACCCAAAGGCTCCGCTGCCAACATCCTGTTGCCAGACACCACAGCACACCCCCAAAGGTCACTGTGGAGCCACGACCTGGGCAGCGAGGGCCATCCCAGGTCAATATATATCTAAATACTAAATATCCACATATCAGTTCTTATGTCTGCAGTAAGTATAGCATTTAGATAAATTCCTCCATCTCCATTCTTTCTTGTAATCCTGATCTTATAGTGATGTGAGTATTGCTTAACTAATTGTTATGCTACATTAAGAAATCACATTTCCTCTTTAGCCAGTGTTCTTTTCGTAACAAGTACATGTTTTGCAATTTTAGGGGTAAATCTGACAAGTTGTAAAAACCCTTTAATGGTTGTGCACTATTTTGTCATTCTTATTTTGTGTAACAGAAACAAAACATACTAGGTTATTGGACTGTGATTTTGAAATCCCAGCAAAAAAAAATTAAATGACAAGCCACTTTTTACTCTCAGAAACCACTAATACAACACTTAAAGCAACTTTTGTTTTTCCAATTAATTCAAACGGTAATCAACATTGTAATGTATAAACTGAAGATCTGACATAGCAACTTTATTCAACTATTCAGGTCAACTGCATATGACCTTCTGAGTGACTTAGTGTGAATCAGTTGACATACTCGACTCAGTGCGTGAATAAGTTCACATGCTTGACTCGTTGGATGACTTTGTGCAAATCAAATCACATGCTTCTCCTTCCATGTGTAATGAAGTAGTAAGGGTATTTTTTAAGCTTTAATAAAAATATAAGGCATAAAAGACGACCAAATCCCACTAAAAAAAAAAGGAGTTTATGAATACTCAATAAACATATTACTAAAGAGTACCATCGGTGAGCAAAGTGTTGTCATGGATATATTTTTCTATGATTAAAAAAATGAGGTGTAGTGTAATTGTTCCTTTTTTGTTGCACAGTATGTGCCAAATGAATTGAAATAATATCATCAAAAAATGCCTGCTTCTAAATAATAACGTCATGATAAAAAAAGTGTTAGTTACTTCATCAGCTCCTCCCTTTCTACTAAATTCAGTGCACTTTATATTTTATATAATGTATTATGCATTTCTGATGGTAAGTTTTACCCATGTGCTGCTTCCGTATTGCCACAGACCCAATTGAAAATTGCTGGGGAACAAAATAACCTAAAACTTAAATGTTTAAATAAGGGAAGTTTGTGAAATGATTTTTTTGTTTGTTTGTTTTTTGGAAGATGTCACTGCCCAGTCAGACAAAAATGCAACTCTTTCATAATATTGCAAGGAACTAACATACCAAGTCACTGCCTGGCAAATCATGGGGTAATACTGCTTTTGTTACTTAACAGCTTGGTTACAATAAAAACACACATATATGTGCGCACACACACACACACATGCGCACATACGAACATATGCGCACACACACATGAGCACACACATGCGCACACACAGCAGACTTCCCTTTAAAATTATTACGTTTCATGATATAAAGGAGAACTCATATAAGAGCACTCAGCCTATGGGTGGACAAGAGGGCAGATAATCAAAATTTATTAAAGTAAAATATTTATATTCATAAAATACTGAAATAAAAATAAGTCTTAAAATATTTCACTTTATGTGTAATAAATGCAGAATATGTAATAGTTTTACTTTTTGAATTAAATTGCCAAACTTTTTTTTTTCCGTCTATGTGTAGGGATTTCATAGCAGTGCTAGCAATAGCTGCTTAAACAGTTAAAGTGTAGCATCTGGCTTTTTTTTTTTTTCCTTCCGGACCTTCTGGAAATATACAGCCAACTAACTGTTCACCCTCTTCAAGTGCAAAACCCAGAATTATTTTTGCTTAAATCGAATCAATTGTTTGTAATGAGAATGTATTCTTTAAATTACTGAATGAATCATAAAGAAAAACAGCTTTAAACCTACTTCTGAAACTATGAGACTAAAAATTATTGTGTTTCTCTTCCTCATTTCAATCTCCTCCCTCCTTTTTAATATCAAATTAATTAGTACTTCTCCATAGTATTAAGGTTTTTTCTGTTTTGTCTCTATCTGTAAGAAAATACATGTTTTCTTGCTTTTTTATTTATTGTTTAAGTTGGACTTCATACTACACTGTATAAAAAAGTTTGAAATAACATATATTGTTAAACTTTAATGGGCAGTATTACCCCATGATTTGTCAGGCAGTGACTTGGTATTTTAGTTCCCTAAAACATGATGAAGGCAGGTACACCCTGGATTGGGGCAAAAGCCATTGCAGGGCACATGCACTCACACACTCATTTACACACTACAGGCAATTTGAGAACCTCATCTGCAGGTCACTGGGCTGTGGGAGGAAACGGGAGGATCCTGAGGAAACCCACCAAGCATGGGAAGAACATGGAAACTCTATGCATACAGACCTTTAAGTTCAAGTTAAATGAACAGTAGGCTTTTATTGTCATTTCAACAATAAACAGTTCAGTATACAGTGAAACGAACAACGTTCCTCCAGGACCAAGGTGCTACAACATAAATTAACATCATCATTAACAACAAGACCTGAGATGGGATTCAAACCTGGACCCTGGTGGTAAAAGATGTCTTATTAAATTCAGTTAAATGTAGGTTATCAGTATTTTCTTATACCAAGTAGTCTAGAGAAAATTAACAAGTAATTTCTCTTTATTATTATTGTTTTTTTAATACAAATTATGAAGATGGATTGTAACCTGTATTCTATTTATTGAAATTGTAATGATTTTATGTAAATCATATATTGTTGGTTCAAACCTATAATTCAATTAAAATACAAATGGGGTTTATAAACTCAAGCCTAGTGAGCATTTAGAGCTCGCACAACTGACTTCAGATATGGCAATGTGTTAAAAAAACAATTCCTAAAACATGAACAGTAAACAATTTAGAAAAAATAAAAAATTTTACTAATACTGTACTATTACCGTTTATATGCTAAGGCAATAGTAATTGTAATAGTATTTTTAAAAGCTACAAGTAAATACCACAAGAGGAATGAATGATGCTTGTTTTTCAAGTAGAAACATGATAAAAAAGCAAGAAATGTGATGATATATATTTATCATGAGCACTCATGGCTCAATACCCAGTCTGACCCCACAGAAAAGCCAATGCAGCACCAATCACGAAAAAAGTCTGTGTTGGCCACAATAGAAAAGAGCACACTAGCACAAAAGAGCCCAAAGCAACCGCCCTGCCCGCCCCAGAAACTAGTCTGATCCAGCACTAATGAGATGAAATACACAAACAAGGCTGATCTGCAAAGACCCCATCCCACAACCTAATGTACAACACCCAAAGGCTCCACTGCCAACATCCTGTTGCCAGACACCACAGCACACCCCCAGAGGTCCTTGTGGAGCCACAACCTGAGCAGTGAGGGCCACTCCGGGTCAATATCCACACTAAATATCCGCATATCAGATCTTTTGTCCGCAGTAACTCTTACATTCAGATAAATTCCTCCATCTCCATTCTTTCTAGTAATCCAGTTTTTTTCAGTGATGTGAGTATTGCTTTACTAACTGTCAAGCTACATTAAGAAATCACATTTCCTATTTTGCCAGTGTTCTTTTCGCAACAAGTACTTATTTTGCAATTTCTGAGGTAAATCTGACAAATTTTTTTGCACTATTTTGTCATTCTTTTTTTATGTAACAGAAACAAAACATACTAGAATATTTTATTATGATTTTAAAATCCCAGCAAGAGAAATGAAATGACAAGACACTTTTTACTCTCAGAAACCAGTGATACAACACTCAGAGAAACCAGTGATACCAACACTTTTTTGGCATTGCTGTGTGTCTCTTGAAGTAGAGCCACATCAATGTGTTCTGTTTTAATAGTTTATATAGTTAAGCAAATTTTTCATTTGTTCTTGCCCCATTTATGTTCAAGTTCGCAATGTTTATTTCATTCATTAAAAAGTGTATAGATAAAAAAAAAAACATAAACACATCCCAACGTCCAGCACAAAGGAAAAAGCATTCTAAAATTCCTCCTCAGCGAGTTTTTCTGATTATTTTCGTAATCCACTGCTTGTAGTCTAAATATTTTGGTGTCAACAAAAACTTTTTGTTTTTTGAAATATTTGACATCATGAACGATGTCTCTTGTTTGAGAAGTGGTCTTCTCGTTTAATATTTTGTCCCCTTTTTGTCTTTGTTAAAAAACTGTGTATGGATTCCTTGCTGTATATTACTGGTAATTTCTCTTCCTCTGGTATATGTTGGTGACCTAGCTTCCTGTTTTGTATCGTTGCCGCAAAATTTTCACGTTTGTATCAGCGTTTAAATTATATACAGCTTTTCCGTTTTTACAATAATAATATTAACATCAACTAGTTTTTTATGTTTTCATACTATTGGGCTTCCCCTTTTCCTGTTTTTTGCGATTGTGGAGAACGCGCAAGTTTCTTCGTCTAAGAACGACAAACGGAATTCAGCTCCAAACAACTAAACTCCGACTCAGGTACGCTATAATGGATAATATTCAGCTTGTTCAGTGTGTAGAGTGCAGGATTTTAAGGCATTCTTTCTCCGTCGTTAGTGGTAATTTTACTTGTGATAGGTGTGTGTTAGTGAGCACTCTGACAGTGAAGATATTAGCCTTTGAGGAGCGCATCCAGACTTTAGAGAGGGTTAGAGAGTGCAAGAGCAGTGGTATTTCCATAGCGGACAGTCTGGGTGCTGCAGGCGGAGATAACCAGCCCGACCCCGGCATTATAGCCCTCACAGTGGGGCGAGTGGGTGACGACTCGGCGGCATACTCGTTCAGCCAAAGCTAACGTTAAGGCTAGCCCAACAGAGCACACCTCCTCTGCGCTTCACGTGTTCAAAAGGTTTGCTCTCCTCAGTGATGCACCCACTGAAAAACATGAAAGAGCTCTGGTTATAGGAGACTCTATACTGAGGCACGTGAAATTAGCTAGGACCTTAGGTTAGGTTAGGTTCTCTAAAATAGTCGTACATGCTGGAGCCTTCATCAGTCAAAGGTTAGTAAGAGTAACTTTACAGAGGTGTTTAAACTAGCGAAGACGATGTCTAAAGAAGTAGTATGCTCTGGCCCCATCCCAATGCGATATGGCGACATAGCTTACAGCAGGTTGCTGAACCGCTGGATTCTCCAAAAATAATGTAGGATTTATAGATAATTGGAAGACTTTGAGGGCAAAGCTGGCCTGTTAGTTGTAGTATAGCTCATAGTTTCAAAAGAGGCCGAGTTAATTGCTGACAATCCAGAGCCCGGGCCAAAGAGCAGACAAACAGGCTAAAGCAACCGCCTGCTATAGAGTCGTTCAGGGTTCACTATATCGAGACTGTGTCTGTTTCCCAAGCTAAACACAAATTTAGAAAGACTCAGAAAGTCTGTTTTAATAATTTAATTAACACAGAGACCACAAACTCAGATCATACTGAATGTGCAGCCGGCACCACTGATCTGAAACTAGGACTGTTAAATATTAGATCTCTCGCATCTAAAGCAGTTATTGTTAATAAAATTATCACGGATCAGGAGTTTGATATACTCTGTTTAACAGAAACCTGGAATAAACAGAAGGAGTATGTAGCTTTAAATAAAGCAAGTCATCCTGGATACAGCTAATTACACCAGCCTTAGCTAAATAGGAGAGGAGGTGGCGTCGCAGTTATTAATAATGATAATCTGACTATCGTACTAAAACACAGACACAAATTTAATGCTTTTGAAGTTCTCTATAGTAACATAAGTTTCGCTACAAATATTAAGTCTGCTCAGTTGATCCCACTAATTATCATTTACAGACCCCCAGGGCCGTACTCTGAATTTCTTTTCCTAGTCATCTTTGTAGACAAAACGTTAATTGCTGGAGATTTTAATATTCATTTTGAGAATCCAAAAGACCCCTGAGAACAGCATTTATGTCCATATTGGACGCGCTAGGAGTAAATCAGTGTGTAGTAGGACCCACTCATAAAGCAGGTCACACTTTAGATTTAATGATATTCTTCAGATTAAGTATAAAACATTAATTTACAATTCCACTGTCTGAAGTTAACTCTGATCACTATCTTGCCTCAATTAAAGTATGTCATAGTAATAATGTATGCACAGCACCGTGCTACTGTATTGAACGCACATTCACATCAACTACCACACAGAACTTTATCAGTATTCTCCCAGAGTTCCCAACTTTGATTAGATCGCCGTTTGACCCCACAGAACTCGATCAGGTGACTGAATATTTACTGACTGAAAGTCGACATTCCGTTATACCTTAAATAGCGTAGCTACCGTGTTAAAAGAACAAATATTAGAAATAATAAACTCTAAAACTTTAAAACAGACCGCTCAGAATGGATCTTAGTGTAATTATATCAACGTATCTCTCCACTCTTTTAGAAAATAACAAAAATTATCCTAGATTTTTATTTAATATCATAGCGAAATTAACCAGTAATAAGACCACTGCAGAAATCTCCACAAGAACATTGTGCGATAGTGAGGACTTCATGAACTTTTTTTATAATAAAATTGTAAATATCACCATAAAATGGAGACTTTGAAACCGGACAATGTAATTGATGCAGATGTTAAACTAACCATGGCAGATTGAAACTTAGAAGCCTTTACTCATTCTTGAAGAAAATTAATTAATTTCACTCATCTCTTCTGCAAATTCCTTAACCTGTATATTAGATCCTATACTGACACATTTTCTCAAACAGATAGTGCCAAAAATAACAGAATCCCTGTTAAAAATAATTAATTCTTCACTCAGCATTGGGTATGCTCCAAAATCTTTGGTTTAAGGTCCACTGCTTTTTTCCCTTTACATGCTTCCTTTGGGCAACATAATCCATAAGCATGGTATTAGTTTTTATTGTTATGCTGACGACACACAGTTAAACATCTCAGCAAAACCAGATGAGATAAATCAGCTTACCAAAGTTGAGCAATGCGTAAAGGATATAAGAGACTGGATGCTAATTAACTTCCTTCTGTTTAACCCTGATAAGACAGAAGTTCTAGTAATAGGACCACATGCAGCTAGAAGCAAAATTTTAGATCACACTGTAACTTTAGATGGCCTTTCTGTTCCATCAAGTGCAACAGTAAAAGACCTCGGTGTGATTATAGATTTCAGTCTTTCATTTGAAGCTCATGTAGACAATATCACCAGGATAGCATTCTTTCACCTCAGAAATAATGGCAAGTTAAGGAATATATTGTCACTAAACGATGCAGAAAAACTAGTTCATGCTTTTATCACCTCTAGGTTGGACTATTGTAATGCCTTACTGTCTGGTTGTTCAACTAGGTGATTGAACAAGCTTCAGTTAGTTTAGAATGCAGCAGCGAGAGTCCTCACTAGACCCAGAAGATACGAGCACATTACCCCTATCTTATCTTCACTTCATTGGCTTTCTGTGAAATTCTGCATTGATTTTAAAATACTACTTTTGACATATAAAGCATTTAATGGTCTCGCGCCACAGTATCTGAGTGAACTGCTAGTGTCTTACGATCTGCCAGGCCTACTTCGATCAAAGGATGCAGGCTGCTTGTCAGTACCGAGTATTACGAAAACTACAGCAAGGGGCAGAGCTTTTTCTTACAAAGCCCCAAAGTTATGGAATAGCCCTCCAAATAGTGTTCGGGTCTCAGTGTTTAAGTCTAGGCTAAAAACCTATTTATTTAGCCAAGAATTTTTGTAAATAGATTTTTTTTTAGGATTTGCCTTTCTGTTTCACATAAATGAGGATGGGTTCTCTGTTGAGTCTGGTTCCTCTCAAGGTTTCTTCCTATTGCCATCTCAGGGAGTTTTTCCTTGCCACTGTCGCCCTCAGCCTACTCATCAGGGATTATCTGACCATTTTGATTCACACACATTCACATCCCATTTTTTTTAAATATAGGACAGGATGGAAATAGTCCCTTTACGTACAAGAATAATGATGTTTTGCCGGGCCACCAACAGGCAATAATGGCACATCGTCAGTTGTGTTCCATAGCATCATGGGTGTGTGTCCCTAACGCCTTGGGGCCCAGCTATGATCTTTCCTCCGAATCCACAGCCATTGACTACTGCGCTCAGCAGCCTCTGAAGTCTCTTTGATGGTGTGGTGCACAGCTTGGCCACAGATCCTCAGTTCTTTCAAAAGCCTAATGGTGGATGTAGCTATAAAGCCATGGCAGCCAACCTCCACCGGGTACACTATTGCTTTCCAGCCCCGTTGTTTTGCCTCAAGCTTCAGCTCAGCATATCACAACCTCTTTCTCTCATTTGCCTCGTCTATTGCGTCCTCCCATGGCACTGTCAGCTCTATAAAATATACAGTGCGTATAGATTTGGAACATAGTACCAGGTCTGGTCTTAAGGTTGAGGTGACTATTGCCGATGGAATGGACAACTGATGGCCCAAATCTTCCCTCAATACCCAGTCTCGTGCCCCTTCCAATGGTCCAACTCTAGTCAGTGAAGAGGGTTTTTGTTGTCCTTGTTCCCCTTCATGGACAAATGGTATCTTTTGGTGACTTTCTAAGGGGTGTGGCATTCATGGCTATTCTCTTAGATTCGATGGCTGCAGCCAATGATTTTAGAACTTGGTTATGTCTCCAAGTGAATCTGCCTTGGGAAATGCTTACTTTACAGGTGGTGAGAATGTGTCTGAGGGTGGCTGGCGTTGAGCACAGAGGGCATGCGGGATCTTCACCCCACCACTGATGGAGATACAAACTTAAATAATTATTTTGATTGTGTAAAGCTGCTTTGCGACAATGACAATTGTTAAAAGTGCTATACAAATAAAATTTAATTGAATATATATCCCTCACTGTCTGATTCTGGTGCGGTGTCTTTTTTTGGGTGTTTTTTTTTCCTCCTTCTTTACAATCTTTTTTTATTTTGGGTAATTTGAAAAAGGGCTCCTCTACCATCTCTATTTCCGCCTCATCCCCTTGTGACAGTGCAGTGGCTGATGCTTCCAGTTGGCGGCTCTTCGCCCCCTGTACCCATCAAAGAGAGCACAGGTAGCTCCAGCGCTGCACCCGTCCTCCTTTGTGTCCTTATCAGCCGTGCTCGGCCACTCCAGTGCCGGTTGAGTAACGTTGGGCTCCCCTCGGTCTTTAGCCTAGTATGTTGTTTTTAATGTTGTTGTTACTTTAGCTGACTCTTGCATTGCAGGCTGGGCTTGGGATTCGTTCTCTTTGGGCTCTGAATCAGTAGCATTTCCAGGTTCGTCAGCAGATGGCCGAGCTGTAGTCACAGGTGGAACGGCCCCGGCCGGCACGGAAGCGCCTTGACCCGGTCACTCAGAGGCATCAGGATCGCTCTGTCTTTCAGGACAGGCATGGACAAGATGTCTCATTGCACCACAATTAAAACATTAATATTGGTGTCTGAGGAGGCGAATGTGTTATAATCAAAGTCTTTAACTCTGAATTTAAACACAGCATTTAGCTCTTTATGAAAACAGCTCTCTTAAAAAAATACCAAACGTTTGACCAGAAAGGATTTACAACCAAGAGGGATTTTCTTTGTAGGGTAGACTAGTTTTCTGTATCTGGACAGCTCTGCAGCGATTATACTGTCAGATTTGAAGGGAAGAACATTAGATAAAACTATTTTCTTAGCTGGGGAGCTCAGGGGAAAAACCAGTATGTGTTCGTTATTAACAGTGATTCTGTTTTGGACAAAACTGATCGCTTTATCAACATTATTTACAAACACGACAACAGCACTGTTCATTTGGTAAGCAGAGACTATATTCTCATGTCCCATCTCATCTCCAAACGTTAAGACACACTCCTCCAAACTTGCTGAGCACACCACACACACACCATGCCGGCCAGTTAAACTTTCATACCACTGTGTGTCTGGAGCCACCATGCTCCAGCAACACACACACACACACACACACACACACACACACACGAACATTCACACAGGCACTTACACAACACTACATCCATGACAGGAGTTCATCAACAAATTGCAAAGCAGCAGATAAACTTGAATTGTTCTGAATGACAGAGGCAGAGAAGGCATCTCTTTAATCCAAAGGCGTCACCGCATTCACACCTCATAATTGCAAGTGTGGCTCACTGGATGTTGAAATGAAGTAAAACGGGAAATAGTTTTTCAACATTGCCGCAACACATCCAGTCACTTAGTTCCTTCAGCCAGCCACTTTGTGTGTGGTCTCTGACCATTAAAACCAAGTTCACGGGCTTCTACAAGGATAGTTCTTCTATCATCTTCCCTAAAAGATCAGGTTTACTGCAAAAAGAAGAATGGAAACGAGTAGGAAGATGTATGCAAATACAGACAATAGAGCTGATTTCATAGACAGTGAGCATATATATCAAGATCTTTACCCAGTCAAGACCCAGATGCCCAGAAGCAGCAATCAATCTAAGAACTCAGGTAAAATACACTCACACTCAGAAATATTTTATTTGTATATGTAGTGTAGTCAATTTTATTTACTTGTGTAAAATGTGTCAATTAAAAGGAAAGACAGTAAAAAAGCCCATTATGGACATGAGATAAGAAACATTGTGTGTGTGTGTGTGTGTGTGTGCGTGTGTGTGTGTGCGTGTGTGTGTGTGCGTGTGTGTATGTGTGTGTGCGTGCGTGCATGCGTGTGTGTGTGAGTGTGATTTTGTGTATCATTTTTTATTAAACTATGAATATGGATAGTAATAAACATAAGGAGCTTTATTTGTTATTCAAGAACAACAACATCAAAAACAAAATCTTGTGTAAAAGGATTCAGAAAAGCAGAAAAATGGTAAAAAAAAGAGGTGGAAGAGATAATCAGATTTTTTATTTTTGGCAGGAAGACAAGTATTGACAGTAACAACCAGTGAATGCATTTTTCATTTAACAGCTGATTGCACTATATACAGTAGCCTTGTGAGGAGTCAGTAACATAGCCACTGAGTAGAGATTATTTTTAAAAATACACCTTGGACACCAAGGGCTGCATTACCTCACTTCAATATGCACGGTTAAAGTTAAAATGCATCTCTATAATTCTAGATTTCTTCCTCATGTAGGACATGTCTGACAAGTCTTAATATGATCAATTACAGTATGATTACTTGCCTGAAGTGCAGCAGATGAGTACACAGTCAATCTAGCCTTAACACCTAAAGTATATTAATAAAAATGGTTTGAAATGACTACTTTACAGTATGTCCCTAATTTAAACTCCTCTCTAATTTTTAATCTTCATATCAATTCATAGTGCAGCTCTATAAATATTCAGAGAAAACAAGAAATTAATGTCCATCTGTGTCCATTTCCCCAATTTAATGTCAACACTGCAGGGAACAGATGCTACAAATTGACTACAGTGTGTCTGGTGCTGCTGTGTGTTCTCCTGCTGAGTGGCATCACAGTGCTGTGGATCAAATACAACAACGTGACTACAGAAAGTAAGCAGTTACTCCAGACAACATCTGAGCTTCACAGAGGACTTCGGAGACTTGGCAAGTGATGACTGTACAAATGTTGAATGTTAAATACTTACATTAATACTTACATCTGAAGCATTACAAATAAATCATTATGTATTGTGAATTAAAACTTATGTAATACTTGAAAAATCCAAGGATGGAGATTTTTTAGTTCGAGCATTTACTACGTTTCTTCTGATAAGAAGAATTGAAATGACACCAGAAAGTACTGCAGAGAGAGAGGAGCAGACCTGGTGATCATAAACAGCATCGAAGAACAGGTGAGAAAGAGAGAGAGAGAGAGAGAGAGAGATATTGAGAAATGATTTGTATTCATATTGTGCTATTATCCTTTCAGGAGTTCATCAGTAAATATTTTGTATACCATAAAGCTTGGATTGGTCTGACTGACATAGTCAGAGAGGGTGACTTTAAATGGGTGGACGGTTCACCACTGATCACTGCGTAAGACATCACTGCACTGTAATTTATTTTTTTTTCCCTCAGTTTTTTCTTTTTTTTGACACTCTTTTCGGTTTTTCAGGTTCTGGTGGAACGGTGAACCCAACAATATTGTGGTAGAAGAGGACTGTGTTATAACAGCCTATATATTTGCTAAATATAACATGTCATGGGTTGATTTTCCATGTAACTCCTCTGTAGTTGGAATTTGTGAGATGAAATTATTTAACTGAGCTCACTGAAGTCAACAGCTGAAACTGATTAAATCAGAATTTGTATATTAAATATATTTTGTAAAAATGATTACAATGATTTTTTTTATTAAAATGAGGCTAAGCGCATGAGTTACTCAAATGCAATAAATATATTAAAAGGAAATTGAGAACTAATAATATTACAAGCAAAAATTATTTAGGAAGTATTTGTGAATGAGTAAGCTTTACAACAATTGCCCAAAGGCAAAGACAATGAACAACTTGTCCCACTGTGCGAAAAATAGAATTTTGTACACTTTTAATTAGCCCTAAATACTGTATTATAAATTATAACAATATCATCATCAAGTTATCTTAAATATAGAAAATTCACATTATTTCTACTGACTTTACTTAATGAGTCACACAATAACAACGATTATAACATTGTGGTGTGTTAAGCCAGTAATAAACACTTTGTGCTCTTCGAGAAAGATATCAGGCTGTCATTATTAAGAACAAAATGTGTTGAAAGATCACTGTATATAAATTTGTATAAACAAAACATATGAGAATGTGGAGAAAGCTTAATTTAAAAAAGGTATTGTTTCTTTCATATTGTGTGTTTGTGGTAATATAGGTTATCAGTATTTTCCTGATATCAAGTAGTATAGAGACAATTAACAAGTAGGTAGTAACAATAACAGTGATTTCTCTTCATTATTATTTGTTTGATATTTATTTTTTAATACAAATTATGAAGATGCACGGTGGCTCAGAAGGGCAAATCATGTTTCCTGTATATGTGTATGTTTTTTTCCTTGAAAGTGTGCGCTTTTCCATTGTAAATGTGTTTTTCCCCCTTCTAAATGTATGCTTTTTTCCCCTTCTAAATGTGCTTTTTTTCTCTTATAAATGTGCTTTTTTCCCCTTATAAATGTATGCTTTTTTCATTTGAAAATGTGTGCGTTTTCCTGTGTAGCCGTCTGCTCTTTCCCGTTTGTGCGCAACTACTTTTTTCCCGCGTGAGAACTCTCTTTCTCCCATATTTTGCAAGCTAAAAGCTAAAGCTAATGCGCAAAGGACTATGGGAGTGGGGTCAAAACGCAACTGAACACGGAACTTTTCTGGATATCAGCTCCAGGACTCAACATGACGAAATATACAGTAAATTATAGCGTGATAACCTTATAACTTTCACTAAATTTTCAACTGCACACCAGGTAATGTTTAATATATAAAATTAATCAGATGTTACTGTTTTAGGCACTAATGATACCTTTTGTCGCAGTGTTAATACTATTGGAGTGTTTGGGGGAAATGCCGAGCCGAGTGTAAATGGCAGTGATTAAAAGGATTATCATCTCATTTAGACCATTAAACACTGATGTAAACCATCAGCTCCATGGCATCTCTGTAATATACATCCACATATGGATTTATAAGCAAGTTAATATCACTATGCTAACCGCTAGTGCTTAGCATGGGGAAACTAGCTTGTTAATTAATATATATTCATTTAATAGTGTGTTTGGACACATATGTGATGTAAACAATTAGCTCCACTGTTTCTGTAAAATGCCTGTCCAAATATGAATCTATAAGCAAGTTAATATAATTATGCTAAGCGCTAGCTTACTAAAAGAGCTAAGATAGCAGAATGTCAGCTGTTGCCTATCAACTATTGCTAATTATCCCTGAGCTGCTCCTGTTATGGGTTAAATGTTAGAGATGGTTAACGAATTGTTGTATGTAGTTTATTGGAGCTCCTGAGTGCCATATAATGTATACTGCTGTATAATGTAGTGGTTTTATCAAAGCTAGAGATCTTCTGTCTATCGTAATAGTTAGTTATGTGCTTACACAATGTATGTAAGTCAAGAAAAGGGGCTTTTGTTCAGGTTCTATCTATTCTAGTCATTAAAGTCATTAAATATATGTTTATACTCCTTATATGTATGATTGTGTGTTTTCCTTTTCACAGTGAACTGTGTGTAAATCATCAACTGCCTGTGTATCAGCTGATTTCTACACCAGCTTTACATCCTGAGCAGAAGGTGAGGGCTCTGAAGTATTTACCTCTCTTTTCAAGAACACCACTGAGCACATCTTAATCAGGGGACAGGGACACATTTCTCTTCATGGACATGATGTGTGTGTTAATGAATGGTGGAGATGGAGACAAATTTTGCAGCAATCCTTAATAGCAAAACCAAATAATTGGTTTTAATACACAGCATTACTAAAAGCTTGCATTCTATTACATTTTGTGTGCATGCCTGCCTATGTGTGTGTGTGTGTGTGTGTGTGTGTGTGTGTGTGTGTCAAACTGCATAGTAACATCATGAAGTCTTTTTACTAGATACTTATATTAACATGTCTTTATTTCTCTCCTGTTTTAGATTATTATGAAGAGGACGGACCCTTAATGCTCTGCCTTTTTGCACCACCAATACATACATGTATTTTATTAATTTGTAAATAAAGTCTTTAATATAATTTATAGTTGAGTATTTATTTCCAGTTTGCTTATCCTTTAGCAAAACAGTTGCTAACAACATTAAATAGAATCAGATGTTACTCCACTCTGTGTGAGGGTACAGGCTTATATACAGTATGTGATTTTAGCATCAATAATGTTTTTCTGCTAACTAAAGCATCCTGCCTTGGAGATGATATTAGTGACATCTCTGTTTCAGTTGAACAACATATTCCATAATATTTATACATTAATCCCATATGTTCAGCAGTTAAAACAGAGGTTCTTAAACATTTTACAGCAAAGGACTCCTTTAACTGTAAAACAAACACCTCTGAATACATTTACTTATAGTGCATTTCCAAAAATTAATTATGTTATTCAAAAAGTAAACTTTTTGTTTTTTATTTAAATGATTACTGCTTAACCCATCCCTGAAAATCATGGAAATCCAGTATGTCAAAATATAAAAATATTTCACTGTGATCATGGGGAAGACAGCTGACAACAAATTGTCCAAAAGATGATCATCTACACCTTCCAGAAGGAGTGTAAGCCCCCTTAGGTCAAAATTCACCACCAACTATTTCACTTACCATTTAATTGCTTGATTGGCCAGCCATTTCACCTGATGTTTCATGGGAAAGATGAGCTGAAATCTGGGATAAATTTACAAGCTGAATGCTTCAAGTGTGATCTGCAAACATAACCAGGGTGTCATGTTTAAGAGCTTAATGCAATGGGTTACATAAAAACACCAACTATTTAAAAACATGTAGGCTTATGTATAGTAGCAACTTATATCTATGGACTGTGAATGGAATGTTTAAAAATAAGAGTATCATAAATTGCCAAATAATTAGAATACACATGTAAACAATGAGTGTATCATTTGAAATACAGTTTATCTCAAAAAATTAGAATATCATGCAAGTGCTTAAATTTTTAAATTGTGGGGGGAAAACACAGAAAGAACAAACACACTCACAAGGTAAACATCATACACATAGAAAGAAAAAAAAACATAGACCACAAGGGGAAAATGATACATTCACAAGAGAAAAAAATCATATACTCACAAGGGAAAAATCATACATTCACAAGGAAAAAATAATATATTTAAATGAGAAAAATAATATATTTACAAGGGAAAATAATATACGTACACAGGAAAAAGCACACATTTACAAGAGAAAAATAATATATGTACACAGGAAAAAGCACACATTTACAAGAAAAAAATAATACACTTACAAGGGAATAATAATATACGTACACGGGAAAAAGCACATATTTTCAAGGGAAAAATAATATACCACAAGGGGGAAAAAACATGCTCCAGAAAGGCAAGGCATCTCTCCTGTGTGCAAGAACTAACTTTCTCGTTTAAGTTGCAAGCTAAACGCTAAAGCTAATGTGCAAGGCACTATGGGATTTTGAATCTAACACGGACAAAGTGAACACTCAGAATCAAGCCAGGGTTATCCGCTAAAATGTCCCTAACCCCTGCCACATATTTTAATATTGCTTATTCTATAATTAAATTCGTTGGGTGTAATTTGTGATTTCTAAATCATAAACCTACGAATTTATGTTCTAATATAATATTTGGTAGAGATTATGTAGGGGGACGGTAAGGTTCCGTCTTCAGTTACAGTAGGTGGACAACCAGAATGCCTATTACCGTCGCGCTCACCGCCGTCGGAAAACGGCAGCAGCCAAAATAAATTGGTTGCATTTTAAAGTAATTCGTGAAACGACTGCCAGGTGGCGCAAAGTGACATTTTTTACTCTACGCAGTTTAAAATATAATTAAGTCAATAAAAAAGTCTTAACAATATGTTGTATAGAAGTAATACTACAGTGATTGTAATTTCCACATCTGAGAACTTTATACAACAAAAATGAAAAATTTGAACCAGATATATTGATATTTATTGTATAATAATGAATCAAAAAAACAAACATTGGTTAAATGTTGTTTTGACAGACGATCAAGTTCACTAGTTGATCATTTTATTTGTACAAAGAATGAACTGTTATATCTCTGTTGAAATATTACTGTTATTGTGTCACAGGTGCTCTGCGCATAACACCGGTCCAATGCAGCCTTGTAAAGAATTTCTAAACGTGGGCTATTGTTGTTTACTTACAATATTTGTTAATTTAATTTGGTGGCAGTGGGCAGAGTGGCAGAACGGAGCACGCGGAGGCAGCCCGCCCGCACGGAGTGAAGTCGCCGCGAGAGCGCAAGTATCAAAGGGCGGACTTCCAGTGTCCTGTTTAAAGTCGCTGGACCGTGTCACATTGCCCCGCTCGCATGCCACTCTGTCCTGCTCCACCGCATCACGTACTTCCCGGACTCAACTCTGCACCTTACCTTTATAATGCGGAGCCTGAGATCCTAAGGTTATTTATCGCCAGCCGGCCCGAATAGGCGGCTCCGTCCCTTTACATACCTGCCGCCTATCTAGGGAGCCTACGGAGTGAGCGAGAAGCGATTGTATATTTGGGCGCACGCCCATCATAGGCGCACGTCGTGACATATCGTGATCCACGTCTTTAACTTATTAATCTAATCAGCGCTCAGCTGCAGGCATAAAGTTAAAAAAATGCGTTGGGGGGAAAAACAGCAAGGAGACTGACTCTGACCATTTTAACAATTCACGTATACACAGAGTTTCGGTTAATTTCCTGACACGCTAAACGTGGGCCATTGTTTATCTCCTCCTCTTGCACGCATAAAGTTTTACCGAGCGCGGAGGAATTTTGTTGTAATATTTAATAATATTTATGCCGTTTAATCAGGGGCTCTTATTCCTATTTGTCCTGGGATGTTAGTGTTACTGTGTGTGCTCAACAATGGCAGGCAACGTTCAAATGCAAATTATTCACCCTCCCCAGGTGTGAATCAGATGTTCTCACCTATACATTCAGATAAATGAAATGCACCCCTCCCCACTTTAAGACCTGGATTTTGAAGACCTGCAGTGATTCAGACCTCTTTTTAAATTTCTGCAAATTTTATCTTCTGGATTTTAGATTCGAAAAAATTGACATTATTACTGTTTTACTGGAATAGAAGAAATGGAGATTTTCTTTATCATAACATAAATTGTATTGGTTGGAATCACTCTATACACAATCATTTTTGTCATTGTGAGCGTACCTAAATAAAATTAGAGTCTTATAAAGGCTATGTAGCTTATATAGTTTTACTATATAGTTTTTGCACAACAATCTGACAATGTTTTAATTTTATGGTCGTTTATTTTCATTTTTTTCAGTTAATAAATCTACTACAAATTTAGAGAACACAAAATATAAGATGACACAAGACCCTACACGTGTAGCTTTTCTAATTATACATAAAAATCTCTTTTTAAATTTGTGCAAATTTTATCTTTTGGATTCTAGATTCTTAAATTGACGTTATTACTGTTTTACTGGAATAGAAAAATGAAGATTTTCTTATCAGAACTGTATTGGTTGTAATCACTCTATACACAATAATTTTCTTTGGTATTTTTTATAAAATATTGAAAGTTAATATTTTATAGAAAATGAAAATAACAAAATTTCATTTGTATTTCCCATCTCTAAAATAGCCTAAAAATCACGGGTTGTGTATAAAGTGATTAAAAACAATACAAGGCATGTTATGATGAGGAGACTTTCTATCTCTTCCATTCCAGCGATTAAAAAACGGGCAACAATGTAAATTTTAGAATCTGCAGGAGCTGAGTGGTCTGAGCACAACCTCTCGCATGGGGCGCTTTTCTCTGAATAGAAGAAACACGCATCTCGGTTTATTCATTTTACCTCCTTTTACATTTAGGCATTTGGTAGACGCTCTTATCCAGAGCCACTTAGATTTTTATTTGGGGTAAAGTGACTGATGTGCCTAACGTTTTTCAGCAGAGCCTACAGTATGTTTCAGTGAATAATCCACGACTTTTCATGAGTATGTAAGACCTCTCGACACCTCTCGACCCCTCTCTCTCTCTCTCTCACACACACACACACACACACACACACACAGCAGACACATTCAAATGCAAACAAATCACCCTCCCCAGGTGTGAATCAGCTGTTCTCACCTTTACACATTTGGAGAAACTATATAAAACAATATAAGGCTTGTTATGATAAGGAAACTTTCTATCTCTTCCATTCCAGTTATTAAAAAACGGTAAAAATGTCAATTTTGGAATCCACAGAGGCTTATGGTCCGAGCACAACGTAATAATGTTTGTATGTTAAAATGACTTGTGGCATGAATCTACACGAAGCTGAACTCAAACAGCAAAGAGAACATGGCGCTCTTTCACGTCGAATCGAGAGATTTATAAGAGATTTCTCTTTCCCAGAAATACGACAAACACACATCTATACGTGTTAAATAAGCGCTGTCTTTGCGGAGCTGTGCGAAACGCACGCCGGTGTGAGCTGCTTTATTATATATTAACATATGTTTGCTTTGTAGTGGACCGAGCGCGCACAACCTCTCGCTGGCGAGCGTCTGAATACGATGTTTTAACGGGGTGGGGATAATAAAACACCGCACTGGCAGAACTAGACTAATAATTATGAATGCGTCGGGGAAAACAGCAAGGAAACTGACTGGCCATTTTAATAATTCATTAATAAGTTGACACACACAAACACACACTCACTGTCACTCTCTCTCACACACAAACACACACACACAGTAGACCAAATCGTCATTAGCACGTCCCTCCCCAAACAGCACAGCAATGAGATACATACATTTAAACAATTTATTCATACAGACGTACCTGTATGTGTATGTATGTGTGTGTGTGTATGTATGTATTTGTGTATGTATGTGTATGTGATCCTGCATCAGCGCGCGTAAAGTTTTCCAGAGCGCACAGGCAGAAGTAGAGCAATGATTATGAATGCTTCGGGAAAAACAGCAATGAAACTCACTCTGACCATTTTAATAATTAATTAATAAATTAGTGATTTCTTTGGTTTCGGCTGTGCTGATGGTGATAATGTCATCTCGTCGTCTGCGCACAAGTGAACGCGCCTACAATTCACTTTACATACGAATTACATAATCTAATAATTAGTTTTTCATTAGTTTATATAAAAGCAGACATTTCGGTTTCTATAAGTATATATTTTTCACGTCTGTGAGGCGTATACACGGAGTTTCGGCTCATTTTCTGACGCGCTCAAGTTCAATGAAAACAATACAAAATAGCGCACCCTTTTCATTTTCCTTATTTAACAAAATCATAAAGTTTTTTCGTCATTGTGAGCGCACCTAAATAAAATTAGAGTCTTATAAAGGCTCTGTAGCTTATATAGTTTTACTATATAGTTTTTGCACATTAATCTGACAGTGTTTTAATTTTATGGGCTTTTAGTTTAATTTATTTCAGTTAATAAATCTACTACAAATTTAAAGAACACAAAATAAAAGATGACGCAAGACCCTACACGTGTAGCTTTTCTAATTATACATAAAATCTAAAGGCTCAGTGTGTTAACGTTTATGTTGCTTAAATTCGATCCTAAAAATATTTTTAAAATAATTGTACTTATAAATTTGTACTTTAATGTTAATACTGTGATTATGAATGCATTTAATTACAATGTTTCACTTGATTTTATCTGCAACTACATGCGACTATAGCCGAGCTGCGACTCATTAATCCTGGAGAGAACGGACTAAGGCCTGAGGAGTCAGTCTGTAGTAATATAGCGCCACTCAGCGGCAAAAGCCAGCAAACGCACAAACCCAAATGCAGTTGCCGTGCGCCGCGACGGTAAAAGTCGCATATGCCTGTCCACCTACTGTATAGAAAGCAAAATATCTGCTTTTATATAAACTATTGAAAAACAAATTATTAGTATTATGTAGTTCGTATGAAAAGTGAATTATAGGCGCGTCCACTGCTGCGGAGACGACGAGATGACATACCATCAGCACAGCCGAAACCAAAGAAGAATTTATCAATGAATTATTAAAATGGTCAGAGTGAGTTTCCTAGCTGTTTTAATAAATACTTAAAGTAGATAACAATAGCCCACATTTATAAAAGCATTTTTATTTAGACTATAAAAAATAATCCTCCATTTATTTTTAGGTGTGCCAGCTGCCACAGTTCTTATATGGCTCTTTATCGGAGTAAATTCAGTAACAAACCTGTAACTTTCCACATAAAACAGGTACATCTGTATGAATAAATTGTTTAAATTTATGTATCATGAGCTATTGATCAGTGATTTACGTAAACGACTCAGTTTAGATGTAAGTAAATGCTTTAAATTATTAGATATTATATAATAGAGCCACTGCTGCGGAGACGACGGAATGGAAGAGATAGAAAGTTTCCTCATCATAACATGCCTTGTATTGTTTTTAATCACTCTATACACAACCTGTGATTTTTATGCTATTTTAGAGATGGGAAATACAAATGGAATCTTTTTTTATTTTATTTTTTTATAAAATGTTAACTTTCAACATTTTATAAAAATACCCAAAAAAAAAAATCAGTGTATAGAGTGATTACAACCAATACAATTTATGTTATGATAAGGAAAATCTCCATTTCTTCTATTCCAGTAAAACAGTAATAATGTCAATTTTAGAATCTACAATCTAGAAGATGAAATTTGCAGAAATTTAAAAAGAGGCCTGAACTGCAGTTCTTCAAAATCCAGGTCTTAAAGTGGGGAGGGGTGCATTTCAGTTTCTCTAAATGTATAGGTGAGAACAGCTGATTCACACCTGGGGAGAGTGAATAATTTGCATTTGAACGTTGCCTGCCATTGTAAAGCACACACAGTAACACTAAAAGAACAACATCCAAGGACAAATAGGAATAAGAGCCCCTGGTTATACGGCATAAATATTATTAAATATTACAACTAAATTCCTCCGCGCGCGGGAAAACTTTATGCGTGCGGGTGTGCGCTGTTTAGACTTTGTAGGATATTAAAGAGGAGGAGATAAACAACAATAGCCTTCGTTTAAAAAAGCAGTTTTATTTAGACTATATAAAATAATAATAATTAAAGCAAACGCTATTATATGTATTGTTTTCAGTGAACTTGAGCGCGTCAGAAAATGAACCAGAACTCCATGTATAAGTGAATTATTAAAATGGTCAGAGTCAGTCTCCTTGCCGTTTTTCCCCCAACGCATTTTTTTACTTTATGCGTGCAGCTGATCGCTGATTAGACTACATAGGAGGTTAAAGACGGGGATCACGATATGTCACAGTGTGCGCCTGTGATAGGCGTGCGCCCAAATCTACTATTACTACTCGCTCTCTCCGTAGGCTCCCTAGATAGGCAGCAGGTATGTAAAGGTATGGAGTCGCCTTCGGGACGGCTGGTAATAATTAACGTTAGGATCTCAGGCTCCGCATTATAAAAGCAAGGCGCGGAGTTAAGTACGGGAAGTATGTGATGTGGTGGAGCAGGACAGAGTGGCATGCGAGTGGGGCGATGTGACGCGCTTCAGGGACTTTAAACAGGACACTGGAATTCCGCTCTTTGATCCTCACGCTCTCGCGGCGCCTTCACTCCGTGCATGCGCGCTGCCTCCACGTGCTCGGTTCTGCCACTCTGCCCACCGCCACCTGTCGCCAGCTGTGTGCCCGCATGCCAGCATGGCACAGCCCCCGGATCTGCACGTGCACTTCATCTCTTCCCCTTTCTTTTCATCCTCCCTCCTTTAATTCTTTCCTTCCCTATTTTACTTAAATAAATTATCCCTTTTCCCGTAAGACCTCGCCTCTTGTCCGTGCTTCATGGTGCCACCCGTGCAAATAGGGTCGAACCCGTTACAGATACCAAACCCCGAGCCCAAACCTCATTTAAATGAAATTAACAAATATTGTAAGTAAACAATATTTTACTTGTGCCCACATTTAGAAATTCTTTTCGAAGCTGCGTTGGGCCGGTTTTATGCGCAGAGCGCTGGGATATTTCCTAAAGCTCAAATCTCCGAAAACTACACTTGTACACAGTAACAGTAATATTTCAAACATTTTGCAGGCTGCCGTTTGGAGAAAACAGGGAATAAACAATAAATTATAAATAACTCAAAATAACCCAACCAGGTGTTTATTTGTAAATGACTCACTACATCTCATATGACCCAACATAAGCAACACAACAATGTGTTTAAATTACCCGAAATAACCCAGAATTCTGACCCAGCATAAACCACCCAACGATGTGCTTACAGAAACAACACATTTTTAGTGCGTCTTTTTTGAGTTATTGTAATATTTTATTCTGAAAGTCTATTTTACCAGTTATTTCTATATTTAAAGTTTGATGTATTTTTAAATGTATTTTTTTGAATAACAGTAAACAGATGCAAACAAAGATAGTCTATATAACAGTTTATTCTTTGAACAAATAAAATTATCAGCTAGTAAACTTGATAGTCTATCCAAATAACATTTAACAAATGTTTGTTTTTTTCAACTTATTATTATACAATAAGTATTAATATCTCTGGTTCAGATTTTTCATTTTTGTTGTATAAAGTTCTCAGATGTGAAAATTACAATCACTTTAGTTTTTCTTCGATACAGCATATTGTTAAGACTTTTTTAATGACTTAATTCTATTTAAAACTGCATAGAGTGAAAAATGTCACTTTGCGCCACCTGGCGGTCATTTCATGAATGACTTTAAAATCCAACTGAATTATTTTGGCTGCTGCCGTTTTCCCACGGCGGTGAGCGCGACGGTAATAACCATTCTGGTTGTCCACCTACTGTATAATACCACAGATTTCAGATATTTATGTAACGTATTTAAAAGTATCTCACACCCTACTCTATTTAATGTCAACCATTTTTTTGTCGTTCTGTTCTATCTTGTCATTTGTTTTTGTTCTGGAAGCTCTGTCGCTAAAACAAATTCCTTGTACGTGCAAGTGTACATGGCAATAAAACTCTTTCTGATTCTGATTCTGTAGCTCAGCTCTTCTTTATCATCAACATTACGACATCTTTGAAGAAATCTAACTCTAGTCTGTGTAAATACATCAGTAACTGGAGCACTAAAATTGTACTTCAAAATATGTTCTTCAAAATATTTTTTTGCAACCAACAAAATTATGTGAAAAAAAAAAAAAACATTTACCACATTTGTCTCAACTTAGTTCAACAACAGTTCCTGTATTACAGCATTCATATTTTGTCTCCAGATGATACATACTGAACACATACTGTAAACACAGCAATTCAAACGAATTCAAACTAATGTACATATTCGATAACCGCATAAACATACAAAAATGCAGCGTCAAAACAATATGTACAGTATATTAGCCTTTTAACATTTCTGGCACTTACTATGGCAATAATCCCTATGTTTCTAACATGGTTTTGGCTCTGTATGTTGCTGTATTCACTGTCAACAGGTTGATTAGCCTACCATAATAGTGCAGAGCTAAACATCTTTCTCACCACATTACAGCAAAACTACTAACTGTGTGCTTTTCATGGTACCACTACAGACTCTCAAGACTCTTATGTCTGACTCAAGGGTATTTACATCTCATTTGGAGAAATATTAACCCACCTGTCATCATTTGCATTTTTCTGTTATCGACCTTTGTTCTGCCTTCTTCAGTGTTCCTGTGGAAGGGCAGACACAGCCATTGTTCGCCTTCACCCACAGGGGGCGTCAGTTCACCTGGTCTCGTCTTCTGCAGGGTTTATTGACTCGCCTGCTGTTTTTTCAGCTGTAGTAAGAGATGCACTTGGTGATCCAACTCTCCCCACTGATTCTGTTGTCCTATTGCACGCAGATGTTCTTCGCCTGCTGTCTGCGAAGAAGCCACCACTTGTCTCCTGAAACAGCTGGCAAGGAAGGGTTTCAAGGTATCTAAGACTAAATTACAGTTTTGCAGAAACACTGTAAAATACCTGTGTTTTGAACTCTCTCAAGGCCAAAGAAGGCTCTTAAAGGAACGAATCCAGCTTATCCTCGACACTAAATGTCCCAGCACAGACTGGTCAACTACTTTCGTCAGTGGATTCCTGACTGCTTATTCTACGATAAATGCATCAGGAGAGCCATCTCACACAACGATCCGCTCCAACAGCCTCTGACATGGACTGCTGAACTGGAAAAGGCCCTATGTTCTGCTCCAGCGCTGGGCCTGCCTAACTATCAAAAACCGTTCCACCTAATGTGAGCACGGGGCACCGCTTCTGCTGTATTGGCACAGGAGCATGGGGGGTGTGGGGGGAGACCATGTGCTTTCTTATCTAAAACTTTCGATGCTGTGGCACAAGATTTGCCCGCCTGTCTCAGGGCTGTGGCCACCTGTGCAGTGATGGTACAAGATGCTGAGAAGATTGATCTCTTTAGTCCTTTAATTTTGTATTCTCTATATCAGGTTAAACAAGTGCTACAGAACCTTCAAACACAACATATGAAGGCTTAGATCTGGGTAAGAGATTATCCTTTGTCCTACAAGTAACTTAGAGATAAAATCCACCTCTTCTTTTGACACCCTCGGATATGCTCTGGCACGCTTGATCAATGCACAGGATGACAGGCTAGTAGACAGGCTGCTGCTTAGAGATTGTTCACTCCACTAGTATACGTCCTGATATGTCTTCTACATCAACAACTGGTGAATCTATGGACGTGCGAGGTAATGCGCTAGCTTATTGTATTGCTAAAGAAGCAGCCCGAAAACAGATTTTCTTTCCTGACTTTGATACTGATCTGATCAATACATGTATTCTTGTTAGCTCTTTGATTCCCGATGTAGATTTATCATCTTTACAAGCTTCAGCCACGCTGAATGATTCCTCTTTTTGACAAGTTCAGGGTGCCTACGTTGCTTCTGATAGTTTATGGTATTATGCTGATGGTCGTTTGTGCCTGTGGTCTCATTGTCTTCCATTCCTTAAGGAAGATATGAAAGAACTCTTTTACATAGCTAACATGCTCGAAACAATTGATTCCATAATATCTAGATCCATGGTGTGTGCTCAGAATACGTTCAAATATCTTCTGGGTTTTGGTCGACAAGTTTTCAAGGTGGGTGGAAGCTTTTCCGTGTGCTCGAGAGAATGCAAAGGTGGTGACCCGAGTCCTAGTGAAAGAAATAATATCTCGTTATGGCGTGCCTTATGCTATTGACTCAGATAAAGGAACACCTTTTACATCACAGGTAACACAGAATTTGTGTAAATATCTTTCACTGTCCTTGCATTTTCACATTCCTTATCATCCACAGTGATCAGGTATAGTAGAAAGGACAAATAGGACACTGAAACTAAAATTGCAAACCATGGGGAGTAAAAACTGGGTTGATCTGTTACCTGCTGTTCTAGCTAAAATGAGAATGACACCAGGAAAGACGTGCACATGTCACCACATGAAATTATATTTGGCAGACTCTTTCCTGGGCCATGGAGGAAAGGTAAACCCGCGATAGGAACAACTGATCTTGATGTATATATTGCTGAATATTCTGCTGCTCTAATAGATACTCTAACTAAACATTATAAACAAATTGCTGATGTGACTCCAATACCCTCAACAAAACCCACACATCCTTTTAATGTGGGAGATACTGTTCTGGTTAAAATCTTTGACCCCCAAAAAACTGGGAAATTGTAAATATGATGGACTAGCAGAAATAATCGCAATTACTCGTATTGCTATCCTAACTGATCTTTTTCCACAGTGGATCCATGCTACTATGCTGAAGAAATGTCCTGTCGGCATGAGACCAAAAGATGTATAAATGCGTGTCTATTATTATCTTTCTGTCTCTGTAATTTTTGTTACCTAGACTAAAGACGTGCTGCAGTGATGTCCAACCTATGATGTGACCTTGATGGAGTGACATGACACAGAGGGATCTGTGGGACGACTTTACTTTTGCTTTTACTTTTACTTTTTTACTTTTGCTATTAGTGTACCATTCCTGGTGCTGTCTTAGCGCCTCGTGAGGTGGGACGAGTGCAGATTGGGCGTGCCCGCACTCTGAGCACTGTAGCGTCAAGAAAGGCAATAGTTCACCACTAGTAGTTATTTATGAGTTTGACATTGGGAACAAGGTTTTTCACAAACACGAGTTTGCACTCAACTTGTCATGTTTCTGTGTATTCTTCGTTGTGTGCAAAATTTTTTGTATGAGTATGTTTCAGGGTATGTTCCTGCGCCGCGTCCGATGGCCTATTGTCCGCCAGGGACTTCTTAAAAGCTTTGGGTTTTATTCAACGATATTTCTTATGAATAAAAGGGGGGAATTGTAGGAAATATTTAATTCTTAGTGTATTTCATGATATTCTGTGTTCGTGAGAACAGAGTGTCTTTCTTTTCCGATGACACAAGCTGCACTTTCAATAAACACATTCTCTAGTAGTTTATGTTAATGGTCGTAAAACTGTTGAATGCTCGTAAATGCAGAGCTACTCCTAAATTTATGTTTTTCTTTACCTTATCTTTTAAAAGCATTCCAGACCGGATGTAAACACTCCTGCATCCACCTTTTCTTTGTTTTTTTGTGTGTGTGCGTATATATACTCCTGTCTCCCACAATAAACTTTGAACGTCTTACTGAACACTGACTTGTGTGCTTTCATTGAGGGGTTCCCTGAGCTCAGACGGGACAGCAGAATACAGGCGGGGCACTGAGTAGACCAAAGGGGGTCTACCAAAATTCAAGAAATCCTTACAGCCACTGCTTGATCATGGCTAGAGACAGACTTCAAACAGTCGTGTACATAAAAGTTTCTAAGTACTGTGTTGACTGCCTCAGCAGATGCATTGCTATGGTTTTCTTCTGCTGTTTTCCTAAGGGCAAAGTTAGCAACACTTGGAAATGATTTTGCACCAAACAGATGAACGACCATCTTGTACTCGACCAAATCTTGACTTACATCTCCATTCTGCCACCATAGGCAGCGCAGCAAATCTGTGTCTTTTTCCGGAACTCTCACCTGATAATACATGGCTTCTGCCATCATGGCAACTTCCTCTTGTCTAAAGCGTAAGCACTCCAATGAGTAAATTCGTCATGTCTGGTCCCTGTAGGAGCTCGCTATTCAACGATACTCCCTGGTAGCTGGCAGCACAGTCAAAGACCACCCTTAGCTTTTTCTTCTGAGGATGATATACACCATGGTGAGGTATATACCACACTTGGCCATCTTGTTGACTCAAGTGAGGTGTAGGGACCTTGAATGCATGACCTTTTTCAAGCATGTTGTTCATGAAGTTTGAATACTCCTCGTAACAGAAGCAGTTATTTTTAAAATTTCCTTTTGAGGTTTAATGCGCGCTGCATGGCTGCACTTCGGTTGTTGGGCATTTGAATAGCTGCTTTCTTAAATGGAAGACCGATATAGAAGTGATTATCGGTAAACTGCAGAGAGTTAGATACAGAGTCCTCTTGTGACAACTCGGTTTTATCATCACAATTCCATTCAGGAAAGTCATGGTTGTACTGTTGTATCAGCATTTGTTCTACACTTTCGATGGAAACTCTGTTGACTGCGACACTCGCCTGCAGGTTATCATGCATGTTTCCTCGGCCGGTTCTAGAAGAGGTCCATTTATAGTCCATTCAAGAGCAGTCTTTACTGCCTATGGCTCTTTGTGCCTGCTGTTAATTACTTGCCATGGTTCTAGAAGCTTATACTCTTTATTACCTATGAGAATTTCAACTCTAGCATCAATCTGAGGCAATTTTACTTCATTGAGGTATGGCCACTTATCAATGTCGTGCTGTTGTGGAATGTTTTCCACTGAGACTGGAATGCTCTTTTGTGTAAACACTTTGGAAAGTTTAACAAAGGAGTTTTCTTCCAGGCCACTAACCTCCAAGTCAGTGAGCACATAACTGTCTTGTCACTTTTCTTGGACTTTATTTTAACAGATACTATGGAGAGTATGCAATTGTCTCCAGCCCCAGTACAAGCATTTGTTTCATGACTCACTGTAGCAGGCAAGGTATTAACTGTTTCAGTTTCATCAACATTTACCATTACCTGAGCTGTGTCTTGTGCGGCAATGTGTAGCATGCGAGGGTGTTTCTTTGATTCTTCTTGTGCAGTCTTTGCTTAAGTGTCCTTTTACTAAACATCCAAAGCAAAATCCATTCTTTCTCAAAAAGTCTAATTTGTCCTTATATGTCTTAGCGTTGAACTGGTAGCATTCATGTATGACTTTTCTCACAGAATGCACATGGTTTAGTGAAAGCACTGACAACTGATGCACCACTACTCTTTACTGTAGTCAAGTCTTTATGATTTTCACCAACCTGTTTTCCACCAGTTGCAAAGCTGCTACCTCTTTTTCCTTCTTTTCTTGTCTTAGGTCCTTGAAGAGGTTTGTTACAGTGTTTTTTATCACTAGCCAGAACGTCCAGGTCTCCAAAGAGTGGATCTGACAATACCTTTGCTTGATGATCAACGGATTCCACCAGCTGCGCGAACTTGCTCTGTTAGCTGCGCGAACTTGCTCTGTTAGCTTCTTCTTTAAGACGAGCTGAGGATGCTGCAGATGTTGAGGACCTTTTGGATACTGCCGTCGCTACACTTCCATGCTTATTAGAAGCGAATGTCTTAGACGCCACCATTGACACGCTGTCCATTGGTGAAACTTCATCGTTGAATGTTTGAGACAACTTAAAGCGGTTCTTAACTTCCGCGATCCACGACATCACCTTTTGCCTGAATTCTGTGCGGCACAGCAATTTAAACTTATACCAGTTTTGCAGATCATATTCACGTTCGTCTTCGTTTAGGCAAAATCGCAATTCTCTATTGCTTTCAACAAAGTCTTCCAGCAGCCCTTTGTAGTCCGTATAGTACTTAGTTTCAACATCAAGCACGTTGTAGGCATTGTACATAAGCAACTCTATTACGTTGGATAATGCAGTCAATTGACTCCACTTGCCTTCTCTGGCGTTCTTCATTTTGTGAAGCTTGTCTGCAGAGCCTTTGTCGACGAGCGCCATCACATGCTCAGATTCGATAACAGCAGCGTTGTCTTCGCCGTCTGCCCTAGTGAGTTTTAAAGCAGGCCAGTCTTCTTTTCGCTTTCGGTTTCAGTTGTTTGTCGACAGTCACTGCGTTTTTTTTCCTTTGATATCGCACGCGCGTTCTTCGATCCACGTTCACATGCAGGTAAGATGCACTTTTAAGTCACTTATCTTCACTTGAACAACGGAGAAACCTTTTGACTTCACATGTACGGGCATCTTATTTACAAGTTCTGATGTGTATCTTTCTTGTTACACTTCGTTACTCATGACACGGAAGTCCATAAGTTCTTTGTCTCTTCGTTTTATTTTCAACATCAAAGTTCAACAGTTCTTATAGTTTTTTGCATAAATCCACTGTGGTTATAATGACTATTTTATACTGTGCGTTGTCGACATGCAACAATACAACTATGAAATGATGTCACAGAACAACTTATGAAATGACGTCAAGGTACAACTTACGATCATCATAAATGAATGCTTAACTAATAACTTCAAATAAACACAACAAAATTATAAAAATGAAATATGGCTCTTAGAGTCAGAATGAGCGAGAGAGAATTTTATGGATTTACTTTCATCAGTCAAAAATTGACATACACTTCCATAGTATTTGTACAGTAGAATTGTCCCAAAACTGTTTCATTTGGGCCCTTCTGCAGCAAAGCAGCCCCACAACATTATACTACCACTCCCATACTTACAAGTTGGTAAGAAAATGTGTTCTGAGGCTTCAAAACTTCACCCTTTTTCCTGGCCGAACACTTAAATTTTTGTTTCATCAGACTACAGGACATGTCTTCAGAAATTAAGATTTTTGTCCCCATGTGCAGTTGCATGGTGGTACAGAACTCGTTTTACTGTGCATAATGACACTATGATGGTTGTGCATTTCCATGTTTTTTATACTTGCGACATTCAGGCATCTGGAAAATGTCTTGTTTTATTTCTCTCGATTTTTCCATGATGTCAAAGAAAGAGGCTCTGTGATTGAGGTTTGCCTTTACAGTACATGCATTCACAGGTGTGCCACCAATTAACTCAAATGGAATCAATCAACCTATCAGAAGCTTCTCAAGCTCAGAATGGAATTCTCTGGAGGTTTTTTTTTGTTTGTTTAAAGACACAATAAACTTAGTGTATGTATACCTCTGACTTTAATGAAAGTGATAAAAAATGCATAAAAATGCTCACTTGATTCTGACATTTAACAAATGCAAAAAAATATGTTAATATTTATATATCTAAAACCAAAAAAGTTTACTGTAAAAAAACAGTATGTTTTACAGTAAAGAAAAAAAAGTTTTCGTGTTGTTTTCTGAAGTGTATGTAAATATCTGGTTTCAACTGTAGTAATCCTTAAAAAAGCAATGTCTGTCCTTGTACACATTGTTCACAACTGGAAAGTGGTGATATTTCCTGACATGCGCTCACACAATCAGCATTGGTCAGCCAGTAGAGCGAACGGAGTGTCTATCTGGATCAACACAGATGACATTGTTGGGCCAACATTGGGCCAACGGCAGTATCCACCAAGTTAGACATATAGTTTTTTCAATGTTATTGTCACGGTGTGCACCCAAATCTACTATCGCTCCTTGCTCACTCCATAGGCTCCCTAGATAAGCGGCACCCCCTTCTGCAGGGATGCAAAGGGACGGAGCCGCCTATTCGGGCCGGCTGGCGATAATTAATGTTAATAGGATCTCAGGCTTGTGTCGCATTATAAAAGTAAGGTGCGGAGTTTAGTCCGTGGTCAGGGAAGTACGTAATGCGGTGGAGCATATGAGAGTTGGGCGATGTGACGTGCCCCAGGGACTTTAAACAAGGACATGGGAATTCCGCCCTTTGTTCCCCGCGATAGCGTGAGAAAGAACTGCTCGAGCTCCCGCGGCACCTTCGCAGCCCCGTCTCCAAAGAGGAAAAGGCCGCGAGGAGGTTTGCATTAAGGCCCTCAGTCTGGAAAGCCGCCAAGCCAACGGACGTCAGCGAGGACTCGAGAAGTGCCATCAAGGGAGCGTGCAGGAGCACTGCCTCCACGTGCTCCGTTCTGCCACTCCGCCCACCACCAACTATCGCAGACTGTTTGCACATGCATGCATGCACGTGCACAAACGTTTCTTCCCTTTTGTTCCATCCTCCCTCCTTTAACCTTTTTCTTCACCATTTTCCCTGAATAAATTACCATTTTTCCCGTAAGACCTCAGGCACAGCATAATCACAGATGTAAAGACCAAGGAACACAAACAAATAAAAGCAGAAGCTAGAATATGAACAGGCCTAAAGCAATGATACAGCCATGTTAAGTGTGATTCCAAACCACAAAATTTTCAGTTCAAAGGGAACTGCGAACAGTGTAAAAAACAAGTGAACAACAGGCCTTCACATTACCGGAAAAGAGAAAAAAATTTTATAAGTCATTCCATCTCGCTGGAGTGTGAAAAAAATGGAGCTTAAATAATAATTTATATATTTATAATCATTATTATCGAGGACAACATCATATTAAAAAGACACCAAAAGTGTAAATTTTAGCTTAATCAAGAAATCCATAGTATTATATTGACTAGCAATCTGTAAAAAAAAAAATCTTTAATAGATTATTATTAATCAATAATATATTTACAAGATATATACAGTATGTTTTATAATGGTATCCGTTTTTGTTTTAATGAATGTAAAATATTTAATGTCAGAAGCGTAAAATTTTTTATTTCTTTTAAACAGAAACAAAATAGCTTTAGGGTAGCTTCACACTTCACCAAAGAGATGTGCAAATACAGATATCGTGCAGACAACCTATAATGACGTGCTGTACCGCTAAAAATATTTTGACTGTTACTTCCTCTGACACATTAATATGCACACACAGAGAGAGAGAGAATCTTACTCACTCACTCACTGCGGGGAGAACATGCAAACTCCATGCACACAGAGACGGGAATCGAGCCCAGACCCTGGAGGTGCAAGGCAACAGTGCTAACCACTATACCACCATGCCACCTGAGATAATCTTATTCCTTACTTAAACATGTCTTATATATATTTTTTAAACAGTACCAACTGCTTCAGGGTCACATTACCAAAGAGACATGCAAATACAAAGACTTAAAAACCTGGAGGCAGTCAACATAGAATAATGCAGATAATTCCTCTATAAGTTATATCCACATTACCATACACACAATGATGGGGAGAGAGAAAGAACTAAGTAGAAGGAGTGCTAAATATAGAAATGCTTTGCAGCTGGAACTACTGTCAGATCTGTCAGTATCTTCCTGCCAATCAGATTTAAGAATTCAACAGTTCTTTAATTAATTGCACTTAGTTTTACTGAACAATTTATAAAGTATAACATGATTATCTTCATACTAATAAATGTTTAATGATCATCTCACAGGAGTCTGGTGGTCACATGATTGTGTACTGACTCAATAGTAAGTGCATCAAGGCCTTCTTGCTTATAGTGACTTTTACATCGTGTCAGTTTCACACCCCGAAAAAACACACTGATCTCACTTATCACAAGTTGCAAATTTAAAATGAATAAAACAGGAAATAGATGTTTAATAAAGTAGCAATACATCCAGTCACGTAGGCAGTGTTTCTTCAGACAGAGTGTACAGGAGACAGTTTAATGCCTATATTGCTTTCATACTGACTGATATATGCAAATGAAGAAGTAACAGAACATAGTAAAGCTGATTCCAGCAACAAAGAGGACTTATATGAAGATGTTTACATGAATGAGGACAGTATAGAGACCAGGAGGGCCAAAAACTTCAATCCTCAATCTGAGAGCTCAGGTGAAATACATTCACACTCAAATGCTGCATTTGTTTGTATACTGAGTGTTGGGAAAGTTATTTAAAAAAAGTAATCTATTACGAATTACTACTTTTAAATTGTAATTTAATTTCCACAAGGTTTAGGAGTGTGGTTATGGGAATGTTTTTTTATTGTGGCCAGCTCAAAAAAAGTACAGGTCACTGAAATGGATTGATGAAAAGTGAGAGTTTTTAAACACACTTAATTGTGAGACAATTGAGAATTGAGGAAAAAAAAAAAAACGTAACATTTTTACATACTTCATGTGCAGTATATTCATATACACACACATTTTATGTATGTATGTGTATATCCTGAATGACAGTGCTGCTTTTGCCTATTTGCAGTAACATGTTTTCTAAGCGTCTAATCTTTTTTTTCTAAAAAGTGGTTTGCTTGCTCTTGGATGTCTATTGCTGTGTCTGTATCTGCTGTGCTGCACCCTGCTCCTTCTTTGTTCTGTGCTGCTTTACTTAGAGTTTGGCTACAGGTTTTATACTTGGTAAAGGGTTCTATGGTGGATGTATCCTCCTCAGTTTGGCTGTAGTGCTCTCTGTTGGTGTCGGTGGTGGAGTGCGGATCTCTGGTTGCTGTATTTCGCTGATTTAGGGGCTTGTATTTTAAAACACTCTGTGATTTGTGGGCTCATATTTCAAAACACTCATAAAAAATAATGGAAACTCAAATTAATCGTTCCACAGCCCAAAAAAAGAAATACATAAAACTGTGTATGTTTGTGTGTGTGTGTGTGTGTGTGTGTGTGTGTGTGTGAAGCTAAAGTAAGAGGACAGGAGAAATCGGACCCTCCCCTCTCCCTCTTCACGTCTTACACAGTAACACAAGATTTCCACAAACACACACACACACACACATTAACAGAAACACTGTTTCATCAGGAAAATTGACAAGGAACATTGTTAATGACACTCGAGTGAGCGCACACTAACGAAATGACTACGATAAAGTGAAAATAAAATTTCAAAACACAAAAATAAAAAACAAAATCAAATCGAAGTTCCCCATAAGAAATAATGGAAATGATTCGTTACACACTTCCTGCACTTTACCTTTGAAGAGAATCGCGTAAGAGCAGTGCTTCCGTTAAGAGTGTGTGTGTGTGTGTAAGTGGGTGTGTGTGTGGGTGTGTGTGTGAAGGAGAAAAAAGGAAAGGTGTGTGTGTCTGTATAAAGCCAAGAGAGGGAGAGGTGAATGTGTGTGTGTGAAGGCAAGAGGAGGAGGGGAGGGGCACAGTGTCTAATGATGCACGCACACACACAATCAGTGCAGGCTGACACAAAAAGAGAGAAAGAAAATGGATCTTTAACCTCTCTAATGAGACTTTTGCTCACGCTGTACACACACACACACACACACACACACACATACAAAAACAAAATAAAAGAGCCATTACACGCACCCACGTGGTCACAGTGTTATAGTAAACAATACACATGCGAATGGATGTTGATTATACCAGTGAGAGACGTGCACTAATATCGAGAAGGGGAGACGATTACCCACAATTCCGCAGCGGCGCAAGAGAAAAAAACATTGGTTGAGCAGTTGTGATCACGTGACGCTCGGCGTCAAAACAAGAAGTGTATGCGTAATACATGATACTCGGTACTCGTAAACCAAGACTTGCTTGTTTTTCAAGTTTAAATTAACTACAAATTTTTGCTCATCTTGCGGAACACTCACAAACCGCGTTACTCGCAATCCGAGGTTTTATTGTAACCAGATTAAGAAGTGCCTTTACAATGTGCCAAAAATAACACACTGATCATACTTGTCACTGGTGACTTGTAAGCATGCATGCATTCTTATTCTTACTTAATTTCTGGCATACTGTATATGATTTGTGGTCATCAGGAAGTTTCTATCAAATTGACAATATCTGCTGCTATCATTATTACTACACTTGTACTTGCCAAGATTTAAGATCTTATAATAAATATTTTTTTCTGCGCTTGCCAATATTAAAAATCTTAAACTTAGATATATGAGATGATTATTTTGTTTTAAACATTATTTACTAGCTTTACTTACTTAACCTTTTTATTTTTAGAAAGAATAAGATTTTTTGTCAAATAAAATTTTCTTGGACAGATAATTTTAGTAATTTTTAGTGAATTTCCTCACCATGCCAGGGAGTTAGATTAGTTGGACAGGATGGGACACTTTGTATAGCTCTGATGATAAAACTGCACCTGTTTGTTTCCATGTTCCACAGCTTGCTTCATTTTATTTTGTTTTGCTTTATACTATCCAGCCTCATTTACAGATGGTACTCAAGCGGTATTTTGGTTTTATCGCCCTGCCTCATGGTGGCGGTTTGTGCGTTTTCTGCCTTTTACCGCTGAGTGGCGCTATATAACTATAGACCGACGCCTCGGGCATCAGTTCATTCTCTCAAGAATTAATGAGCCGCAGCTTCTTTAGAGCTGCACGTAGTAGCGGATAAAATTAAGTGAAACATTGGAGTTAAACAAATTTATAATCACAGAACTAAAATTACAGTACAAATGTAGAATTTCAATTAAATTAAATCTTATTAGGATCGAATTTAAGCAAAGTAAACGTTAACACAGTGAGCCTTTATATTTTATCATGTGTAATTAGAAAAGCTACGCATGTATGTTTTTTTTTCATCTTATATCTTGTGTTCTTTAAATGTGTAGTAGATTTATTAACTGAAATAAACGAAACTAAATGACCATAAAAATTTAAACATTGTCAGGACATGCTACTGCGTTAGCAGATGTCAATGTATTTTTTTGTATTTATAAGAATTAAATGCAGTAGGCTGTTATGATCATCATAATGTTCTTTAATAAATAATGAAAACTTTTTAACAAATTATATTTTAACATTAATGGGCAAAAACAATATAATAAACTTATATAAGCTACATAGCCTTTGATACAGCCACACAGCTGCGATATATTATCCTATAACCATATTAAACCAAAGATAGAAGTGTATTATTTTTTTTGAAGCAAAGTGAAAGAGCGCACACGCACGCCGCGGGTTCACGCGAACATTTTACATTCACTAAAAGGCTTATTCACAACAACATTTCAGCCATTCACACACATGCATTGTGCTATGTTGTTGGTACACACTTTTACTTTTCATCCCCCCTTTGATTAAAATGCTCCCGATATGAGCCGACAGAAGCAGCTTTGTTCCAGTCATAATATTGACCTACTGTATCATAAAGAGGGCAACATATACTTGCTGATTAACACTTCATTTTTTTAAGTGAAAGCGCGTGATATGAGCAGCTTCAATTATTAATAATTAAATAATTATTAAATGGGGGACAGAAAAAGCAAAAAGAACAATAATATTTTAATTATTATTATTATCATGTTCTTTTGAGTTCAGCATTGAATGATTATTTGAAACTAAAGCGCTTCGTGTAGATTCATGCCACGAGTCATTTTATAATACAAAGATTATTACGGTGTGCTCGGACCACTGACTCCGTTAAAAATAAAAATGTTTTTACAAGCCCTTGAGCTGTTGTTTGTGCTTTTTTCTTTAATAACAACAATAGACAGATAGAAACAGACAGTCTATCGAAACAAAATTAGTTGCAGCCGTTTTGCAAAATGTCCCTTTGCACCACCTGGCAGTCATTTTACAAATTACTAGGCAACCCCTGTATTGCCTGTTGAACGGGCCTGCACTGCATGTGGATGTTGTTGTTCCCAAATCACATCCCCCTGTGCCATCTTAGACTTGTCTCACTATGTCCCGGTGTGTGAGGGTGGCTTTCGCCTTGGCTACTTTCAAAGCTGGATTCCATTTCTTTTCTGTTGCTAAGATTGGAACAGTGTATCATATTGTGGCGGGGGCGGGGTTTCGCTTGGGAACCATCATGCTTTGCGGGATGGGGCTGTTATGTGTTCACCCTGTTGGGAAAAGGTGTTTGGGTTAGTGGTTTCGGCCAGGGGTGTGTGTTAGATGTGTGTGTTTTAGCCGTCTCATGTGTTATTGTTGCGAGATTGTGCTACAACATAATAAAATACTCCCAGCCATTTGCATTGGGCAGCAAATAAGCTCACTCATCTCTCCACCATCCTTTACGGCGATAAAAATGCTACATTGGTGTCAGAAGTGGGATGAAGCGTTACAGGTTAGATCGCACGCCGGAGGACATCCGGAAGATTCAGGCAGGCCGCCGAGTAGCAGAACAATTAAGGAGGAGGAAAACCCTCCCTGACGGGGCCAGCGCAAGCAAAGGGCGGCGACCTGAGCGGAGTGGAGGCGTGGAGGTTCCGGCCCTGGAACTCGGGGGGAAGTCCTACGGTGACGCAGCGCAGGCACCGAAGCAAGCTACAGCACCGTGCGCCGTCAGCCAGCGAGCTGCGGCTGCCTTCCTACAACGGCGCCGTTGAGCCCCACGCGTTCCTCGCTCAAGTGGAGCTAGCCGCCAAATTCGGGGGCTGGTCCCCAGCGGAAACAGCCGTCCGGGTGGCCCTCGCGCTGGAGGGCGCCGCGCTCCGCCCTCTGGAAGACCTCCGTGCTGATGAGCGGGAGGACTGGGTGAAGTTGCGGGAGGCGCTACACATCCGGTTCAGCGCGGGTGACCGTAGGGAGGCCGCAGGCGAGGAGCTGGCGAATCGCGAGCGGCGCGCCTCCGAGCCACTAGGGGCGTTTGCCATGGACCTGCGATCTCTCGCGCGCCAGGGCTACCCGGATTTCGAACACGGCCAGCAGGAAGAGCTAGCTCGTCGCGCGTTCCTTCAGGGAATCGGGCCGTTTCGGCTTCTCGAGCACCTCCGGTTAGCGGCACCGGCGTCCCTGTCCGAGGTGCTGCGCGAGGCCGAGCGCGCCGAGCCCATCTTGGCTGAACACCGCGGCGAGAGAGCTGAGCGATCTTCGGTGGCCCGCGGCCGCTGGGTAGGTGAACCTAACCGGGGACAGGGCTACCCGTCGCGGCTAGGCCTCGACCCAGCCTCCGAGTTTCCGCGACGACGCCGAGGCCAGGGACCGCCAGACTACCGCTGCAACGTTCTCCGGCCGGAGGACAGCGTACCCCAGCAGCCGTTAAACTAGCTTCGGGGGGCGCCGAGGGGAAACCGCCTCCCGCAGCCATCTTTGTTCCCCCAACTGCCGGATTTAACTTCCGGTCGTGACGTGTCGGAAATCACGCGGGGGTCTACGTGGACTGTGACCTGGACAACGTTTCGCTACGGGCGCTCGTAGACACCGGATCTACGGTTTCGCTGCTGCGTGGGGGATTGTTGGAGCGAGGAGAGCGCGGTTGTGTGCTGCCGGAACCGGCCGTGAACATTCGCACCGTGTCGGGGAGTTATTTGAGGATACGGGCCTGTCGCACAGTGCGAATACAAGTAGGTGCAATCATTCTTTCTCACCCATTCTTTGTGGCGGACATCGAGGATGATTGTATCTTGGGGTTAGACATTTTGGAAAGGTGGGGTGCGGTACTGAATCTCGCGGACGGGACTCTGCGTGGTAATTTCGGTTTAGCCAGGTTGCTAGTGCCCAAAGCGCAGCCGGACGGGTTAGTAGCACGCACCAGGGGGGCGGAACTTCCGGTGGACGCGCCATGCTCAAGCTTAACATAACCTTTAAAAGCATGACCAGGTAACTTTGCTGATCTTTCTGAAATATAACAAACCCAAAAACTAGTAACTCACTCTCTATACCACTTTAACCTGTTTACAGGGTCGAAAGGGGCCTGAAGCCTGTCCCAGGAGACTTAGGACATGAGGAGGGGAACACCCTGGTTGGGGTGCTAATTCATCACAAAACACACATACATGCACACACTTATTCACACACTATGAGCAATTTGGGTCACATAGCCTAATCTGCAGGTCTTTGGACAGTGGAAAACTAGAGCACCCAGAGGGAACCCACCAATCACAGGGAAAACATACAAACTCCATGCATGTATATCCCAAGGTTGGAACTGAACCAGGACCCTGAGGGTGCAAGGTGCAAGGTGCCAGTACTAACCATTACACTATCGTGCCACCTTAAAAAACTAGTAAATCTGATCAAATACTCTTAGACACCTAATATTGTTAATAGAGACCGAAATAACATTTGGTTTTGTTTATAGTGAAACCTCAGATTGCAAGTAAAGCGGTTTGAGAGTGTTCTGCAAGACAAGCAAAGATTTGTAATACATTTTGACTTGGAAAACGCACAAGTCTTGGTTTATGAGTACCGAGTATTATGTATCACGCATCCGCTTCTTGTTTTAACGCTGAGCGTAACGTGATTACAACTGAGCCAAGGTTTTTTTTTCTCTCTTGCGCTACGGAATTGTGGGTAAACGTCTCCCCTGCTGGGTCTTAGTGCGCGTCTCTTACTGGATTAATCAACATCCGTGCACGCGTGTACTGTTTGCTGTAACACTGTGACCACGTGTGTGCGTGTAAAACATATTTTATTTTGTGTCTGAATATGTGTGTGTACAGCACACGTGTAAAGCAAAATCCATTTTCTCTCTCTGCTCAAGGCTCAGCCTACTCTTTGTGTCTGTGTACGTGCACATCATTTGACACCGTGACCCCCGCACACACATACACACACACACACACACACACACACACACACACACACACACACACACACACAGACCCCTCCTATTTTCACCTTTACAGACACGCAGACACACACACTCTTTCTCTCTGCTCTACACAGAAACACTGCTCTGTCGCGATTCTTTTCAAAAGGTACAGTGCAGCTTAATTTGTTTTATTTTTACTTTACAGCAGTGATTTTGTTAGTGTGTCGCTTAATCAAGTGTCATTAGAGAGATTTCTTGTTTATTTTTCTTCTTGTTTCCATTGGAAGACGAGAAGGGGGAGAGGGGACCTTACTTTAGATTCACACACACACACATACGCCTGCACACACAAACGGAAACACTTATCTGTCTGGATTTATTTTTACTTTTTTTAAGGATAAAACACAGGTTAATTAGTTAAATTTTTACTTAATATTTTTTGTTAATTATTTTTATGTGTTTATTTTTTGGGGGCTGTGGAACATATAATTTTAGTTTCCATTATTTCTTATGGGAATTTTTCAATTTGGCTTATGAGTGTTTTGGAATACGAGCCCGCTTCCAGAATGAATTATGCTCGTAATACAAGGTTCTATTGTATTTATTCATTTTTTTTTTTGGGGGGGGGGGGATCAATTGCTTTGAAATATACAATACTCTTCAAAAGTTTAAACACAAGGATTTGTCTTTAACAATACAAAACAATACTAGAGATTTTAAAGAAACAAATATAAAGATTTTTAAAGAAAGAAATAAAAGTCCATGGAAAGACCATGGAATTAGAAGGTGTGTCCTGATATTTGACTGGTAGTGTAGTTACATTAGCTTACTTTTTAGGTATATTAGGTAAAAGAGAAGAAGTTTGCCATAATGGGTAAACTATGTTTGAGAATTTTAATGAGGAAGGAAGCATCTTCATACTTATCAATCATATAGTCAAATCTGGAATTAAGTATATATATATATATATTTATATATATATATATATATATATATATATATATATATATATATATATATATATATATATAAGATTTACAGTACCAGTCAAAAGTTTAAAAACACTTTCTAATCCAATGGTCTTTACTGATGTTTATTTCTTTCTACATTGTAAAACAATGCTAAAGACATCCAATATATGGAATTAACTAATATAAACAGTTGCAACTGAGATGTGTCTGCTACAAAGCCTTCATATCAGCTCTAATCTGAGGGGCTGTTTGTTAACTATTCCAAAAGGGCATTTGTTCCTTAAAATAACAACTGATTGTTATTTTAATTAATGACATTATTCCATACGTGTTATTTGATAGTTTTGTAATATTCAGTTCTACTGATGTAGAATATAAAAAAATTACCACAAAAAACACATGATATAATGAATTAAAGGCGTGTGTTGAAACCTTTGACTGGTAAAAGGTTTCACCCTACTGTCGTCTTTCCCTAGATAGATAGAACAAAAATCCTTAACAACCATTATTGTAACATATATGTACATATCAGAAATAAAAATACTTATGTTTTAATTTAATCCAATGAACACAAAAATATGACAAAATGGTCATCTCCAAGCTTTTACATTTTATTGATCATATGATTTGTTTTCTTTTGTGGCGTTAGATTTCAGTGTGTCAACGCTGTAAGGTGTAATGTGTAAATTTAACTAAGGTAAATAAAGCATGTCTTGAAACATAATGCAATAATGCAGATCAAACATAATACACCTGTTCATAAATAAAAGGAATATATAGACCTTTATGCAAACTATATTTCACTTAAATACACAGATTAAAATGAGGAAAGAAAGGTGATGGGGACAAATTGAAGGAGTAAGGAAATGAAGACATCAGTTTTCGTTATTTTACAAAATCTGAATATATTTAGTAAATGTATGAATTATACTCAAAGTATTAAATACAACTATAAAGCCTGATTTAATTGGTACCATCTAACATTTAATTTTCAATTTATTTTATGTTTTGCTGGCGAAATACATTTTAGGCAGAGACGTCAGCTCGGTCTTGTTATTTTGTTTTAAAACCCCCAATACAGTCAATTCCCCCATCAGCGAAACCGGTTTGATAACTTCACACGTATCATGAATAAAAGGTGAGAAGAGGGATTACAGTAACTGGGGTGTTCACCTCGGAGCGCGCTGTCGCGTTGTATTCAGAGAATAGACTATATATTTGTTTGTTGCATATTTGTCTGTCTGCAGTGTTATCGATAAATCTGCTCATATCTTCGTGCGTGTTTATCAGCCTTTTGATCAACGGCACTTACTTTCACTTTGCAAAAGGCAGTGTTTATTGTTTACTGTATATTTAAAGTGCATACACACACTCATCATGAAAAATCTTTTTTTAGCTGAAATTTACCTGAAACTCCTCCTCCACCTGGCACGGTCGTTAGAAGGGGGTTGTGATCACAACTAGGCTTGCAATTTGCATGATCTATGCACAGTATACTAAACTGTTTATAAAGTAGACCCTTTTTTTTCATTTCGTAATCTTTCTCATGTTTACCTTGTACTGTACAATGTATATTAATTGTTTTTATGAATTACTGTAAACAAACTACATATGCAGTTGACTTTTCTGTTTTTTTTTTGTGTGCTAAACTAAACTTCAGGATCAAGTAATAGCGATGATATATATATTTAAGAATTTTATTTGAAAAGTATTATATAAATACTTATATATATAAATAGCATGCATATTTATACATTTGGAATCTGCAAAATTCGTTTCAGCTAAAACTCATGATCAGTGGTTTAGGTTAGTGTTCATTTGTTTCAGCCAAATCATTAAAACTAAGAATAGACTATGGCACTCTCTTCAGAGGAAATTGGAAGATGTTATTCATTTATTTATTGTCTACAAGGGCACTAACTGCACAGACCAAACTGTAATCCTTTTTGTACTAAAATTCTAAATATAAACAAACAAAATACAGTTTTTTTTCTCAGAGATAAATGGAAAAGTAAAGTTGTTCAGCTGTTTAGTGTCACTATGCAGATGTTACACCCAGTGTAGTTACCGAAATCTTAGTTTTAGTTCTCATTGAGTGGCCACACATCACTTCCACATTTCCACATTCCCGAATAGGCGCGTGGTCCGTTGCCTAGCAACATTGAACGAAATGAGGCATAATCATGGTGTTTGCTTCGGTTATAACATAGCATAGTTTATTATCTGCTGTGGTAGATCTGATTTATTCAAACCCAATAATAAAGCTTTATATCCTCAGGAGGGGTCATTACATTATTTTAGCATAGATCTGCTCCATCTAAAGCACTGTCACACTAAAAAAAACATCCGACAGTTCAGAAGCTTCAAATAGAATGAACAAACAAATGAATTTTTTCAAAACGTTATAAAATTATTTATCTTATAAGTAGAGACTTAGTGACTCCCTTTAGAGACTCTGTAGTAGGTTTTCTCAGTTGAATATAAAAAAAAAAAATACAGCTGATTATCAACGCGGGAATGAATGGCGCATTGCCCAAGTGCAAGTTTATGTTGAAGCTAAACTATTTGCTTTGGGTGAAAGTGCCATCTAGCGATCATTGTGTGTCAGTGACAGCTTCCCATTCAAAACAATAGGCGGTCATATGACCGGTGAACCGTGTTAAAAGTAGGTGATAAAGGTGCTTTTAGTGTTAAACCATGCTGGCCATATATATATATATATTTTCTTGTACATTCAAGATTTATATGTTACTGTATGTACTGATAAAATATATATCTTATTCTTACTTAATTTATCTTTAGTTACAGGATTCAACCCAGAAGGGAATAAATGTTACACACTAACTGTAGTGTGTATGCTGCTGCTGGTTATTCTTCTGCTGACTGCCATCACATTTTTATATTTCAACCTAAAAACAGAAAAATACCAGTTACGGACCAGTTACAACACCCTGACCAAAGAGAAAGGCCAGTTACAGAAGCAAAAAAATCAACTTCAGGAAAGGGTAACTAATATGGGTGAGTACATGCTTTTAGTCATTGAGGGTAACAGATTGGGTCTGAGAAAAACAATGGTTTATTAGACACTATTTATTTAAAGTGTTGCTGCTGTTTTTGGTATCATTAACGTCTTAGTAACCTGCTTAAATTTTTATTATTTTAAATCCCACAACTATCAAGTTGGGCCCTTGAGCAAGGCCCTTAACCAACTGCTCTGATGTTACCATACTGGCATATAATTAATAATCAGTGTTCAATATGGTAATATTATGGCGGACCAGTGTAGTTCAAATATGATCTTTACATTTCGTTGCACATTGCTGATTTAAAAAAAAAAAAAAAAAAAAAGAATTCAATAAAATATGGAAAAAGTCGATTCTTTCCCAAAGTGAGAGGAGATTTACATCTTATTTTAATTAGACATTTAGCATCCTGGTAATATTCTTCAGTAGCATTAGACACAGTATAGCAAATGAGCAACTAAAACAAATAAACAAACCCTATACTATGTTCCACTTAGTATATGATCTTAACTTGATTATATTTGAGCATTTATTATTTACCTTAAACATCATTCCATGGTGTTTTAGTCGTATGTATAATGCATGACACATAACACAAGACTTAATACTGCTTATCACTTAAAACAAGATTTGTGCTTACCTGTGTCACATCCCGTCAAGCTACAGCTCTGCCATGATCACATAAGCACTCCTGCTCCACGTTCCCAACCACCCCTTGCTTCTTGCCACCTCACCTTCCGCTCTCAACACACCTGTGCGTTATCTCCAATCATCCTCCTTACCTATTTAAACCACGCTCTGCCACAGTCACGTTGCCAGATTATTGTGTGCCTTTCGTAGCCCAATTTTTCAGCGTTAGTTTCATGTCTCGACTACCTGTTACCGACCACGCTTCGTTTCTTCTCGACCACGCCACTGTCTCACGTTTGGATTTCACGCTCACGAAGTTTTGTTATCGACCCTTGGATTTGCCTCAACGACCACGAATTCGGATCACGGACCTTCTCCTGTCTCTCTGGCTCTGAACCTTGCTCACCTTCGACCACGATAAAGCTTAGCAAAACCAGCCACCAACCTGTGCGGCGTCTCCATTCGCCCGCCGGTTCTCCACGTCTCTGCAACACTGCGCGAATCGCGCTGCACTCCAAGTTTCCTCACCGGCTCTTTGCACTTCCGCATTCCTGCACAGGACACACAAGGCGCTCTCGCCGACTCGCGGCGCTTTAGCATTCCTCACACGTCCACGCTGCACACAGAGCGCTCACACGCGCTTCCGCATTCCAGCGAGACTCTGCTCACGCCACAGCACAGAGCTTAACCGGCACTTTCTCTTTGATCCACTCGGCCGGCTCAGTCTGCTACACAAGCACTACCACTAATCACAGGTCCAACTCTGCGCTTGGATCCATCACGCCCTCTAGCGCGCAGTGACAGAATAATCTGGCCAAAAGGAATGGATCCAGCAGAGGCTGCTCGCCTGAGGGGGGCATTAGAGAGCCAAGGAACCCTCTTGGGTACACATCAGCAGGAAATCACACAAATCACTAATACACTTCAAACCATCACCGAAACCTTGCAGTCTCTTTCCACTCAGATTCAAAATCAGCCACCTCCTGCACCCGCTCTGCTACATCCCCCCCCAGTGCTCTCTCCAGTCCATGAGCCACGCCTCCCTGCTCCGCCTACCTATGACGGGAATCCAGCCACATGTCGCTCTTTTCTCTCCCAATGCTCTCTCGTTCTGGAACTGCAGGCCACGTCATTTCCCACAGAGTGCTCTAAGGTCGCCTACATCATCACTCTCCTCTCTGGAAAGGTGAGAGAGTGGGGAACGGCACTGTGGGATGCTCAAGTTTCATGTTGCTTCACTTATAGAACTTTTACTGAGGAAATGAGGAGGGTTTTTGATCGTTCCTTCACAGGACATCAGGCAGCTAACCAAATACTTCAGTTACGCCAGGGAGCACATTCTGTCTCTGACTATGCCATTGATTTCTGGACTCTAGCTCCCTCTTGTGACTGGGACGAGAAAGCTCTTTTTGAATGTTTTCTCCATGGGCTTTCAGACTCAGTGAAAGACGAGCTTGCAGCTCGTGAACTCCCCTCGGACCTGCAGGGACTCATTGACCTGGCAACACGTATTGACGCTCGCAAGCGGATTCGACGGTCTGAACGGCAGCCTTGTTTCACACCATGCACCTCTGCACCAACCTTAGTCACTTCCGAGGCACCCCCTGAACCCATGCAGATAGGCCGCACACGCATCTCACCCAAGGAACGCCAGCGCCGCAGAGATAACGGCGCCTGCTTCTATTGCGGCCAGACCGGTCACGCTGTGCGCTCCTGCCCACTAAAAGGGCAGGCCCCCCCGTAATTCTGGGGATGCAGGGGGGCCCCGCATCTGTTTCTTCCCTGGACCAACGATCATGTTTTTCCGTGACTTTGACCCATGACGACCAATCCCACGTCACTCACGCATTAGTCGACTCCGGGGCCGATCAGAACTTAATCTCCTCTTGCACTGCCTCCAAGTTCAATATTCCTCTCACGCCCTTGCATCAGCCCTTCGTGGTTCAGGCTCTTGATGGCAGCAAATTAAACCCGATTACCCACCATACTGCCCCCATCACCCTACAGTTTTCAGGAAACCACACAGAGCTCATTTCGCTCCTAATTGTTCATAATGCTCATGCACCCATTGTTCTAGGCCTCCCTTGGTTAAGGCTGCATAACCCACACATTGACTGGGTCAAAAGAAGGGTCCTGGATTGGAGTCCCACCTGCCTCTCTTCATGTCTACGCTCCGCCCCTATGGGCCAAACCTTGTCTACGCCACGAGAGGTGATCCCCGACCTAACCAGGGTTCCCACAGATTATCATGACCTAAGTCAGGTGTTCAGTAAGTCACGGGCTGTCTCTTTACCTCCACATCGCCCTTATGATTGTGCGATTGACCTTCTTCCTGGCAACTCTCCCCCCAAGGGGCGACTTTACTCCCTCTCTCGCCCTGAGAGAGAGGCCATGGAACAGTACATAAAGGAGTCACTTGCCGCAGGGATCATCCGCCCATCCTCTTCGCCAGCAGGGGCAGGATTCTTCTTTGTGGAAAAGAAGGACAAATCCCTCAGACCCTGCATTGATTACAGAGGGCTAAATGAGATCATGGTCAAGAACCGCTACCCCCTTCCTCTGATGTCATCAGCCTTCGAACTTCTCCAGGATGCCCGTGTCTTCACCAAGTTGGATCTGAGAAACGCCTACCACCTTGTCAGGATACGGGAGGGTGATGAGTGGAAGACTGCCTTCAACACACCCACCGGCCATTATGAGTATCTAGTGGTTCCTTTTGGCTTAACCAATGCGCCGGCAGTGTTTCAGACTCTCATAAACGATGTCCTCAGGGATTTTCTCAATGTCTTTGTCTTTGCCTACCTGGACAATATCTTGATTTTCTCACGCTCAGTTAAGGAACACAGATCCCACGTTCGCCAGGTCCTGCAACGGCTACTTGAGAATAAACTTTACGTCAAGGCAGAGAAATGCGAGTTTCACTGCTCGTCCACATCCTTTTTGGGATATTGCATCTCCCCTGAGGGCATCCAGATGGACCCCACCAAGGTGAAGGCAGTCACTGACTGGCCAGTACCGTCATCAAGACGCGAACTCCAACGCTTCTTAGGGTTCGCCAATTTTTATCGCCGTTTCATCCGGAGCTACAGCATGGTCGCAGCCCCACTTACGACCCTCACGTCGTCCAAGATCTTATTCAAATGGAACCACCAGGCAGACATAGCCTTCAGGGATCTTAAACAGCGCTTCACCACTGCGCCTATCCTCATCTTTCCCGACCCCTCTCTCCAGTTTGTCGTGGAAGTGGACGCGTCCGAGACTGGGGTGGGGGCCATCCTGTCCCAGAGGTCCACAGAAGACAACAAACTTCACCCATGCTCCTTCTTCTCCCGCAGACTCACACCCCCTGAACGCAACTACAACATTGGGGACCGTGAACTATTGGCGGTCAAATTGGCCCTAGAAGAATGGAGGCATTGGCTGGAAGGGGACGACCACCCCTTTCTTGTGTGGACTGACCATAAAAACCTAGAATATCTAAGAACGGCAAAAAGACTCAACTCACGCCAGGCACGGTGGTCGTTATTCTTCTCTCGTTTCCGCTTCATGCTGTCGTATCGCCCTGGTTCCAAGAACGCTAAACCTGACGCCCTCTCTCGCCAATTCTCCACCTCTAAGGACGCATCCACAACGGAGACTATCCTTCCTCCCCAATGTCTTGTGGCAATAACCCGGCTTACTGTGGAGCAGCTTGTCCAGCAGACCCTTGAACGGGAACCAGGCCCAAGCACCGTCCCACCTGACAAGCTCTTTGTTCCAGTCTCTGTACGACCACAGGTGTTAGACTGGGCTCACAGTTCCAGACTGGCATGCCATCCTGGGGCAGCACGCACTCTCTTCCTCCTTCAACAGCGCTTCTGGTGGTCCACGATGAAGGAGGATGTCAAGAACTTTGTGGCGTCCTGTGACACCTGTGTCAGGAACAAGGTCACCAACCACCCTCCAGAGGGCTTCCTTGGACTGCTCCCCATTCCCCACCGCCCTTGGTCCCACATCTCCATCGACTTCGTCACCGGCCTACCACCATCCCAAAACAATACCTGCATCCTGACCATTGTGGATCGCTTCTCTAAGTCTGCACATTTCATACCACTACCGAAACGCCCATCTGCGAAGGAAACAGCTGAACTGCTAATCAACCACGTCTTCCGACTTCACGGACTCCCAGTCGACATCGTCTCGGACAGAGGCCCCCAGTTTTCTGCCCAATTCTGGAAAGCCTTTTGCAACCTCGTCGGTGCTAACCCCAGCCTTTCTTCCGGTTTCCATCCCCAAACTAACGGCCAAACGGAACGAGTCAACCAGGAGCTGGAGAAATCTTTAAGATGCATGGCCACCCGGGATCCATCCTCCTGGAGCCGCTTTTTACCCTGGGTCGAGTACGCCCACAACTTGCTTCCTACCTCCTCCACCGGCATGTCCCCCTTCCACTGTTGCCTGGGCTATCAACCACCCCTCTTTCCGACCCAGGAAGAGGAGGTAGCCGTCCCCTCAGCCCAGACCTTTATACGGCGCTGCAAGAGAACATGGCAGCGTGCCCGCAACCAGCTACGGCGCACCGTAAGTGCTTTCCAAAGCCAGGCTAATCGTCATCGGTCACCAGCCCCTAGATATCTTGTCGGCCAAAGGGTCATGCTGTCTGGACGTGACCTCCCCCTCAAGACCACATCCAAGAAGATTTCACCAAGATTCATCGGACCTTTCACCATCACCCGGTCATAAATCCATGCTCCGGCCGACTAGCTCTACCACTCTCTATGTGCAGAATCAATCCTACATTTCACGTTTCCCAGATCCGCCGACTGGTCCCCTGTCCACTATCTCCACCCATCCAACCCCCTCCCCCCCCTCGACTCATAGACGGAGGTGAAGCCTTCACAGTCCGTAGACTCCTCAGGTCTCACCGCCGCGGTCGTGGTCTCCAGTACCTGGTGGACTGGGAGGGCTATGGCCCTGAGGAGCGGAGTTGGGTACCAGCCAAATTCATCCTGGACCGCTCCCTAATCGCTGACTTTCATAGACTCCACCCTGAGGCGCCTACTAGAACGCCAGGTGGCGTTCTTAGGGGGGGCGGGTACTGTCACAACCCGTCAAGCTACAGCTCTGCCATGATCACATAAGCACTCCTGCTCCACGTTCCCAACCACCCCTTGCTTCTTGCCACCTCACCTTCCGCTCTCAACACACCTGTGCGTTATCTCCAATCATCCTCCTTACCTATTTAAACCACGCTCTGCCACAGTCACGTTGCCAGATTATTGTGTGCCTTTCGTAGCCCAATTTTCCAGCGTTAGTTTCATGTCTCGACTACCTGTTACCGACCACGCTTCGTTTCTTCTTGACCACGCCACTGTCTCACGTTTGGATTTCACGCTCACGGAGTTTTGTTATCGACCCTTGGATTTGCCTCAACGACCACGAATTCGGATCACGGACCTTCTCCTGTCTCTCTGGCTCTGAACCTTGCTCACCTTCGACCACGATAAAGCTTAGCAAAACCAGCCACCAACCTGTGTGGCGTCTCCATTCGCCTGCCGGTTCTCCACGTCTCTGCAACACTGCGCGAATCGCGCTGCACTCCAAGTTTCCTCACCGGCTCTTTGCACTTCCGCATTCCTGCACAGGACACACAAGGCGCTCTCGCCGACTCGCGGCGCTTTAGCATTCCTCACAGGTCCACGCTGCACACAGAGCGCTCACACGCGCTTCCGCATTCCAGCGAGACTCTGCTCACGCCACAGCACAGAGCTTAACCGGCACTTTCTCTTTGATCCACTCGGCCGGCTCAGTCTGCTACACAAGCACTACCACTAATCACAGGTCCAACTCTGCGCTTGGATCCATCACGCCCTCTAGCGCCCCGTGACAACCTGAGACTGATTAACTGTGTTTCACTCATATGGTTTAAGCTCACAGGCCCAACTCTTAGAGTGTGTAGTTACATCTGAGGTCTGACAGCATATTTCAGTATTAAATCTTTACCCAACTCTGAATATAGTATTGAGTGATATAATTGAATTATATGCTGTGTGACCAGATGCAGCTTTCAGACTCGGGTGGAAATATTTCAACTTAAGGATTTACTACATCTCAACTCAGACAAAAACCTGGGATGAGAGCAAACAGGACTGCAGAAATAAAGGAGCCGACCTGGTGATCATAAACAGCAAAGAGGAACAGGTAAAAAAGAGAGAGAGAGAGAGAGAGAGAGAAGGAGAGAGAGAATAAACAAGTATCTAACTTCATTCATTCATGTTTCTATAATTACAGGAACTTATTGAAAAAAATAAATACTTTTTTATTTTACTATCACTCACAGGAATTCATCCTGAAACAGCTGGGTTGCAGCAGTTGGGCTTGGATTGGTCTCAAAGTCACAGAGGGCGCATGGAAGTGGATAGACGGTACACCAGTGGTCACTGCGTAAGAGATTGGCATTTACTAATTTTGCTAGTGTAGTTAATTTAACTGGACTGTTTTCTTGCAATTAAAAGTAACTGATCTGTTACTAATTCTCTGCTTTTCAGGTACTGGGATGAGGGGGAACCGAATAATAAGGATAATGCGGACTGTGCTGAGATTTCGACTGTTCCAAATAAGAAGGGCTGGAAAAACATGCCATGCACATATAAGAAATTATGGGTCTGTGAGAAAAATTATATTTAGGGAACAGTGCGATAAAATGATGTAGTAGTTCAGTTTGTAGAGTTATATTTTTATACTTCTAAAATAACTTAAAATTCCTTTAAATGTTTGCTTAATATAAGCGGTCTTATTCAGTGTAATTGCAGGCAGCAGAGGAGCCCAAGGATTGGCACCCTGCCCTTGTATACAGGATGAGCAGTATACACACACACACACACACTTAGAGAAGCCTGCTTACTAACATGCTTTTGGGAGATGGAAAAAACAAAACAAAGAAAACTAAACCAAAGCCTCTTGTTCAACTTTGTTTTACTTTTTCTGATATTATTATGAAACTTTCCATTTTGTTGTACATTTCTGATATTAGATATTAGCATCCTGGTAATATTCTACAGTAGCATTAGACTCAGCATAGCAAATAAGCAACTAAAACAAATAAACAAACCCACAAATGCATACTACGTTCCACTTCAAACTTACCTTCACCTACAAGAAGCATCAATATGTTTTTTCCCTCAATCTGGGAAATCTTGCTCTAAAGACAAGTAGAAAAGCAGAAAAAGGCCATGTTTGCAAATACTTTGTTAATGACTATTTTTTTAATTTACCCACAGCAACATTTAGATTTTACATAATATTTAAGAACATCTGACAGACAGAGTATTCATCTTTTTACACTTAGGGTTTCATAATCAAGTAGGTAGAATTCAACAACAACTGTATAGTATATAATATAAATATTTCAGCAAGGAGTAGGATTGCTCTTAGGAAAGCACATGACATCGCTGTTTACGACACTGAGAGATGCAAAGTAGGCTACATAGTATAGTGTGTGTTGTTATTTAGTCAGATTTTTAGTTTTAAACAGTGGAAAAAGAGAAATCAGTGCCAGATGTATGAAAGCTTTGTGCACAGACAATACTTATAGATGTGTGACTTGGCTCCATTATGTTATTCGTATCAAACTGATTTAATTACAACTGTTTCAGGTTCCTATCACAGAGCTGTGTGGGCCTGTCATCATCTGATTAAAATTATTTCAAAAATAAAGTGAAACTAGAGAGAATAAAAGAGTATTTTGCTTGTGGAGGAGAACGTGAAGTGTAAATATATAATATATTAAGCAAAATTATGCCCTACTACCTCTAAAGATTAAAAGGGCGTAGACAGCAAATTGTTTAACTATTAATGCCACTTGTCAGTCTACCACACATAGTCTCAAGGAGTATGAAATATAGAGGTACACAGTGTCAATCAAGTGACAGAGAATCTAAAAAAACAAAAAAAGGTTGTGTACACTCAAATAATTTAATGTAAAATGTCAATATTTTAATGTGTATGTCATGGATGATCCCCAAAACTCATGAATGCAGGTTGTTTTGACATTGATTTAATTTTGCATGGTGTGGAAATGTATGAATCTGCGCATGATCTGTGCTATTTTACTGTTGTTGGTGCTTTAGATTGATTCGGACATTGTCGACTGTAAAGATGCAGCATTGAACTGTCTCAATGCTGAATCTTTACTGGTTTTAAAAAGAAAAATAATAATAAAAAAAGGATCAGTCACCTCCATAGACAGAATATGGAATATTTGCTAATTAACCAGTTACATACTTTACTGCATGCAATGTTAAAAAAAAAAAAAAAAAAATTACATTTTTGTCCAATCGTAACTTTTATGAGCTCTATGTCACTTAGTGTTAATAAAATGTCTTTCTTTCATGGATGACCCTGGCTAAACTATCTTTACTCCTATCTAGTTAGGACACCTCTGGAGCTCTCCTACATTTTGGAGGAGATAGGAGTGATTTCCTACTTTATGAATGTTAAACTATAGGCCTTTTCCTACTCCTAAAAGTAGGACCAAAATGGTAATAAAAATTGGCTACTTAGCAGGGATTTCCTACTCTGTGACGCTTAGACCATACAAAATGACCACATCAGAGGAAGTATTCCTCTTGTTACTTCAGCAGATCCTTTATTTACCATTAGCATTCCATGGCAGCCATGAGTAGGCTGGCTTACTGTATTCAAACATTATAAGCAGGTTATAAATGTCTAAACAAAATATGCCTCAGTGTTTTTTGAGACTTTTCTAAAAGTATCATTATGTCAGGGAATACCATCAGAGGGCGCCATGCGCAGAGACTCCATTTTGTGTTTCCTGTGTGTTTTCCTTTATGTTAAACTTCGTTTCCCAAAATGCACCTCTGTCAGGTGATTGGAGCGCTCACCTGAACCAAGGAGGCTCATTAGTTTGATTATAAGTAGTTGTGTGTTTTGTTGGTCCTTTGTCGTGCATTTGTTGAGTGACCTTTTGTGAATACCCTGTTTCTGCGTCATGCTGTCAGGTTCTGTCTTGTTAGATCATCTCCTGGTTTTTTTCTCCTGTTTAGTTTAACCATTGTTATGTTTAGCTCCTGTTATGTTTTGCTTTTAGATTTTTGCTAGTTTAAGTTAACTCCTGTATGTTGAAAGTTCTGTTGAAGTTTAAGAAGTTATGTTTAAAAGTATAGGCCTTCTGCCAATCCCCTTAGTTCTTGTTTAAGTTTAATTACCCAATGCTCTTTTGGTTTCTCCTAGTTCCAGTGTTATTGTTTTAGTTCCCTTGTGTGTTTTTATGTATGTTCTGATTACCTTATTAAAAGACTAATTTCATGTAACTCACCTCTTCCTAAGTCCACACTCCGAGCCAGTTACTTTCCTGTTTTTTATTTGCATTCCATTAGTTCTTAAGCTGAGAGCACAACTGATTAGCATATGTTAACTTGAAATCACTGATACTTGGTAAATATCAGTGTTGGGGCAACAAGTTGTCTCTATATGAGCTAAATGCTAAAAATAGATAGAATACATATCTTTTAAATGCATTACTTTAAAATTAAACACACAAAAAAAACTTGCTAACACAGTACGTGTTGAAATGTTGAAATTTGTTTACTTTCTATTCTACTTCAACACTGATCTATTTTACCAGATGTTTGAGACAAAATAAATATATAAAACCAAATTTTAGGCATAGACCTGAAAAACACTTAAATTATGCAAAAGATATGAAACATCCATAGGTGTTTTTAAGTAAACATACAGCATTGAAAATTCCCCTAATTGAGCTGAAGACCCTAGCTGCAGGTTAATCAATGGGTGCACAATACTCCCAGTTCTATGTGCAAGAAATGGCAGTTACGAGAAAGTAATGAGAAATTGGCCACCACTGCAGATGTGCAAGCACACCGAATACTTGTTGCTGCTGTGGACATTTTATACTGTGAAACTTAATATTGAATATTTATTGAAATAAAAATTTATATTATAAAATGTATACTGTTGAAACTAATATAACTTGTAAATAAATTAAATTTACAAGTTGTATGAAGGACTTTTTATTGTGCAGTTTTTTTAATTACTAGACTATATAATTAAAATTAATTGCAAATTAAAATGCATTATAATGTCATCAAACTAATGAAAATGAATAAACGTCTTTTAGTACTATTTTTTTTTCTTGTGCTACAGTGATGACCCATTGTTTACTAGTTACCTCCACCATGCATGCATACCTCTTTAAACTGAGCAGTAGTGTCACGTTCTGAGTGTAATGGCTGGTGTAAAATGCCGTGGGCGGAGAGAGCAGGCATAGAGGCAGTGGGATTGTGTAACGAAAAGAGAGTCTTTAATGAACAGTAAACACAAAAGTATAAGTAAAAACTCAACAAACAAAAGAAAAAAAATCTAACAATACTTAATAACTTTGTGCTAACAGGGGCTCTCTGGCAAGACACAGACAGAAGGATGAACACCACACATCCTGTAATGTAACACAGGCAGAGGGACGAAGAACACACCCTGTGGCGAGACACAGGCAGAGGGAGGACAAACGCGTAACGGGACACACAAACTACGCCTGGAGCTGAAACTGGACACTAGAGGGAGACGCGTAGAGACAGACTAGGGGAGACAGGAGAGAGACGGGACTAGGGCTAAAGACATGGCAGTCAGCTAGGCATGGCTTTTAGCTAAACATGGTTAATATTGCTCTTAACCATGGCAGTCAGCTACACATTCACCTAGCTAAACATGTCTTCAGCCCCAACATGCGATGGGGGAAAACACTGCCTATTAAATATGAGCAGCTTTATTTCAGTCATAATATATTCAGATCACAAAGACGGATGACTTTGGAAAAGAAGAAAAAAATTAAAATCAGTACCCCAGAAAAATAACATAGCACAAATATATACTCAAGTGAGCGGCAATTGTGAGCAACTTTACTTCAGTCATAAATTCACAACCATGTTCCAGACATTTATTATGAAATAATTATTTAATGCTCGACACAATCAGCAAAAAAGCATAATAATTACTATTATAAAACAACCTGAACCGCTTCATGTGGATTTATGAAATGAAACGTTTCTTCATTCAAGCCCTTTCTGTTCTGTTAAAAATGGACATGCATTAGCACATCACTACAACATAACACAGCAATTAGCATTTACTTACATCTGAATAAAATTGTTTACATAAATCTTGCATGTGAAAAGTGTGGGGCAGGTCTCCTATGTATGTGGACACGAGAATCTTATTAATTTAATAACAAACATTTATTTGCCAATAAACTTTTTGTGTTGCTACAATATAGCAAAAAACACTTGTAAAGAGAAAAAAAAAATATTGGCATTGTCAACCTTAAGGGTTAATGTGATAATTCTTTGCATAATATACCATGGAAATAACTGCACATTTGTGGCCATTTTGTTACAATTTGGTTTTATGTCCCAACTTTTTCTCCATTACCCGTGTATTTCGTTTTGAAGTGTGTTTTTTGTCATTAGCATGTTGGAAGGTAAACCTTCTTCCCATTGACAACTTTCCGGCAGAAAGCAGCAGATTTTTCTCAAGAATTTCACAATATTTTGCCTCAACAATTTTTATTCTGTCCTGACATGTGCTCCAGAGAGAAACACCCTATAACAGGATATTTTGTAATAGGGTTAGGGTGAAAGGCACCGTGAAAGCAATTGTCACTGTATCAGTCAAACACTAGGAAAAGCGCCATCAACACCTGGATTGAGAAAAGGAAAACTTATGAGGTTCGGGCTCATTTTGGGCTTAAATATAAAATATATGATAAAAATATTTAATTATAATAATATAATATATTATATCATTGTATAATATAAGAGAACAATAGAAGAACAAGCAAGACTTAAATCTTTACTTTTTACTACAGTTTAGCTTTAAACAACTTGCATTGCAGTCCAATCGGATGTAGTTGTGGGGCTTAGCCACGCCTCATGGGGTTCCCCCTTTTGTGCATACATTACCCTGATGTTTTGGCTGTCACGTGGGGCCATCTAGTTGGAGTTTTTACTACCTTTTATGAAGTATTTTAGCATGAGCTCTGTTCATGCTACCAATTTTCCATGTACACCAATGTTCTTTGAATAAAACAAGCCTTCAATTAATATCACACATTCCATATCTTGCACACTCATTCATATCTTCTTCTACGAAAAAAGAGGTTTGTAAACACTAATAACATTTCTTAGGTTAGACAAAATAATCAAACAGACACAGACAGGGTAAACATTCTAGGTAAATATATGTAGATAAATTTTGCCCTACTGACACACTTTAAAGATTATTTTAAACAATGTCTATGCCATATGTCTCTTTGTTCATGGAAAGTGTAATGGGTGTGGGCTGTGTGTGGGCTTTTAGAAAGGTACATAGGCAATCATTGGGGAATGTCTTTTAATACAGGAAAACAGAACATAAACACTTACAAACAGGAAATAAGGAACAGCAACAAAGGGTCCAAGAGAAACCAAAGCCAAATGAAACAGGATCTAAACTACACAATAACTAAACTAAAAGAGCCAGACCGAACCTAAGTGACACCAAGACAAGGGGTTACACTAGACAAACCAGGGCTAATCAAGCTAAGCTAAATCAGGGGTAATGAAGCTAAGCTAAACCAGGGGTAATCAAGCTAAGCTAAACAAGAGCTAATCGGGACTAGACTCTACACAAGGCTAGGGGATGAACAAAACTAAGACATAACACAGGCTAGGAGATACAAACAGAACAAAATCAAGGATAGGACAAACCAGAAGCTAGGGGGAAATGGCATGACACAGAGAATGAAGAGACACAAAGACCCACTTAACTAAACAGTTAACAACAGATGCCAGACAACGGGAACTAAGCTGAGATAGACTATTTATAACTAAACTAATTAGCTTACCTCGGTTCATGTGTGCTCCCATCACCTGACCGAGGTGCATTCTGGGAAATGAAGTTCAAGGAAAACAAAGGAAACAAAAGAACACATAATGGAGTCCGGGAGCATGGCGCCCTCTGGTGGATAACCGTGACAGAAAGGCATATGCTCCAGTGGTCAACAAGATTGCCAGTGGTATTAGTCGGGGAGGGTTTTCCCCTACCCGAAAATATAAAACTGTTTTCTATATTTATTCGGATTGCACACCTTTATACTCAAGGTCAACTGGACTTGCTGTGGCTCCAGGCACAGCGGATTTCCTTTCCCATGCTTGGTTAAGTTTTCCGCTTCTTCATGTCACAGATAAAATAATTAGTGGGATGGCGCCATTCAGCTGGGAAAGGGGTTTTGGAATGTGATAAATTGATTGCTCTCTTTGAGGGCCTGTTCATTTCTACATCAGGTATGTGCTTTTTTTTTTTTAGGACTAGCTAGTTAATATATAGGATTCACCTATGTAAGGAGGGGACAACTGGAGAAAAAACGCTGGAGTAAGGAGGCAGATACACCATTTAACCCCCTAAAGACACATCCCCCCAATCAATGATTTTGATACAGAGTACTGTGATTGCAGTCAGGAAGAGAGCACACAGAAGCACCACACACACCCCAGTCAGTGTATTACGTCTTTCCCTTGTGATATTTGGCTTTGAAGCTACATAATAGTACACGCTTATTAAAACCTACATACAGTACAGTAGCTTTACTGGTGATTAAATTGTTCATAAAGCGGAACCTTGGACTGTAATTTGTTCTGGAAACATGCTTGTATATCAAAACACTTGTCCCCTTCGAAGTGAATTCTCCCCATAAGAAATAATGGAAACTCAGACGTTTTGTTCCCTTTCAAAGGCTACACTCGATGCTGCGTGAAAACGCTATGGAAAACATCTTGTCATATTGCCGGTTGTGAAGCATGTGTGTATTAAACACGCCAAATTTTTGGCTTATATAACCTCGGTCGGGTGACGTCATCTAATAAGACACACCTGCAGGTTATAAATAGGAGTAAACCGGAAACATTCCACAGATTCTTGTCTTCACCTAGTTGTGTGTGTGTCTGTGTCTAACCAGCAAAATAGTGTTTAACTTACCGATAATGGCAGAGTTTTAAACGAGATGTCCCTCGATGTGTATAATCCATATCGAAGGGCGATCTCTACACTTTACTGCTTCGATTAAGTGCTACGCGCGCTTTGCATTCCTTGAGAAGCTTCGAGTCTTGCTTCCGCGGAGATGGTAATAGCCTCTAAGCACTTAAAAAAAAAAAAACAACATAGACGGCAGGTTCTGTCGGGTGGCCTTTTCTTAGCATGGAGTAAGCTGTATTCATCCCGTGTTTTCCTGCCATGAACTTATTTATTTATTAGCAGAGGGTTAGATGATGACACCCAGATAGAAGAGACGCTTCCAGGCTATCTCTCTTTTGGGACATCATCCTTCCTGAAAAGCTATTACTTCCTTTCAAGCTGTGTAGACTTTTATCTTCCCTGGAGGGAAAAGCTTTTCAGACAGCAGGTCAGGTTGGTGCTCCATTGCACACCATGGCGGTTTTGCACGCCTACCAGGCTGACCTGCTGAGAAACTGGCTGAGTATTGGTGGGGCTTTTCAAGGTAGGGCGTATTGGAATTACGCCGGGCCACAGACTTGTCTCTTCGTGCAACAAAGCAGACGGCTCGTGCTATTGGCCGTTTTATGGCTGCGATGGTTTCCGCGAAGAGGCACTTGTGGTTGAATTTTAGGGGCATCAAGGAGAAGGATTGTGCATTCCTCCTTGATGACCCCATCTCGCCCTCCGGCCTACTTGGCAATGTCAATAACTTAGTCGCATCTAGGTTCATGAGGCGAAGTTATATAACAAGCCTTCGGGAAATTCCTTCCCCGCCGTGCTCAAGAGTCGGGACTGTCGGCCACCCAGTCTCGACCAGGTCTGACTCTTGCGAGGCATGAAATACGCAAGGAGAGTGTTTTTGAGCCGGGCACCCCCTCGTAAGATTGGGTGCGTCGCGCAATTCACCTCAAAAGAGGTCAGACTGGCATATTGTCTTCTTCACAAAGAAGCCCTGAGGTTCATGTGCCCAGGACCGTGGGGGGTGGCCCCCCAATTGGGAGAAGCACGCAGAATTCCTTTCAAAGAATAAAGTGTTCTTCCTGGCACCCCCAGGAGATCAGTGTTCTTGCTCCGCCAGCACTGGTGTTTCAGGCAACACCAGTCTCCAATAAAATGTTAGTTCTTCGTTTTTTTCCTGCCATGTTTCAGGATGCCGAACATCTAACATCCCCCCTGTTTAACCAAGCCGCCGAGACTTTGCCCCTTTCTGAGAAACTGGCAGCGTGGAAGCTACTGCCAAGTATATCTCCTTGGGTACTAAGCACTGTAGAGAGAAACTACAGGATTCACCCTCCGCGTTTCAATGGCGTGGTCTCCACTTCCATGAAACCGGAAAGTGCGCATCTGCTGACAGAAGTTGCTGGGAAATGGGGCCATGTAACATGTTCCCCTACCAGACAGATAGTCAGGCTACTACAGTCGGTATTTCTTGGTTCCCAAGAGGTACGGGGGCTGCGTCCAATTATTAGATTTTGCGGGCTTTATCGCTATCTAAAAATAAATCAATAGAAATATTGACACAACACAGGAGGTTCCTGAGGTTCGCTTTCGGGGGCGAAGCTTACCAGTATCGGGTCCTTCCATTTGGTCCAGCTCTCTCACCCGCACATACACAAAATACATGGATGTAGTTCTGGCTCTTACGACTCCAGAGCATCCGTATTTAAATTACATAAGTGGCTGGCCCAGTTTTAGTAGCTAGCGCTTCGACATCAGCATGTCGTCCTAGCTCATCTTTGTTTCTTAGGATTGAGATCCAACGCCATGAAAGCGTGCTCTCTTTTTTTAAATGGAATTCGAGCAGAAGCCGGCACAGCTGTCTCCCGCTAGTGTCGAATCCATTCTCAACACCCTCAAGGAAATCAAGCTAGACCAGAAAGTGACCATCACTTTCAGAGATCTTAGCTCTCATGGCAGTTGTATCCACGGTGACACCTTTGGGCCTTCTGCACATGAGAGCATTTCAGTTGTGGCTAAGAACCAGGGGATTTCACTCTAGGGCCAATCCCCAATAAGAGCTACACGCCAGGTGCTTTGTACCCTTCCTATGTGGTTCAGACCCCGGTTTCTGACTCTGGGTCCCACTCTAAGTTCATCTTGTCATCGCAAATGCTAACGACAACCACTTCCCTCATGGGCTGGGGTGCGGTCTTAGATGACCGCCCAGCCCAAGGGAGCTGGAGAGGCCATATTCTCGCGCGGCACATCAATTGCCTCGAAATGATGTCTCTATTTCCGGCCCTAAAGCACTTTCTCCAGCAGTTGAGACTACTATGTCCTAGTGCGGGTGGACAACACTATGGCAGTCTCATATATTAATCGGCAGGGCGGACTGTGCTCATGCTGCTAAATAGCTAGCGCACCAGGTTCCTGTCCCTCAGGGTGATTTACATTCTGGGAAAACTTTATGTAGCAGAGGTGGACCTCTTTGCCTCGCAAGATCAGCAAATGTCCCCTTTACTACTCTCTGACTCTTCCAGCCCCTAGGTCTGGACGCCTTGGCGGTCCCTGAACGGGACCAACTAAGTCAAGCTGGTCTTCCAGCCAGCGTAATTAATACTATTCTAAGTGCTAGGGCTGCCTTCCCTAGAAGAGCTTATGCCCTCAAATGAAATGCATTTGAAAGTTGGTGCATGATGAAGCAGGTAGACCCAGTCCACTGCCGAATTGTTTCAGTGCTGGAGTCTCTGCAGGAAAATTTGTCCTCGGGCTTGTGCCCCCTTGTTGAACCACTAGAGTCAGTGCCTCAGGTTTCTGACCCTCAAGATGTTTTGTCTAAATGGCTTTTACCTCTCTAAGAGGATTGGAGATCTGTCAGTCTCCCCATCCTGCCTAGACTTTGCCCCTGTGCTAGTCAGGGCCATTTTGCATCCTCACTGAACTATCTTCCGAAAGTTCCATTCCCAACATGCACCCTATTGTTTTTGAAGCCTTCGGTCCTCCGCCTTTACAGCTTCGGAGCAGGAAAGACTTCACTCACTGTGTCCAGTAAGTGCTCTTCAGATTTACGTCCACTGCATCAGCCAGTGGCGTAAGTCAGAGCAGCTTTTACATGTTTTGGGGCCGCAAGCTGCGTGAGAGATGCTATTGCCCTCTCCTATGAGGCGCGTGGGCTCACTTCGCCTCTAGGAATCAGGGCTCATTCAACCAGGGGAATCGCCTCATCAATTGCATTAGCAAGAGGTATTCCCTTGCAGCAAGTATGTGACGCGGAGGGTTGGTCCTCTCCGCACACATTTGCTAACATGCATCCTATTGTTTTGAAGCCTTCTATCCTCAGCCTTTACAGCTTCGGAGCAGGAGAGACTTCACTTACTGTGTCCAGTACGTGCTCTTCAGATTTACATCTACCGCATTAGCCAGTGGCGTAAGTCAGAGCAGCTTTTAAATGTTTTGAAGCCGCAAGCGGCGTGCGAGATGCTATTGCCCTCTCCTATGAGGCGCGTGGGGTCACTTCGCCTCTAGGAATCAGGGTTCATTCAACCAGGGGAATCGCCTCATCAATTGCACTAGCAAGAGGTATTCCCTTGCAGCAAGTCTGGGACGCGGAGGGTTGGTCCTCTCCGCACACATTTTCCAATATGCATCCTATTGTTTTGAAGCCTTCTGTCCTCCACCTTTACAGTTTCGGAGCAGAAGAGACTTTACTCACTGTGTCCAGTACGTGCTCTTCAGATTTACGTCCACCGCATCAGCCAGTGGCGGAGGTCAGAGCAGCTTTTACATGTTTTGGGGCCGCAAGCTGCGTGAGAGATGCTATTGCCCTCTCCTATGAGGCGCGTGGGCTTAATCCGCCTCTAGGAATCAGGGCTCATTCAACCAGGAGGATCGCCTCATCTATTGTACTAGCAAGAGGTATTCCTCTGCAGCAAGTGTGTGACGCGGAGGGTTGGTCCTCTCCGCACACATTTGTTACGTTTATAGTCTGGATGTTCATGCTACTCCGTGCTCACGGGTCCTCGAGTCAGCTACCCACAGTCGGCCCCATAGTTCTGAGACCTTCTCGGCCTTGTGCGCACATGCTACACAATCTTGGAGTCCAGACACTTGCAGTGCGGCGGCGTTGGCACTCTCGTTCCCATAGTGTTTTCACGCAGCATCTCGTTCCCTGCCTTTGAAAGGGAACGTCTCGGGTTACTTTGCTGTAACCCTGTTTCCTGAAAAGGCGGGAACGAGATGCTGCATGAAAACACTATGGGAAACATCTTGTCATGTCATATGATCAATTTTCATATGTATTGACTTACAAAAAACATCAATTGCCACTCATTAAATGTCAGTAATTATTATTACCAGCACTTCCTATCATTTTTTATTCCGTATTAATGTTAATTGTTCCCCCCTGATCCTGCTGCTAGTCATAAATTTGAAGGACTGACTGTGTGTGTATGTGCGTGTGTATAGATGTGTGTGCATGCTTCCGTACGTGTGTATGTGTGTGTGTGATGGGCCAGTGGCAACTTACAAAGAAAACCACACTAAGTTGCAGTTTCTGTTTCACCACAGTATGACAGATGATTGATGAAAGACAGAGAATGGTGAGGTGATACTTACTGTATTAAGACCATGATCTAAAAAAAAAAAGGAAATACACATTAAGAGACTGTGTAAAGCACATTCACATAGATTGAGAACCTGTACAGGGAAATGAGATCTATATCTCAAGCAGTGACACATATCACACTGATGTACGCATGTACAGACACAGGCTTCTGTAAGCACTGCCTGGTTTATGTGGCTGATTTTAACTTCCTGTCTTGAAAGCAGAGCACACTTTTACCAACATCACACACACAGACAGGGTCATTTTGAGAGCTGCAACAGAGACAGAACAGACCTGAGTACTATTCAGTCTATAGGCCACTGAGGGAAAACCAAACAGAGATGAATGAAAATGTTTATGCAAACTCAGGAATTTCAACAGACAACAGATCAGCTGCTTCGAAGGACTCATATGAAGACATTTATGTGAATGAGAGCGTTCCTGAGACTCAGACGACCAGGTTCCAAAAGGAAACCACAACTTCTGGTACACACATACACCTAGACAAACACACAATACACACACACAAACACACACACACACACACACACACACACAGACACACTTTATACGGTATGTATTGCTTCTGCCCACAGTCGCTTTAATATCTTTAATACCTTTTCAAATGTTACCTTATAAAGATAATCATAAATGTTATACTTTCTGGTATTGTAATTCAAAGCTGCAAGTACATGATTGTGTTCTCTCTAGCTGTAAACTGCTCATTTTTTTGTAGCATAACAATGAACTGTTGGTGTTGACTAATGTATTACATCATGTATTATAATAAGAATGATATACACTAATTAGTCACCACATCAACACCACCCCTAGGTGATTTGAAGAAACATCATATATTCTTGTTGGAACCAATAGCTAGCCAATCTCACAGAAAAGCCAATGCAACTCGGAGTGGTGCAGTGCTAAAGTGCCTGTCCTACCATGCAGAGATTTCTAGTCTGATTCTTGGGTGATGCAGTAGCACTCTTACATCAATCACTACTCCACAGCCAAGAGCTGGCGTCATGGGCATCTGTGAGCTCATACAAGTGGAAGAAATGGTGCCCTACGAGTGTGTTACATCAGCCCCCAATGCATGAGCAAGCATTTCTAAAAGATTACATGGTTCAGAGGAAGCACATTAAAGTATTTGGAACTCCCTGACTGGTAGTAGTAGCTTTACTGGGGGATTCCCTCTAAGAATTGGATACAACTGAGTTAAGAAGAAAATCAGGAAGAAAATCCCAAAAAAGAAAAAAATTAGGGAGATAATCAAAAAAAAAAAAAAAAAAAATCCAACAAAGAGTTCAAGGTTAATAATCCGACCTGGCAAATAAATTAGATTAATGGAGGCCCCACCCTGCAACACCCATACAATTTGCTGATAACATCCTGTTGACAGACACCATGACACAACACAGAGGTGTTTGGAGTCATGCACCGAGCAGCCAGGGCTGCTACAGTAGTATAACCTTCTGTAATGACTTGTTATAACCATCTACAACACAAATTCCGGAAAAATTGAGGCGATTTTTAAATTTAAATTTAAATCGAAACTAAAAAGACTTTTAAATCACAAGTCAATATTTTATTTACAATAGAACATAAAAAATGTAACTGAGAAATTCTATACTTTTACCCAGTAAATGACCTAATTTTAAATTTGATGCCTGCTACAGGTCTCAAAAAAGTTGGGACGGGGGCAATAAATGGCTGAAAAGGCAAGATATTTTGAAAGATTTAGCTGAGATGCAGTGTCTCTCAGAAGTAAAGATGGCCACAGGCTCTCCAATCTGTGAAGCAGTGTGTAAAAAGATTGTGGAATACTTGAGGAAACAATGTTCCTCAGTGTCAAATTGCAAAGGCTTTGCAAATCTTATCTACATGGCATAAAATAATTAAAAGATTCAGAGAAGCGGTAGAAATCTCTGCTTATGTGGGACCAAGCCGAAGACTTTTGTTGGATGCTCGTGGTCGTCGGGCTCTCAGGCAATGCTGCATCACTCATCAGCATGATTGGGTCACTGGCATCAATGGGCCTAGGAATACTTCAAGAAACCACTGTTGGTAAATGCTGTGTCATTTGCAGATGCCAACTGAAAGTCTATCATGCAAAAGGGAAGCCATATGTGAGCATGGTCCAGAAGCGCAATCATGTCTTGTAGGCCAAGGCTCATTTAAAATGGACTTTGTAGTAGAAAAGTCTGGGTGCTGAATTGGCCTGCCTGCAGTCCAGACCTTTCACCTATAGAGAACATTTGGTGCATCATTAAACCAAAAATATGTCAAAGATGACCACGAACTCTTGGAAACCTAAATCAGGCAAGAATGGAACAAAATTCCAACACCAAAACTCCAGAAACTTATAACCTCAATCCCCAAACTTCTTCAAACTGTTTGAAGAAGCTACATCATGGTAAACGTTCAAGTTCAAGTTCAAGTTCAAGTAGGCTTTATTGTCACTTCAACCATATACAGTTAGTACACAGTGAAACGAAACAACGTTCCTCCAGGACCAAGGTGCTACATGCAACATAATTTTACAACATAAATTAACACAAAAACTAAACTAGCTAACTAAGAGGCCTGGTTAGCTGGCTAGCAGAGACAAGACAGATTGACCTAACACAAATTTCAACATAAATTAACAAAAACTAACTCTCTATGGAAGACTATCTACAGGGATTTTTTTTACAGACAACAGACAACAATTGCACGTGCAAATGGGCAAACAAAAACAACAACAAAGCAACAACAAAGTGCTTTGACATGCCCAAACATGCCCGTGTCCCAACTTTTTAAGGCCTGTAGCAAACATCAAATTTAAAATTAGCTCATTTAGTTTATAAAATTGTTAAACATTTCTCCAAAAATAACAGCTGGATTTGCTAAACATTTTAATAAAAAAATGTACAATGGGTGCAAATAAATACAGTAGACATAATGGTATTAGATAGACAGATTGATTGCTAGATCAAACCCTAATTATTATTGTTTTCTTTGAGCTAAAACCTAGGTGACAATAATTGTTTAAAAAAATGTCAAAAAATGTTTTTTTTTTTTTTGGATGCAGGACTTGTCATGTAGAAAAACCAGGACTTGAAAACATTGTTCACACTTTACCAAATGTACCAAACTTAGGGCTAAAATGGACTTGAGTGAACAAATGTGAAACTAAGTTTCTAGTCCAAACTAGTACCTAACAGTAGAGCCATATGACTTCCTGGCATCATGCCACAATTTCCTCTTATTACTAAACCCTTCAAATCTGGAGAAAAAAAAAAAATATATATATATATATATATATATATATATATATATATATATATATATATATATATATATATATATATATATATATATTACACTTGTCAATGTACTAGTATCGTTCTCTCTGTACTGCATCTTCCTCATGCACTCGCCAACCTCGCCTTGTATATGTGCTCTACAAGAAATATATCCTCTTGTAGAGCACTCATCACCTCTCGTTATTCCTGTATGATTGCTTCTCAGCCTTAATCTAGTGTACTCAATACTTATGTGCATGGATTATATACAGTATAGTAGCATAGAGATGAAACAGTAAAGTCACCATATAATTTGCGTTACCAGTGAAAGTGTAGAGACTATTAGTCAGAGACTAATGGCTGAAGCCTATGTCTCAACCATGCTTTCATTTTTATAACTCTTGTCTTGATGTTAAATTTCACTTCCCACTTCTAACGTTAGCTTGTTCCTTTAAAAATGTGTTTTTAAATTTTGTGGTTTTCTTAGACAGACACCTGACAGACATTTAAACCACAGGCCCTTTATTAAAACATACAGCAAGTACCACAGTCAAAGAACAGTTGGAAAATTGGCTGCTACACTCAACAAAATAACTTGTTGAATAAACATAATTAAATTATGGAAAGAATTTCCACTTGATTTAATGGCTTTTTTTATGCATTAAGCAATTTTGTTGGCCCAACCTAATGTTTGTAGGTTCAGTCAAATTAATTTTATTAGGTTCATTTAACTTATTTACTACAGCTGCGTCCAACATAATTTAATACTGTTAACATAAATGAATAGCGTTGGTACAACAAATTTTTTAGTTGTAAACTAAGTCGATCCAACCCAAGTAAATTTAAATTTCAAGCCCCGGTTAACAGAATTCTGTGAAGGAAGGAAGCATAAGACAAACGGGATAAAACTGAGATTTTTATTTTTACACCAGCAGCAACTTAATGAGGTCTCAATTTGAAAAGATGTACAAAACATAAAACATCACAAATAAGTATTAATCATAGAAAAAAAAAAAAACACCAACAGAATCGTTTTGTATTTATATTGTAAATATGACCGTTAGATACGGTTGGTCAGAAACTCCTGAAGTCAGATGCAGACAGGACACTTTTCAGTCACAAACTTCTGTGAAAAAATATAGAGATAGATATTGCATTAAAATTTATGATACTTAATTTAGCAAATTAACAATATTTATACTTTCTTCCTCTCGCTCCACAACTCATGAGAACAGACCGAAACCAGAACCGAACCGCAGATTAAGCACGCGCATATAACCGTCGGTATTTTAAGTGTGATTAAAAATACAAGAAATAGCTTAAACCAAAATAACGTGACTAAACATCGGTAAACAGCAGGTGACACTTATATTCAGTATTTCGTTTTTATTTTAAAAAGATTAATTCCTGCTTACCTTTTCCACACGCCCGCCAAATGTTTGTCTTCTCAACACGCTGTGTTCTCTTCTCACAATGTCTTCTCGGGATGTTTGATCTGATATTTATTCGGTTTTCATAGTGACAAGATCTCTTTGGTTTATCTCAACATGATTAAATCTAATACATGTTAAGTTGTTAAATTTCATGCAAATACAACATAATTTATTCATGTCAATTTCGAAACATGAAATAAATTTGTACAAAACACAAATTTATTCATGTATCCATGTTATGGATACATGAATAGCCTGAATATAATGGTTATTGTCTTTAAAGCACCATGTTCCTTTCTGAAAAGTCACAATGCCTTAGTAATATAAATGTCTGGTTTTATATAAGAATATAACTATATTTCTTAACCATGACAACTTGTTTCCCAGCTTTACAAAAGTAGCAATGTAAAAAAAGAGCTGTTATTGAGATAAGACCAGCCTTTTGTTGGAGACAGTAGATCATCTCTCTAAACACGCTAAAAATGTCCTTTACCAATCTAATTAAACTAAAGTGCCAAATATGTTGTTTTTGCAGCTATGCAACAGGTACAATAGTTTAGTGACATGAAGTGTGGCCCCCTCTAAAAACTATATATCTATGTATATGTGCATGTATATACATTAAAGTAAACAGTGCATGTGCAAATATGCCTTATGTGACATGTATGAGCTACTGTATATCCTGGTGCTGCGTTGTGCATTTGTGTTAGGATCTAAAATAGAAGTCCAAATTTTAAGTTTCTAATAAAAAATAAAAAAGGAAGCCCCTTCAGCCTTTCAGTCCTAGTCATGTGACTAAAAAGTAGACATGAGACATCCAAATCAAGTTAGGATTCAAATACTTCAAAATCACCCACTGTATGGAATGGATCCGAGTTTCACAAGTCCTTTGAGTCATGTGAGTCAGTAGAGATTATGACTGTACTGTTTCTATGGCATTCCACTAGAGGGTGCTCAACAAATCTCTATAATCAACCGAGTTCTTGGACTCATGAATCTCACACATACACACATACTGTACACGGAGTCCCTTAGGTCAGCCAAGATACGTATAATACCTGTATAGTTTAAGCGCATATTATTTTGAGTCTCTTTTGTTTCTGACCATAAAAATATAAATGATAAAAAAAAAAAAATTATAAATAACTAAGGATCAAGAATTAACTATTTTATGCATGCAAACATAAACTTTTGAGATGTGTTTGTGTCTGTGTGAGAGTATATCATCCATGTGTATGTTCACTAAAATCTTTATTTTTATCAGGTAAAACAGACAGGCTATTGGGTATGGTTCAATTTAATATTGAAAAAAAAATGTGTGGGTGGTAAAGCTAGAATTCAAACTTGGGTTTTCATGCATATAATAAGTGTGCATTTTCAAGCTCCTGTTATCAGATAGATGTTTTTTAGCTGTTGCAACTCAATAAAACCAGAAGCTTCTGGTGTGATTACCATGTGCTTTGTGCCAACTTCTCTCAATCAAACTCTGTTTATAATGCAGCCATAATCAAATTTTTATTTTACTATTAGCAAATGTTTTAATCCTATTTCATCAGAAGTGACAGGTATGAATTGGCCAGCTGAGTTAAAGCACCTAATGTGGAGTGTTTTAAATATTAATAAACTCAAAAACAACAGCATAACAGAAATCTGTTTGATGCCTAGTGAATTTATATTAGGATCACAGCTTTCTCATTATCAAAAATAAAACCTTACACTCTGTAGCTGAAATATATATATATATTTTTTCCATAAACAGATTTTTTCAAATAAGTATATTATATATATATCTGTATATACAGACTTGTATAGAATGTTTACAATTTCTTGATTTATGCCAAGCAGCACATAGTTTAGTGCTTAGCACAGTCTAGTGTTAGTAAATAATACAGGTTATACGGGTATGATAGATACCGTATGTTGCATTTTATATATGGCTTGAAAAAGTCCCTGTACATTCAAGTCAAACAAGGATTTTTCTTCCCCTTGATATACATACAGTATATATATATATAAAAAAAAAAAAAAAAAAGAAAAAAAAAAAAAAAATATATATATATATATATATATATATATATATATATATATATATATATATATATATATATATATAGTAAACTCCATTCTATAAAAGTTCAATTGCAAGGACTGCATTTAGTTGTACACTGATTAACTGATTAATAATAACAAGGAAGCTATTATGCAAGTGGATTGCACAATTACGATTTCACTACTCACCAACCACAATACCTTGTCATCACAACTCTCACAGTGGAAGTAGCTGAATGTAGACAAAGACACTGTACATCAGGGAGCAGAGATGTCTGATATCATGTCTGATTATGTGAACTACACTGAAAAGAGCAAAGGACACACTGAGCTGGTGGTGGAAATCTATGACAGCATAGATGATATTACAGAACATGCAGTTAAAGAAGAGACAGAAGCCACTGACATAAAGAAATGCCTACAGACTGAACACACAGGTAGGCAGTCTTTCAGGCATTGTTACCCTGACAAGTTATCTAGCTAATAGTCAGCTGTTTCTGACCTGAACAGGTATTTTTTAATAGAAAAAACAAACATTCTATACTGGTAAGTAAGAAACTGGTTCACTGGTGGACTGGTTAAAAGGCATAATATGAACTAATAAAAGCACAGGGCTTGTGGTCCACACAATCTAAGGCCAAAAAACAGATTAAAACTTATGTTGGTATCGAAGAAACAAAAAAATACTCAATTGTTAATATGAAATTTTAGATTTTTTTGTTTATTTAGCATTTTAGGCAAAGGCTCCAGTGTCAGTCCTTCCCACATTTATACATAAAGCTGCAAAGCTTTTTTTTTAGTTGTTGTTGTGTTTTTCTTTCCTTCAAATGATTATTTTGAGGGATGGCTTATATTTTGCATTACAGTTTCTTGGATCATAAATAGTTGTTATTTCCTTTTTTTTAGTGTTACATTGCAAGGTAAAAAAATACTTTTTTAGTACTTTAGTTTTAGTACTTCTGTGAAAATAAGCAATAACAGGAACTAACTTTTTTTTTTGCAGAAGCTGTTTAGCAACATTAAACTTGCCATGCCATTTTCATTGCATAATCACATTGTTGCATAATTTTAGACAATAATACTGTCACCTGCTGACGAAAATTAATATTGTGTATGTAAAATGTAAAATAATCATGTAGTAGGAGTATGACATCAGAAATAGATGGGAAGGGAAAGAGAGAGAATATTTTCCCATGATTCCTCAGTCATGTTCTTATTTAGGCTCAGTACTTTTAATAGTTATGTAAATTTAAAGCTAAGCAAATTGTCTCAAGTAAGAATATAAATGGAGGGGTTCTATTTTACCTGGGATATTTCTACTATACAGTATATGCTAAATGTTTTTTTTTTCCGTGAGAAAATTACATACATACATACATTACAAAATATATAATTAATTAATTACATATACTGTAATACACATGTTAACACAAGTTAATCTTAATGATAATGTGTGAAATGACATTGTGTGTTTAGAAAGAAATTACAATCATTTGGTGACGAGGTGTTTTTAGATACACTATACTATGATCATACAGTAGATTTCCTTTAAATGAAATAACTACTCCTTTGAAATAACTACTCCAGTGGGGGCCAGTAAATAAGGGGTGCTGGGGCGACGCCCCTTAAAGTTAGGCAGAGAAGAATGCTATTTTACCATGTAATTATTTAACATAATAATTATTTATTTTAATAATGAAATAAAGTAATTTAGTCACAATATTCCGCTGTATTTCTTAATATAATTTATTTACAATTATAAAACAAAATAACCTTAACTGTATTACATTCATTTGTGTTTGTGTACGTGGGGGGCTGGACAAACAAGTGTCTATGTAGGCACATACATTTTTAAAAAGCATGTGATTTAAGGCTAAGCTCTAGTTGGATTTTTTCAAATCATCTTTAGGGTGCATCATCGTGCGCCCTGAACCCTGCCACTTTTGTTCTTAGCGAATCAATATTGTTATTAAATATTTGGACTTATGTGATGAGACCATTCTCAACGAGTCTTATTAACAGTCAGCAGATCGTTAGTTATTGTATTGAATAGTGATTATAAATATAAAGCATAATTACACATTACAATAAAGTTAAATACACATGGTCAGCAATAATGTTCAGTTAGGGTGTACCATTCAAACAATGCTCAGCTGATGAGTCCTTACAGTACAGAAATCTCATTATAGTAAGCTTTAGTTTTAATCAGTGTACGTTGCATTAATATTTATGCAAGGAAAGTCCTCAGTAGTCAAAGTGCTGCTAAGCAGGCACCAAAATATGGTTTCACGCTCTATGATTTTTCAGTCAGATTTTTAGTGTGACAGACAAAAATATTACACGTAAAGAAGTTAAGTTGTTGTGAATTAAAACTAAATGCAATATGCAATGCAGTTATCACAGCAAGCGATTTTGTGTCACTGTGATGGGCAAAGACAAAGTTCTGAAACTTTTATACACTTGAATTAAAATCTTTAAATGTGATGTTCATCTAAAAGCCACTGATGCAAGAATGTCGAAGGACAGTAGTGACCACATAAAACAAAACATGGGATAAAAAAAAGAACATATTGTTACAGGCTCTTCTCAAGGAGAAGCCACTTATCACAGCCTTTCATAGCAATTTATTGAGATTATTTTATACAGTGTGACAAGTGATAATTGTAAAGAATTATTATATTTAGTTAATTATCTTGGCACTATAGTTTTGGTTATTAATCTGACCTGTAGCTGTGTGTCTATATGCTTTGGCTTTGAAGGCTACCAAGCACTTTTCTAAGTCATTTTTGATAAGGACTGTCTGCCAGATGCTGTAAGTGTAAATGCTTGATAGACTAAAGTTAAAAACTGATCCGTGCCTTAAAAGTAACACTGTTGCCTAAACAAAAATATTGCATTCTGTCTATGTACCTCTAGGAGGAGACACTGCATGGATCAGGTGTTACAGACTGACTGTTGTGTGTCTGGTGCTGCTGTGTGTTCTCCTGCTGATTCCCGTCACAGTGCTGTGGATCAAATACAACAACCTGAATATGGAGAACAGTCGACTACAGACCCATAACAAGAACCTGACCATAATGGGACAGGATTTACAGCTACAGAGAGACCAGTTCAAGCAGGAGAACTCTGAACTGCACAGTATGATTTTACAACTTGGTAAGTTGTAAAATTTTAACAATATTGAAACAGGTTTTTTTAACAAAAAACCTGGACCTGTGTTAGAATGCATAATTAATTAATTAATTAATTAATTAATTAATTATAAAGAAATTCTTACGTATTGTTATGTGTAAAACTATTTCTCATGAGTGTCTTTACTACAAAAATAAAAAATGGGTATGAGCACGTTTAGAAAGAATCTATTTACCAGTTGAGGGTTCCGTGGCAATTTTATAGCCCACCCGATACAGACGAAAGGTGAGAACTGATTGTGCTCCACAGGTAAATCATCCAGCCCTGCCCCATTTCCAAACACACAGGTGCTGCAGAATGAGCAACGTGCTCTGTGCTGTGGGTGTCACAGTTTCAAACAAGAAATTATTTGAAGGTTGACTTTTTTTGTATTAAAAACACTTTTCTTTTATTGGTCGGATGAAATATGCTAATTTTTTGAGATAGGAATTTTGGGTTTTCATGAGCTGTATGCCAAAATCATCAATATTAAAACAATAAAAGGCTTGAACTAATTCAGTTGTGTGTAATGAATCTAAAATATATGAAAGTTTAATGTTTATCAGTACATTACAGAAAATAATGAACTTTATCACAATATGCTAATTTTCTGAGAAGGACCTGTATATTAAGAACAGCAGAGGTCCTAAAACTGACCCTTGTGGGACCCCATATTTCACTGGCATTACACCAGACGGTTCTCCATTTAGATCTACAAAATGGTATCGATCAAACAGGTATGATCTAAACCATTTTAATGTCCCTGTATACCTATGTGATTTTCAATTCAATTCAATTCAATTTTATTTGTATAGCGCTTTTATCGATTTACATCACAAAGAAGCTTTACACAATCAAAAGAATTAAGTTTGTATGAAATGTGAATGTGTATGAATCAAAATTATATGATTGTCCCTGATGAGCAAGCCTAGGACGACGGCGACAGTGGCAAGGAAAAACTCCCTGAGATGGTAATAGGAAGAAACCTTGAGAGGAACCAGACTCAACAGGGAACCCATCCTCATCTGGGTGAAAACAGATAGCAGGGATTGATGTGCATAATAATATGCGAGACTGGAAGTTCAGTATAAGAGGAGATGTGTAAGATTAAAGTCCAGTTTGTTCCTGGAGGCTCAGGTAGACTGTCTGTAATTCCAGTCCTGAACTATTGAGCGACTGAAGTCACAGGTCCTCAGAGAACAGCTGTCTGCATCAGTCGAGGACAGGACCACCTTCATGGAAAAGTCATGAATTTTGTAAGCGATCTATGAGAATATTACGATCTATAGTGTCAAATGCAGCACTTAGATCAAGCAAGACTAGTATTGAGATGCAGCCTTGGTCTGAAGCTAAAAACAAGTCGTTTGCAATCTTAACTAGTGCAGTTTTTGTACTATGATTGGGCCTGAAACCTGACAGAAATTCTTCAAGGATGTTGTTTTCCTGCAAGAATGTGCATATTTGAGCTGATACTACTTTTTCTAATATTTTTGATATAAAGGAAAGGTTTGAAATCGGTCTGTAATTTGTTATTTAATTCGCGTTCAAATTAGATTTTTTAAGAAGCGGCTTAATAACTGCCAACTTAAAAGGTTTAGGGACGTGACCTAGATATAATGAGGAATTAATAATGTTTTAAAGTGGCTCACCAACCATATGCATCACTTCTTTTAAAAATCTGGTTGGTATTGGGTCTAACAGGCACGTTGTTGATTTAGCTGAGGTGATAGCTTTATAAAGCTCTTCCTGTCCTATACCTGTAAAGCACTGAAAAACATGTGAAGCTTTAGGCTGAACTAGATCATGAGATGCTATTAGAGGTTGAACCTCCGTTATTTTCTTCCTGATGCTATCGATTTTATCATAAAGAAGTCCATAAAGTCTTCACTACTAAAATGTTGTGGAGTACTCTCTGCATCTTAGGTTTTGTTAGGCGAGCCACTGTACTAAATAAGAACTTGGGATTGTTTTGGTTTCTTGCTATCAGTTGGCTAAGATGCTCGGTCCTAGCAGTTTTTAGAGCATGTCTATAGCTGCACATACTGTCTTTAAACGCAATTCGAAAAACTTCTAATTTAGTTTTTCTCCATTTTCGCTCGAGGGTACGGGTTGCTCTCTTTAGGGCGCGAGTATGACCATTGTACCAAGGTGCAAGTGTTTTATCTCTAACCTTTTTTTAATCTGATAAGAGCAACAGTGTCTAATGTACTGGTAAAAATAGTGGCCATGCTGCTAGTCACTTCATCTAGATCGTCTGCATTTAGGGGTCTAATAAAAAATTGGGACAGATCCGGCAGATTACTTGTGAATCTGTCTTTAGTAGTCTGATTCATATTTCTAACAAATCGATAACATGGGGAGACACACCTAATCTGTTTTACAGGTAGAGTATATATCAGGAGGTGATGACCTGTGATATCATCTTTACATTAGAGACATCTATACCATGAAATATAATTAAATCTAGCGTATGATTACAGCGGTGAGTTGCTCCATTTATATTTTGTTTAACCCCAAAGGAATTTAGTAAGTCCATAAATGCGAAGGCTAAAGCGTCGTAAGCATCATCTACATGAATGTTAAAGTCTCCTACTATTAACACTTTGTCAGAGTTAACAATTAGGTCTGATAGGAAATGTCCAAATTCTTTAAGAAAATCGACATATAGCCCTGGGGGTCTGTACCCGGTGGCCAGGGTAAAATATAGCAATGGTTTATTATGTATTTCATTGAGTGCAACATTAATGATGAGCACTTCAAATGAGTTAAACCTAGGCCTTATTTTCTGAGTAACAGTGAGTACATCATTGTAGATAGTGGCAACACCACCACCGCGACCAGTTAGACGGGGCTCGTGCTTATAAAAATATCCTGACGGAGTAGACTCATTCAGACCAATAAACTCATTTGGTTTAAACCAGGTTTCAGTGAGGCAGAGTGCGTCAAGGCAATAATCTGATATAATTTTATTAACAATAGGTGCTTTAGGTGCAAGGGATCTAATGTTGAGAAGTCCAAACTTCTAGAGGTAGATTTCGATTACTTATTTGGCCTTTTTCTGGTTTAATGGTTATCAGATTGTTTCGGCTGGATTAAACGAATTTTTTTTTTTTCTCACTATTCGGGGAACAGACACAATTTCTATAGGACAAGCTATGTGTGTGCATCTATTAGTATGGTGAGTTGTATTGTGGCTAATATCTAAAGAATCTAAGGTATGACTTACTGCCAGTCAGATGGTTTGTAGTGTCCTGGAGATGTTGTCAGAGAGGACTGCTAGGGTGCAAGGCGTCTGTGTGGTAGAGCCTAGGACGGTGCCAGAAAACATTCCAGTTATCAACAAAGGGTAATCTCTGTTGTTGACACCAAGATTGTAACCATTCATTAAAGGCAAATAATCTACTGAACCTCTTGATTCCTCGCTGAAATGTGGGAAGCGGTCCAGATACGACGATCTTTGTCGTGGGTGATGTGCTGCGGACCTTTTCGACCAGGCTCCTGTAGTCCTTCTTTAGGATCTCTGTCTGCCTCAGCCTGGTGTCGTTCGTGCCAGCATGAAGAACCACAGCTCGAATGTTCTTCCTCAGGGCCGCAGGCACCTGTGCAGCAACATCAAGAACACATGCACCAGGTAAACAGCGAGTGTACGCCTTACCTTTAGCCGTGGTAGCACGCACCTGCAGGACGATAAAGTCTCCGATGACAGGCGCGTCGTGTGCCATCTAACGGAGAGGAGCGAAGCGGTTTTGGGTCGCGATCTCGAAGAAAGGTGGTGGCGGAGGAGAAGAGGTCCTCGCCCGGGGCTGGTGCGCGTCTTCCGCTGCTGCAGTTTCCAGGCCTCGTGGTATCCCGGCCCCGGGGTAAAGGAAACCTGGGCGGGCTGCGTCCTCGGTGCATTGGACCTGGGCAGAGAAACACGCTGGGTTGAGGTTGTAGGAGAATTCTTACACCGAGAATTTACCTGGGACAGGTGAGCGTCGGTTCGCGACGATTCCAGCGTGGCTTTCCGTTGCTGTAGCCAGGCCAGCTTCACCTGTAGGTCGCGGATCAGCTTCTCCACGGCCTCCAGTTCCAAATCCACTAAGTGCAGCTCCAATGTCTCCTCACCTGCACTCAGAGGCAGAGACACAACCGACATGGTGTATAGAAACAGAGATAACCGGTGTGAAAGAGCGTAAACAAACTTGTGATAGCCGGGCTAACGGGCTAGCGATGCTAATGCCGGCTAAAAGCGGTGTTCTGCAAAACAATTAAAACATAACGATATAATAGGCGTTTTGATTGAATATATTAAAAGATACTATAAAATACTCATCTGTTATATGTTCACTCTTCGTAAGAGTACAAAAAAGTTGAAAAATTGGTCAGTCTGGCGGGGCTCGGAAAGCCAAATGTAATAAGACATTTTAGTAAATAAAAACATTTAAGAGAATATCTGTAATTAATGCAGCAATAAATAAATAAATATTGATAAGATAATTAAAAAATCCTTCCAACCTTGTTTTACACTAGATAAGTTATTTAAGAACCTTGGTTTTTATTCATTTTAAATTATTTTTAATTGATTAATAAGTAATATTAATTATTAAAAGTTAATAATTTCTAAAGCATTATGAATTATTTTATTTTTACTATCTTCTGCTATCTTATGACTACATCAATGTTTAGATATGTACTCTAAAAAAGGATGGAGATTTTTCAACTCGAGGATTTACATTTCCACTGAAAACAAAACCAGCTGGTTTGAGAGCAGTAAGGACTGCAAAAGGAGAGGAGCAGACCTGGTGATCATAAACAGCACAGAAGAACAGGTGTGTGCATGTACTGTACAGTGAGGCAAAAAAGTATTTAGTCAGCCACAAATTGTGCAAGTTCTTTCACTTAAAAAGATGAAAGAGGCCTGAAATTTTCATCATAGGTATATCTCAACTATGAAACACAAATTTTTTTTCAGATTTTTCTCCCTAATTTAGTAGTGTCCAATTCCTTCCAGTCAGTAGGGGGCTCTCACATTAAGCTTCTACCACCACTCAGTCGGGAGGGCCGCAGACTATCACATGGTTCTTTTCGAACTGCTCGCTCACGCACCATTGGGGGCGGAGTAACACACTCGGAGGACAGCACTATCCGCTCCCTCCGCTTACGTGAGCATACAGGCGCCCCTGATTGGTTTGTAGAGCCTTATTAATGTGGGATCACGAGTACCTCTCATCTCTTCCCTCTGAGAGAGCTCGGCCAATCAGCTCTCTCTAGACTTCCGGCTGTAAGAGGTTACACCATCACCCAAGGATTGAACGAGCAATCTCCGGATGATAGGGCGAGCACTTTACCACTGCGCTACTCTGAGGCCCCACATTGTAGGATTTTTAATTAATTAATTGGTAAATTCCTCTGTAAAATAAGTATTTGGTCTTCTACAAACAAGCAAGATTTCTGGCCCTCACAGACCTGTAACAACTTGTTTAGAGGCTTCTCTGTCCTCCACTCATTATGTGTATTAATGGCATCTGTTAGAACTCATTATCAGTATGAAAGACACCTGTCCACAACCTCAAACAGTCACACTCCGAACTTCACTATGGCCAAGACCAAAGAGCTGTCAAAGCACACTAGAAACAAAGTTGTAGACCTGCACCAGGCTGGGAAGACTTAATCTGCAATAGGTAAGCAGCTTGGAGTGAAGAAGTCAACTGTGGGAGCAATTATTAGAAAATGGAAAACATACAAGACCACTGATAATCTCCCTCAATCTGGGGCTCCATGCAAGATCTCACCCCATGGGGTCAAAATGATCACAAGAACTATGAGCAAAAATCCCGGAACCACACAGGGGGACCTAGTGAATGACCTGCAGAGAGCTGGGACCAAAGTAACAAAGGCTACCCTCAGTAACACACTGCGCCACCAGGGACACAAATCCTGCAGTGACAGACGTGTCCCCCTGCGTAAGCCAGTACATGTCCAGGCCCATCTAAAGTTTGCTGGAGAGCATCTGGATGATCCAGAAGAGGATTGCGAAAATGTCATATGGTCAGATGAAACCAAAATAGAACTTTTTAGTAAAAAATCCACTTGTCGTGGTTGGAAGCTGCTGAATGCTGAGTTGCATCCAAAAAACACCATACGTACTGTGAAGCATGGGGGTGGAAACATCATGCTTTGGGGCTGTTTTTCTGCAAAGGGACCAGGATAACTGATTTCTGTAAAGGAAAGAATGAATGGGGACATGTATCATGAGATTTTGAGTGAAAACCTCCTTCCATCAGCAAGGGCATTGAAGATAAAACATGGCTGGGTCTTTCAGCATGACAGTGATCGCAAACACACCACCAGGGTACAATATGATTTTTTAAATTTTCTTTTCCTCATTCTGTCTCTCATAGTTGAGGTATACCCATGATGAAAATTATTGGCCTTTCTCATCTTTTTAATTGGGAAAAAGATGAACTTGCACAATTGGTGGCCGATTAAGTATCTTTTTGTCCCAGTGTGTGTGTGTGTGTGTGTGTGTGTGTGTGTGAATCAGAGAGAGAAAGAGAGAGAGAGAGCGAGAGAGAGAAAGAGAATTAATGCATTTATATATTCCTACTGTACTATTACACTTACAGGAGTTCATCAGTAAACATTTTGGCAGTATTGAAGCTTGGATTGGTCTGACTGACAAGGACACAGAAGGCACCTTTAAATGGGTGGATAATTCAGCACTGACCACTCCGTAAGACATTACTGCATTAAAATTTACTCATTATGCATTAATTTTCCCTCTTAGTCTGAAGCTTTGCAAACACTCTGGCTCACTCTGTGTTTTCAGGTTCTGGTGGAATGGAGAACCTAATAATTTTGGAGCTGGTGAGGACTGTACTATAACAGGCTATAAAAAAGCTGGATCTAACCTCTTTACCTGGGCTGATTATCCTTGTAGCTTTCCTGTAGTCGGCATTTGTGAAATGAAAGTATTTAACTAAGCAGTACTTTGATATGATACTTTATATGTTTAGAAACAATCTGTTTTGGATTAATTAGGAGTTTGGAAATCAAACCACAATTTAATATAGCAGTCATTCTTGAGAAATGGGACAAAAGTTTTTAATTTGGGAAAAATATAGGTTATGTAAAGGTTCTGTATTTATATAAATAAAACCTTTTCAATGCATACAGGATTTTTTTTTGTCAAAACTGTCAGACATTAAAGAATGCATTTAAATCTTAAGTTTTGTCTAATAACCAAGTGTTTTTATTTATTTATTATAAAATAAAAATGATACTATAATATGCTATAATATAATATAACAGAATATAATAGAGTATATATTTGTAACTGTCATTTAATTTTTAAAATTTTTAATGCAGCATGTTTGAATAGCATTCAATTAGGATTAAAAATTGGCTTCCTTCCTTATTATGAAAAGTCCATTCTTGCTTTTTACCAGTAAAGTAGTAATGTTAATATATATATATATATATATATATATATATATATATATATATATATATATATATATACAATATATACACGAACACCAAAAATCTCTTGCTTTTTACCAGTAAAGTAGTAATGTTAATATATATATATATATATATAGATGGTTCCGTAGAGGTGGAACCATCATCAACTTTTACATCATACTGTGAAAGTATCACAGGCCTTTCTTACTGAATGTAATAGTAGACAGGGTCATTTAAAGTGACTAAAGGTACTACAGGCCAAGCCCAGGGCTATTAAAAACCCCCGATCAGACTGTAGAGCATCCACACCAACAGGCAGTAGTAATGCCAGCCGAAACTTAGGAGCAGTGTGAGAAGCGGCAGCAAACTGACCACACCCTTCATTCGCATGTTATGGTAGCACACAGGCTTTAAGATCTGCATGCAGGGGGAGCCGTGGATAAACCTTATGTACACGGGCAGAGCCATGGGTAACCTCAAATAAGTTATAAGAAAAGAGATCTTTGATCTCAAAGTGTTTACAGATTCAAAACTTTTACACTATTACATTTATTGTAAACATTTATGCAATATTTAACACTTTGGAATCAATTTTCACATCTTCATCTACATTTTTAATGTAAACAAGTTTTAGCATCAAACTCTTTTCACGAAGAGGTCCTCAAAGTTTCGGTTGACCACAAGATTGCCTGACTTTATTTATTTTTTAGAAATGTCTGATGGTGTTGACAGAAACTCAGAACACAAATTCAGCTAATTAAAAATTTGTTTTAAAAAATTGTGAACTAATTTATAAGAGGCTATGGCTCCAAGTATTAGATGGAGTATTTGCTGATGCTATGGAGATAAATCTTCTCTAGCTTTTCTTGTTGATATCCTTACATCTATCATCAAATTATGGGATTCTTTTATTTAAAGATGTTCTTGGCTCTTGTCTTTGATAAAGATATAAGATTTTCTGTACAGTTCTACATAGCATCTGGGCTATCGTCTAAGAATCCAGCAAATCTCTCATAACAGAGAGATTGAAAGTGATACTAGTTTGTTTTTTGTTTTTTTTATTTGCCATCTTTGTACTTTAACTTCTTTTTCTTTTACTTTGATAGTTACAGTAATTGTGAAATAGGGACTTGCGCATAAATTATGATGGACTTTCCATGATAAGTCTAAAAAAAACTTCAGGCTGACTAATTGGGCTTAAATTAAACTTCACTCATGCACACACATATAAAACAATTGCATACTGTACACATACTGTATATGAAACAGTCACACATACAAATATAGTACTAACTGCTCAAACAACTACATATGAAATGCGCGCACATACACACAAACTCTCCGTCCACACACACACCTATGAAATGCAGATAAAATTTCAGAGAGACCAGTTACAGCAAGAGACATCACTACTGCAGAACATGATCTTGAAACTTGATATGTGAAAACTGATTAATAATTATATTCATATGAAAGCTAAAACCACTTACATTTAAATGTAGATTATACATATAGATTTACATTTAATTAAGCATCACAGTCATTATTCTACTGTAATTCATTATTGTTATTAAGTCATTAATTAAGTGGCTCAGTGGTAGGTGTTTCGCCTGCCATGCGGAAGGCCTGGGTTCGATTCCCAGCCAGTGCCTAAACCCCAGCCACTGGATGCAGTGCCGGTCCCAAGCCCGGATAAAATGGGAGGGTTGCATCAGGAAGGGCTCTGCCGGGAGCAGCCAAGGACCAACAACAATTAAGTGAAAATAATTGTTCATAAAGTTAATATAAAAATCTTTTTTTTAATAATTTGACACAATCATGATTTTACCAAAATTAATTTATGTCGGTCCATCAATATTTACAATACAAATACTTCACAAGGATGTAGAGTTTCTAACTCAAATGTTTGCTACAATCCTACTATGAAGATGAGCTGGACTGAGAGCAGAAATGACTGCAAAGAGAGGAGCGGACCTGGTGATTATAAACAGCACAGAGGAACAAATGAATGAGAGAGAGATAATGTAAAATGAATCTTTATTCAGTTAATTCTGTTACACTTACAGGAGTTCATCAGTAAATATTATGGCAAAACTGAAGCTTGGACTGGTCTGTCTGACACAGACACAGAAGGCATTTTTAAATAGATGGACGGTTCATCATTGACCACTGCGTAAGACATCCCTGCACTGTAATTTACTTATGCAGAACCAAACACATAAGAGTCAATAGTGAAAATTGAAAAACTATATATTCTCAAAAGCAGCTTATAACAACTATAACTTAAAACAGAATTAATTTTTCGTGTCTGTGTCTTACAGCTTTCAAAGAATTCATAAGATTCTATTGGTAAATACAGTACTTTTTAGTTATATAAAGGCCTTTTGTACCAGACATCACTACATAACTGCATATGAAAATATTCAGCAGAACAGAAGCTATCAGGAGCTAGGTTACTGTTTTATCTGTGTGAAAAAGCATCGAGTTATCTTTCTTTTATTTTTTTGGCTCTAAAATAAACCTTGGACATACTTATTAAGTAAAATACATAGTAGCATCGTGAATACAACACTTTCTTTAATAACGTTCAAACGATCTCAACAATTTTTTTAATGGATTTGATGTCCCTGCTCCCACGTCCTCCACCACACAGAAAACAGCCACTACTTCTGCTCTCCCCTCAATCAATATCTCAGAGGATCAGGTCAAAAGTGATCTGTTTAAGCTCAGCCCTACAAAAGCTACAGGGCCAGATAAAATCAACCCAAGAGTCCTGAAATCATGTGCTCCCCAACTCTGTGGTGTCCTCTGGTACCTCTTTCGTCTGAGTCTGTCTCTACAGAAAGTCCCTGCATTGTGGAAAACTTCATGCATCGTACCGGTCCCCCAAAATACTGTACCGTGTTCCTGTGCCCAGGGCAACTACAGGCCTGTCGCTCTTATATCACACATTATGAAGGTGTTTGAGAGACTGATTCTGGATACACCTCGTCCCCTGGTGAAGTCCCCTCTGGACCCTCTTGAGTTAAAAAAAAACTTTACTTATAATAATATACTGCCCACTTTTACTTTGCTCTAACTTTGTGTCTTAGTCTCTGTTATTTTTCAATTTATTTATTAATTTATTTATTTGTTTAAACAAAAGGCACAAGTTCGAATTACTATGTTAACTATAAACCAGAAAGTTCGATTTTATCAGGTTTGGCACAAACTATAGTGTTTATTGTTTTTGTTTTTTGTTTGTTGTTATTTTGCATTACAATAAACGATTGGATATAAAAAGAAAACTAGAGCTATTAGAAGCTACTTAACTCTGTGATTCCTGTTACAAGAAAATGTGAAATCCATGTGTGACTAATAATTACAACACAAATGAAAGTGTGTTACTGTAATCTGACCAACAAAGAATATGCTTAGTCATGCAGATTAGAGAAAGCCTTACAGGATAATAAAGTGTGCATTCAGCACAAATGTGTTTCAGTCACTTCTGTTTCTCTGTCTTTTTAAATTACTTTTTTTTTTAATTAGTAGACATATTTGATATTAGACACAGTTCTTTTCCACCAAATAAAGGGAATTTCATTAAAAAGTGTATTTTTAAAATGTTATCATTACAATCAAAGAATAAAACTAGAAAATAGTTAGAAAATATAATAAATAATGGTAGTAGTAACTAGGTGTCAGTCATGTCACACTGCTTTGTCATAAATCCCTTTTTTTGTAAAAAGCACTCTTTTATATTGTAGTTGTAAATGTCTTGTTCATGATATGTGTTCTTAAAAAGGTAAATAATGTATATAAAGGACATCATGATTTAAATCATCATAACAGTATTATTACCTAATACGTTAATATACTTTAATGCTTTTTAGATAAATACTGTAAACATGCTTTTACCTTTTAACCTCCAACTTAATATCTTATAAATATTACAGCTTTTTAAATAAACTATTACAGGACGTTGTAAAATTGTTTATTCTGAGTTTTTTGCTCAAGTCACTTTCTCCCTACTGATTTTGCAATTTCCTCCACTTATGAAAGTACAAAAAGTTCATGATTTCCTCATTTAGAGAAAAAAAAACTTAAATAGGCAGACTGACTTCTGTGGTAATTAGGAACTGTGATACATGTGTCAAAGCTGACAGGAACTATACAAACAAATTGAATTCCTTAAAATTGCAAAATGGAGAGTCGAGAGGGTGCTTATGCCAAGTCAAGCTGTACTACTAAACAAACATTTGACATTCAGGACAATAGAAACATACCAATAGTTAGCAATGGCAAAAAGAATCCAATGGAAGAAGATGATGGCATTCTCAGGATCAGGACAATCTTGGGTATGTACACAGACAAACACCCACACACACAAACTCACACATGGTAAACAGTCTACCATACAGTTACAAACCAGATTTCTTCACATGCACTATATACTGTATGGGTACATTTATAATGACGAAAAAACTTAAAATTCTCAGGACCTTTTTTACATTTAAAATCCTCATATTTGTTTGACAGAAATATGGGATTATTTACAAAGCAATGAACATGTTTCAGTGTAGTTAAGTTTTTATGTTTAAGTAAACTGTAATTTTTTTTTCTGATTCCCTTCTGTCATTTTTTGGTGATTTATTTTCTATTTAAATGTAGCAGCACAAAAGACAGGATAAGTGAATATAATGTCAATAGAATTGTCTGTGTCATAGGACTCAATGGTGCAGGGGGCAAGTGTTACAGAGTGACTGCATTGTGTGTGGTGCTGCTGTGTGTTCTCCTGATGACTGCAGTCACAGTGCTGGGGATCAAATTATTAAATAAAGAAAACATCCAACAAACCGGATACAACAACCTGACTACAGATGGAGACCAGTTACAGGCCAGATACAACAACCTGCTTATAGAAAAAGACCAGTTACAGACCAGTTACAACAACCTGCTTATAGAAAGAAAACAGTTACAGAAGAGAAACAACAACCTGACTATGGGGAAACACCAGTTGCAGACCAGATACAACAACCTGACTATGGAAAAACACCAGTTACAGACCAGTTCCAACAACCTGACTATAGAGAGAGACCAATTACAGACCAGTTACAACAACCTGACTATAGAGAGAGACCAGTTACAGGCCAGTTCCAACAACCTGACTATAGAGAGAGACCAATTACAGACCAGTTACAACAACCTGCTTATAGAAAGAGAACAGTTACAGAGGAGAAACAACAACCTGACTATGGAGAAACACCAGTTACAGACCAGATATAACAACCTGACTATAAAGAGAGACCAGTTACAGACCAGATATAACAACCTGACTCTAAAGAGAGACCAGTTACAGACCAGATACAACAACCTGACTATTGAGAAACACTAATTACAGACCAGTAACAGCAACCTGACTATAGAGAGAGACCAGTTACAGGCCAGTTCCAACAACCTGACTATAGAGAGAGCCCAATTACAGACCAGTTACAACAACCTGCTTATAGAAAGAGAACAGTTACAGAAGAGAAACAACAACCTGACTATGGAGAAACACCAGTTGCAGACCAGATACAACAACCTGACTATGGAAAAACACCAGTTACAGACAAGAAACAACAACCTGACTATGGAGAAACACCAGTTACAGACCAGTTCCAACAACCTGACTATAGAGAGAGACCAATTACAGACCAGTTACAACAACCTGACTATAGAGAGGGACCAGTTACAGGCCAGTTCCAACAACCTGACTATAGAGAGAGACCGATTACAGACCAGTTACAACAACCTGCTTATAGAAAGAGAACAGTTACAGAAGAGAAACAACAACCTGACTATGGAGAAACACCAGTTACAGACCAGATACAACAATCTGACTCTAAAGAAAGACCAGTTACAGACCAGATACAACAACCTGACTATTGAGAAACACCAATTACAGACCAGTTACAGCAACCTGACTACAGAGAGAGACCAGTTACAGACCAGATACGACAATCTGGCTATGAAGAGAGAGCAGTTACAGACCAGTTACCAAAACCTGACTATGGAGAGAGACCACTTACAGACCAGATACAACAACCAGGCTATAGAAATAAAACAAATACAGAGTAGATATGACAGCCTGCTTATAGAAAGGGACCACTTACAGACCAGTTACAAAAAACTAACTTTAGAAAGAGACCAGTTACAGACCAGTTACAACAACCTGATAATAGAGAGAGACCAGATGCAGTCTACTAATTATGAACTGAATAGGATGAAAGATCATCAAGAAGCCAAACTAAAGGAATTGTCAAACAAAATCGTAATTTTACAAGCTGGTTACGATGACATGAAAAACAAGCGTGATGTGTTGCAGATGAAAAAGGACAGCGTTCAGAAGAAGTTGGATGCTGCAGGTAAGAAGTCAATTAAGCAATTGTAAATAGTTTGCATAAATTCAAAACATTTAACTACTGATTTTATTTTTTAGATCCAACTTAATTCATTAGTACATGTAGTTCCTTATATACAAATGAATTCCTTACCTGGAGGAAGTTCATAAGTTTAACTAAATGAGTCTCAAATGCCTTTGACATAAATATACAATGTAAAGCATACCAATCCACTTGACTGAATCTGTCCCCTTTTTCCACATGTGGCCAAAAACCGTAACTGTACCTAACCAAATTAATCTCACACACTGAGACGTTGTCTCACAGCGATGTCTCTGTGCCATTACAATTTGAGGGGAATCCCGGATGCCATTTTGTCTCAGACCTGTTTTCCACTGTATTGGACAGTAAACTCTATTTTGTTGAGAATCTTCCCGAAATTAGAATTATTCACCATTAGGACAGTTTAACAGGACAGACATTTTCTATTATTGTGTTTATGGACTGATTCATTGAAACAGGTGAGGCGGTGTTATTTCTCCCGCACCCCCACACATGCACACAGATACAATATATTAGATTTTAGAATTTTTTTTACATTCACTTACACACTAAAAATATTGGATATAATTGTAAATATTGATATGGTGCACTGCTATGGTGTCTATTTTTGGACAATACATGTGAGCTACTTCTGTGATTTGTTCACATCTACGAACATTGGTGCGTTCAAATCTGTGGAAATTAGTAACTTGAATGTTTGTAAATTGGGGACTAAGCGTATAACGCTTTTAACAGTGGTCATTGTGGAAAAGCAGCTTTTACAGGATCAGATTCTGTTTGGTTAGAAGATGTTGATTAATTTCATAAGTTCTTGTTTCCGTGGAACAATAATAAACAAAAAATTATTTAATAAAGAAAAATGTCTCAGCATTGATAAGCTCTGTGAGGAGATGTGTATTTAATATTTACTTAGGTAATGTCATCACTTTGTAATAGTTAGTAAATTTCCTATTAGTATTTGATTGCATTGAATGTAACCAAAAAATAATAATAAATTGGACAGAAAAACAAAATGTCATTTTTCCTAAATCACATCATCATCATTGTGTTTTTTGGAAGTACACTAAAGATGATGTTTTCTACTTTGTGATTGAATTTACATATAAAAGTGGGATGGACATATTCTGGCTCTGCATTTTATTTGATCTCCACCGAGACAAAAACCTGGAGTGAGAGCAGACAGGACTGCAGAAGTAAAGGATCAGACCTGGTGATCATAAACAGCAGTGAGGAACAGGTGGGTGTGGGTGTGTTTGTGTGCGCGTAAGTGAGAGAGAGAGCAAGAAAGAGCGCTCAAACCAACATATATTGTGCTGTCATTTGTAGGAGTTCATCATTAAACTGCTCGGCAGCAGGCGTGCATGGATTGGTCTGACTGACAGAGAGAGAGAGGGAGAGTGGAAATGGGTGGATGGTACACGACTGACCACTGCGTAAGAAACTGAAATCAATTTTCTTTTCTTTTTTAAAAATATAAAAAAATTTCAGGAATCACCAGCAGAAATTTTAGATTTTGCTAAAGCTACTGTATGGGTCTGAGTCTAATTCTGATTCTCTTTGTTTAAGGTACTGGCATCATGGTGAACCGAATAATAGAGGTGACGAGGACTGTGCTGAGATCCTGGGTTTTCCCAATTGGAGGAAATGGAATGACAGGCCGTGCTCGAACAAAGAGTTATGGATATGTGAAATAATTATTAATTAAAATACTTTTCTTTAAATACTTTTTAGTACTTTAAGTAAAATACAGTAAAATTATAAAACGTTTACAATTAGTCGTTGTTCTTGTTGGGTCATTTAAAACTCTTATTTAATGTAGAGATCTTCAGTAAAGGCGATCCATTTCTGCTTTCCAATGTTACATTACAGCGTTGCTTTCTGATACAAGTAACGAGTAATATTAGAGTAATATTCCTTTGCAGAAAATAAAAACTCCTTTGTGATTTCACATGCATGTTGTTTTAGTCAAGACTTTCATAATTATTTTACTTAATTATTTATCATCACTCAGTGAAGTTTGGCCCATAATCTCTTAATTACTAATACCCCTATATAATAATACTATATAATAATACTAGAGTCTTGGTGCTGTGTGTCGGTCTTGGCATAGTTAAACCGCATAGGTGAGATAGGGGTATAACAGCAGAAATAACAGAGGAGGGCGGGTTGTCAGGGGCAGTTCCTGTAAGACGACTTTTACACACACACACACACACACACACACACACACACACACACACACAATAACAGTTTGGGAATAACCGCTGCCTCGCTTATGGATTACATAAATAGTCTAAATAACGAATTACATTTTTGAAAATATAACTAAATAACTTACTGTGAGTAAAGTACTTACTGTAAATGGCGGACTTAACGCATACGATTACTCGTTACATCAAAAAAGTAATCCAAGTACTCTAACGCATCACTGTTGATCATAGTAGTCTTCTTTATAGATTCAAAAAGGAGATTGAAAATCTCCTTCATAGATTAGACAGTCTCCTGGCTCAGATCCTATTTGATTGATTATTATCAGATTTTACATTTAAATGGTGTCTATTCTGCATGTTCTCAAGTGGAGTTTAATGTTGATGATTCAGTTTTAGGCCCACTGCATTACATGCTTCCTTTGGGCTTCTCCTACCTCCTCAGTTCCTCTTGCTGCCACAGCTATAACCCAGATACCTTATTGCCTAATGGCCTGACTATTTATCTATATACACCAGAATTTATCGTGAAATATTTTACTGTCCGAGAAAGCAAAGTAATAGGGTATATTCCAAAATCTTGCAATAATATTAATCACACCTTGATCAACATTTGAGTGGCTTACCAAGAAGAATAATTAGTTTTTTAGAATTATATAAGTATAACCACTGTGTACATAATATTTAATCTGAAGCTTAAATAAACTCTGATCACTGACCCTCCAGGTCTTTTACAAATAAAATAAAGTCTTTTAACATATTTTACAACATACAGTGGTGTGAAAAACTATTTGTCCTCTTCCTGATTTCTTATTCTTTTGCATGTTTGTCACACAAAATGTTTCTGATAATCAAACACATTTAACTATTAGTCAAAGATAACACAAGTGAACACAAAATGCAGTTTTTAAATGATGACTATTATTTAGGGAGAAAAAAAATCCAAACCTTCATGGCCCTGTGTGAAAAGGTAATTGCCCCCTGAACCTAATAATTGGTTGGGCCACCCTTAGCAGCAATAACTGCAATCAAGCATTTGCGATAACTTGCAACGAGTCTTTTACAGCGCTCTGAAGGAATTTTGGCCCACTCATCTTTGCAGAATTGTTGTAATTCAGCTTTATTTGAGGGTTTTCTAGCATGAACCGCCTTTTTAAGGTCATGCCACAACATCTCAATAGGATTCACAGGTCAGGACTTTGACTAGGCCACTCCAAAGTCTTGATTTTGTTTTTCTTCAGCCATTCAGAGGTGGATTTGCTGGTGTGTTTTGGGTCATTGTCCTGCTGCAGCACCAGGTCCAGGTCCTGAAGCAGCAAAACAACCCCAGACCATCACACTACCACCACCATATTTTACTGTTGGTATGATGCTCTTTTTTTTTTTAAATGCTGTGTTACTTTTACGCCAGATGTAACGGGACACGCCTCTTCCAAAAAGTTCAACTTTTGTTTAGTTGGTCCACAAGGTACTTTCCCAAAAGTCTTGGCAATCACTGAGATGTTTTTTTAGCAAAATTGAGACGAGCCTTAATGTTCTTTTTGCTTAAAAGTGGTTTGCGCCTTGGAAATCTGCCATGCAGGCCGTTTTTGCCCAGTCTCTTTCTTATGGTGGAGTCGTGAACACTGACCTTAATTGAGGCAAGTGAGGCCTGCAGTTCTTTAGATGTTGTCCTGTGGTGTTTTGTGGCCTCTCGGATGAGTTGTCTCTGTGCTCTTGGGGTAATTTTGGTCGGCCGGCCACTCCTGGGAAGGTTCACCACTGTTCCATGTTTTTGCCATTTGTGGATAATGGCTCTCACTGTGGTTCGCTGGAGTCCCAAAGCTTTAGAAATGGCTTTATAACCTTTACCAGACTGATAGATCTCAATTACTTTTGTTCTCATTTGTTCCTGAATTTCTTTGGATCTTGGCATGATGTCTAGCTTTTGAGGTGCTTTTGGTCTACTTCTCTGTGTCAGGTAGCTCCTATTTAAGTGATTTCTTGATTGAAACAGGTGTGGCAGTAATCAAGCCTGGGGGTGACTACAGAAATTGAACTTAGGTGTGATAAACCACAGTTAAGTTATTTTTTAACAAGGGGGGCAATCACTTTTTCACACAGGGCCATGTAGATTTGGAGTTTTTTTTCTCCCTTAATAACGTAAACCTCCATTCAAAAACTGCATTTTGTGTTCAATTATGTTATCTTTAACTAATAGTTAACGGTTTTTGATGAGCAGAAACATTTAAGTGTGACAAACATGCAAAAGAATAAGAAATCAGGAAGGGGGCAAATAGTTTTTCACACCACTGTATGTAAATATTTTGGTGCAAAAACTCAATGTTTCTGCATCAACCATGGTGTAAATCATCAAATGTGGTGTGATTTCTGTGACTTTAATCATGGCATGAGATGGACTCCAGATGGACTGATTTAAGTATTAGCAAAATCGCTGGTCTCCTCGGATTTACACACGATTACAGCCAGGTCGTACTTCTCTCAGTCTCATCTCTTCATACTGCTACACTGTCTCCATCTTATCTAAAGATTTATTTATTTTTTTTATGTCCATCAACAGGAATAAATATTTAATATTTGATATTGTTTAAAAATGTCTGTCTTGTCATCACATCCCAGTAACTGCCGTGTCTGTACCTGTACACCATAATGTATGCACCTGGACCACAAGATGCATCTTAGCTTGTAGTGTGAGTTACCACTTTAAGAAATGCAACAGAACAGCTCCACCAGAGTGTATCCTTATATTTTTAAATGCAGAAGTGTTAGTTTTTGAAGCGTTTTCATATCATTGCAATCCTCACACCCTGAAATTCTAGAATATTTATGTAATAAATGGCGAGTAACTAAATAAATTAGTTAAAAGTGCAATAAATAAGAAAAAAGTTACAACGTTTTTTCTTGCATATTTTTCTAAATAGAGAAGTGCCACAAATGTTAACTTGTCAATGTAAAAAAATAGTTGCAGGAAATACTACAAGACACCACAAAATGTATTTGGTCCATCTACGTCAATTAGGTTATGACCTTAATTTAAATAAATGAATTAAAAATTTATAAACAGTGTTAGATGCATTAAATCACCAATGAACAAACAGACACAAAACGAACAGCAAGTGATGAAGCGGTCAAATAAAATAAAGTGTCAATGTCAAGATATTCTTATAAATAAAATGTTCATTATGAGGATCAAAGTAAGAGGAAAGCACAATTATACACAATACATGAACACAGGAAATCTAGAGCAGCAAGTATTACAGAGAAAACATCTTGTGATGTTGCCGTTCTTTTGTAAGTGGCCATGTTCTCACATGCCACTGATTATGTAAGGATAGTTGAATTTTATTTATGCAAAAATTTAAGTACATGTGTGTGTGTGTGTGTGTGTGTGTGTGTGTGTGTCTGTGATTAAGTGAGTAAGTGAGTAAGTGAGTGTAAGCCAGATAGATAGATAGATAGATAGATAGATAGATAGATAGATAGATAGATAGATAGATGTAGAGAGAGCAAGCACAAAACCTACGCTGGGCCAATGGCAGGGCATACATTAGGCAAATGTTGGCATCAGTGGTTGGCCCAATGTCATTTGTCTATTGGCCCAACGTTGGCTAATTGGTGGGGCTAAGTCATCAGTTGAGGCCAGAACCGTCTTCATGGTAGAGTGAAACCGTCCCCAGACACCAGATGCATCCCAAAGAGACACACGGGGCATCCATGTGACGAGATCTCCAACCAGGAGCGGGGCACCAGGATGAGTCAGACAGGTCCAGAGGGCAGAGGGAGTCTGGATCAATGGCAGCTCAGGAACGACATGTGTAGCTTGACAGAAAGAGAGGGAAGAAGAGAGAGGGGGAGAGAGAACAGAAGAGGGGAGAGAGAATAGGAGAGGGGAGGGCAGAAAAGGAGAAACAAGCAGCTTGCATCTTTTGAGCAAAGCAGATGTGGCAGATTATAATGCGCTAGTAGCTCCAACCATCATAAAGCAGGATCCCGCTGGAGCTGGTCCTTCTCTGGATGCCTCAGGATCCTCGCAGGGTTGGCCTTTGTCTACTGAAGGTGGCACAATTTCGGGTGCCTCGGGATGGGTAAAAAAATAAAGAACAGATTAAAAGAATTAGCATAGTTGCCATTCAGGATAGATGTACTGGAGTATGAGGTAGTACTGAGTCTACTTTTAAACTGGGAAACTGTGTCTGCTCCCCTGAACACTGTCTGGAAGGCTATTCCAAAGCTTTGGAGCCAAATGTAAAAATGCCCTACCCCCTTTTGTAGATTTTAAAATTCTGGGAACTACCCGAAGTCCGGAGTTTTGTGATCTTAAGGAACATGGTGGATTGTAGCATATCAAAAGACTGGTTAGGTTTGTGGGAGCTAAACCATTTACAGCCTTGTATGTAAGTAGTAATATTTTGTAATTAATTTTAAACTAAACAGGTAGCCAGTAGGGCTGGGCGGTATAACTTTTCATACCGAATACCGGTGTTTTTTTTTTAAATGATATAAATTTTTCATATACCCCAATACCGGTGAGTGTGTGTAAAAAGCGTCGGGAACACAGAGCGGTGGAACGTCCCGCCGCGGGACATTGTTTGAGAGGGGGATTGTTGTGCAGTGGTACCAAACAAACCGTATGCGTCTGAGAGAGCGTGAGCATGAGAGCGGTGGAAGCACGGCCTTTGTGTGTTGAGCGGTGAACAGCACTGACGAAGAAATGTCACAGACAAAGAAAAACTTCTTCCGAAAAGAGGAGCCATGTCGGTTATGTGGAAATACTTCGGCTTTAAAAAATCTGACGTTGATTAAACAACCATCGTATGTAAATGTTGTCGGGCTAAAGTTGTAGCCGCAGGAGGCAACACAAGCAATTTGCTTCACCACCTCTGTTACAAACATGTCCTGGAATATGAAGAATGAAACTTAAGATCTGCATCCTCTTCCACATCTGCAGGTGATGATAAAGTTGGCACTGCAACACAAAACGCGACTCAGACGTCACTCAAAGACGCGTTTACCAAGGGGACAGCCTACGACAAGAAAAGCAAATGGTGGAACGATATTACCAGCGCTATTTCTTTCCACTTAGCTAAAGACATGGTACCGCTTAATACTCTAATAATATTAATACTGAAGTAATACAGTATTATTAATGTTTCACAAAGTGAAAAGTTTCACTCCTTTTGTATTTACCCGTTTCAGGTCATTTGCCTTAATAAAAGTGCAGTGAATAAGGTTTTCCTTTTGCAGTTATGGGGACATATTGTTTACATTGTAGCAGCTTAAAGATGTTTTCAAGTTGCAAAACTTGCACAATAAAGTGTTGTGTATTTTGACCGCAAGTCATGAATTCTGATTTCTTCACCTCATTACAATTATGAGTGCCACTGTCCCCTCTTTGTGAACAGCAGCATTTTGTGAGACCAATCAAACCTGGGTTAATACTAGTCCGGTCAATGTAAGCCAATATCCTGAAGTAATTATTTACTAATTTATTAGGAAATGGGGTTAACACCTAATCATGCATGGGAAAAAAAAATACCGTCAAATACCGTGACATCGATATCATTTTGAAAAAAACGTGATATAAATTTTTGGTCATACCGCCCAGCTCTAGTAGCCAGTGCAGTGATGATAATATTGGAGTTATATGATCATATTTTCTGGCTTAGTGAAAACCCTGGCGGCTGCATTTTGGACTAACTGAAGCTTGTTTATTAAGGATGCAGGACAACCACCTAGTAATGCATTACAATAGTCCAGTCTGGAGGTCATGAATGCATGAACCAGCTTTTTTTGCATGAGATACAGATAAGATGCTCCTAAGCTTGGCAATATTTCTAAGATGGAAAAAGGCTGTTTTTGTGATATTGGAAATATGATTTTCAAATGACAAGTTTGTTGTCTAATATTACGCCCAGGTCTTTTTCTGTCGAGCTGGTAGTTACAGTACATCCTTTCAAACGCAGGCTGAATTGTGAAAGCTGTAGTGTACTGGTTTTGGGGCCAATACGAAATATCTCTGTCTTATCTGAATTTAGTAAAGAAAAGTTATCAGTCATCCAATCTTTTATATCCTGGACGAACTCAGTTAGTCTAGACCAGGGGTGCCCAACCTTTTTTGAACAAAGATCTACTTTTTAATTTGTCAGTGTGCCGAGATCTACCAGTCCAAACAGAGAGCCAGTTTACATTTATATTTACATTTAGGCATTTGGCAGATGCTCTTATCCAGAGTGACTTACATATTTTTTTTTATCTCATTATACATCTGAGCAGTTGAGGGTTAAGGGCCTTGCTCAAGGGCCCAACAGTGGCAACTTGGTGGTTGTGGGGTTTGAACCTGGGATCTTCCGAACCGTAGCCCCCAACAGCAGAGTTATCTAAGTTAAACAGTAATACAATTTTTGAGGCAATACTAATCACATCAATACTTGGACCAAATGGAAAACACAGATAGCTGGCAACAGGCTCAATAAATGCAAAATCTATAAAGCCCCTCTCAAATTCTAACAAGATGCTCTGAACTTGCTCTTCATAACGTGCACTGTCGAGCTGCGCAAAGTCTTTGCCCTGACACCGAAGTTCTGCCTGCATGTGAGGAAAGTTTCGCAGGTCACAGTGTTGCAGCCTACTTGAAAGTTGTAGCTTGCTTTTAAATGTGTTTACTGAACTGATCATGTTGATTAAATGTTTGGTTTTACCCTGCAGCTCCAAATTAAAATCATTCAGCAGGTCAGTGAGATCGTTCAGGAATGCTAAATCCAATAGCCACTGGTGGTCCTCTAGCTGGGCGTATTCTGCATGTTTTGAAAGTTTCAGGAAATCATGTCAGGCAGAAACTCCCGGAATCTTGCTGTTAAGTTTGAAATGATAATGAAGTTGTGTCCAAGCTAAGTTTTAAGCTAAGAGAAGAAAAATTCTCTCTTGTGTCTGCCGCACCTTGATACACTTACCGGTCCCGATCGACCGGGAGAGAAAAACACACACGCAGGCATGATGTCTGAAGATCTCTGTTTATTCTCAGCAGAAAGAGCACATTTAAACGGTGCTACGCCCCAAAGATCAAAAGGACCAGTCATTAACATATCAGTCATAGAGGGACCCGGAGACAGACAGGTGAGAAGAGATACATTTGCATTCTCCTGATTAAACAAAAGGGTTCTAGCAGACAGGAGCCATTTGGATGTATCCTCGTCTGGATACAGGATATAAAAGGTGTTACCACAGAAGGCATGAGGAAGCAAAGTGAGGGGTCTGATCTCAAGGCACAGGAATCTTCTTATTAGATTACAGTGTCTTACAATGTTATAAAACCTTACAGTGCCCCCTTAAATTCTAACAGAATTTACTACAATTTATGGCATGGAAGAGATTAACAAAATCAAATTTAAAAAATGTAACTAATCAAAACCCTGTGCCTGTGTAAAGAATGAGAAGATATGCCCCCTTTTGTGGTGTCCTCATGATGCCTGTGGTTCTATTAAGCTACAGGAACTGATAATGAACTTCCTCTCTGTGAGTGTAATATTTAATTCTAGAGACAGAGCCCTGAACTTCAAACCTCCGTTTAATAATTCAGCCGGCCATCTCCAGCCCTTCTGGTCTTTTATCAATAGACTCCATTCAAAACCAGTTCCCCAAAGCATGAAGCCAAACATCTCTCTCCACAATTGACTAGGAAAGAGTAAAAGACTTCAAGTCTGACTAAACTACCTGTACATCAGATGGAACATGTGCCAATCATACCTAAATACAATCTGTAATGTGTGTACAATTCTGCCATGTGTGTTTTCAGACTAATACAGCAGTGTTTACTATATGTGAATAAGGTAAGGTGAGGAAAATCAGTGTCCAAAACATCCAAGTCGTCTTCCAAGCCGATCTCTTCTTCGATCTCCGTTTTCTGAAATAAAAGAGACGGTTGTTCAATGGCCTCACACATTATAACGATTTGTTATGCTGCTGCTTCCTTCCAGTGTACTTTTGCTCTGTTAAGGAAACTAGGATTAAATTTTGCTGCTGCTGTTTTTCTGTAAAAGCAATATAGTTATGGGTAAACAAGAGCGCAGTCACATACAACATGAAAGACATGAATCTTTGTCACATAGAATCTGTACAAATGTTTGTCAAGTTAGTTGTGTTAGTTTGAATATTAGTTAAAGTCAGTCAGTTCTTTGTCTGTGTCAGGAGTGCATGCCGCTCTGTCATGAGCTCCCAAGTTGAGTCTTGTGCTTAATTTAGAGCAGCGGAGCTCAACGCTGCATAATTTGGTAACCAACTTGTGCCAATAGTTAGTTATTTCTTAATCAAGAATTGATCTATTTGCTTACTTATTTTTGTTACTGCAGTAGTTACATTGTGTGCACAAATTTAATAATTTCATAAGCATGCTTTGATTGTTGGTAAATTGTAGTATATCAAAGTTAGGCGGACACTTTGAGATGGTCAGTTTAATTACAGACACTTTAAGAATATTTACAGAATATATATTTTGGAATAATTTAATGAAACAAGCTTAAAGTGTTCATGTGTGTATATATATATAAAATAAAATACTGTAATTTACACACCACCGTCACGAACTGGGTGTAAAGGCAGGTGTTGATCGCCGTGGGCCGAGAGAGCAGGCATAGAGGCAGAGGGGTTGTGTAATTAAAAAAAAAAAAAAAAAGTCTTTAATGAACAGTCAACACAAAGTATAAATAAAGACACAAAGGAACCAAACAAACAATACTGAACTCTGTAGTAACAAGGACTCTCTGGCAGGACACAGGCAGAGGGAGGACAAACACATAACAGGACACACAAACTATGCGTGGAGTTGAAACTGGAGGCTAGAGGGAGACGGGACGAGGGCTAAAGACATGGCAGTCAGCTAGGCATGGCTTTTAGCTAAACATGGTTAAGATTGCTCTTAACCATGGCAGTCAGCTACACATACACCTAGCTAAACATGTCTTCAGCCCCAACATGCACCAAGCTACACTTACCTAATAGCTCAACACACACTAGGGAATTGGGGGGCACAGAAACACAGACAGAGGATACCCAGTGGCTAGGCGAGGCGGCCCTCCAAGGCTAAGCGAGGCGGCACTAACAAGCTAATCGGTACTCCAAAGCTAGGAGGGGTGGCACCCTAAAGCTAGGCACACTGGGACACTAGGGGGAGAGGAAGCACAGGACAGCTAGAGACACAAAGGGGCTATGGCTAGAAGCATGCTAGTTACTGTAACTCAACATTGATTTTAGCTAAACACGCTCCTAGCCAAACACACACCTACCTACTTACCTGACTCTAGCTAAACACACAAGAACACCTGAGGACAACAACCACAGTACTCACATACACCTAGGACAGGACTGAATCAGCTTCACTAACACAGACACAGAACATACACAGAAGCATTGCCAAAAAGAGAGCCCAAGTCAACACAACTTAAATCAAAATATAAACTGAACAAAAACAAACTGAAACAAACTGAAACTAAATGCCCACACAAGTGACAGTGGTGACACCAAAAATGCTCGACTCAGTTTCCCAGACTAAACAGCTTTTTATAGATGGCTTAATGGCTACCTCGGCTCAGGTGTGCACTCGCATCACCTGACCGAGGTGCCTGCTGGGAAACTGAGTCAGCCAACAAAAACTACAAAATAAAAAACAGTGACCTCTGGTGGTGGACCCTTACAACCACACCTTGTTCCTGAGAAATGCTCAGAATCAGAATTACTTTATTGATCCCCGTGGGGAAATTCTCTTTCATTACAGAACAAACTCCTGATGAAAATAAAGATTTAAGAAGACATGTAAAGATGGTAGAGAAGATTTAAATAAAAATAAAACAATAAAGTAATTAAAATAAAAATATTACAAATAAAAATAGAATAATATAAACATAAAAATAAAAATAAAAATAATAAAAAAAAATAGTCAAATAACCAATAAAAGTAAAACCTATAGCAGCAATAACCAATAAAAGTAAAACCTATAGCAGCAATAACCAATAAAAGTAAAACCTATAGCAGCAATAACCAATAAAAGTAAAACCTATAGCAGCAATTATATGGACATTAAATTATATTGACATTGTTATTATCAACAGACGTATACACAGTATACATGGTTATTAAGGTGAATTGTGCATATGTGTGTGGTTTATGGTTTGGTGTGATCAGGTATGCGAGTTAAATAGTTTTATTGCGACCGGCAGGAATGATTTCCTGTGTCTCTCAGTAGTGCAGCGTGGTAGTTTTAGCCTGTTGCTAAATGAGCTCCTGTGGCTGCTTATCATATAGTGTAGTGGGTGTGAAGGAGTGTCAAGTATTGACCTTATTTTGGACAATGTTCTCTTCTCCAACACCTTGTTGAAAGAGTCCAATTCCGTTCCTGGAAATGGATCTTAGCCTTACACTAAGTCCATGTCCTCTAACCAAGGTGGGGATTTACATATTTATCCAAAACTAGTATTGCAATTTAGAATGCAACTACTGTGAATTAACAAAGCATTCAGCAGTCCCTAACCATTTTGTCTTGTTCCTGAGAACACCTGCTCAGTGAAACGAGCCTCGGTTGCACCTGGCTGATCTCGCACGTAACTACGACAAGGAGAGCAATACCCGCCAAAAAATTAAATTATGCACATCGTAAGTGTATAACTGCAACTGCACGCCGCTCCCTGTTCCAAAGTCCGCACTCTAAGGAATATAGATATTTTAATAAATTAATTAATATTTAATTTGTTACCTACGTGCCGCTATGCCAGGGTAGTCAGAAGTATATATATGCACACACACACACACACACACACACAAAGAACCAAAAAGGAGGTCACAGGAGCGGTTGCATCTGGTCCAGAATGTTTATAAAAGATAACATAGAAAAGAACAGGAGCTTAGGAGTTGTTCTTAGTTAGGAGCCTCCAATGGTTTTATGACCTGAACATAGATTATACTTAGGAATGTGTTTGCTGGTAGTGCAGCATGTCAAGGTCAAAGAAAGAAAGCACTCTGTTTTCATTCACACATAATATCATGAAACACACTAGAAATTAAATATTCCCTACAAATGGTATGAATACATTCGCCACATATGCCCCGAATTACCGAAGAGAATTTAAATTAATTTGACTATTCTATGAAAGGAACGGAAACTAATAAACGCGACTTCTTAAATTTCAGGTATAGTGTCACATCTGAGCCTCCTCAGCCCTGGGGAGTAAAATCTGGCTCTTCAGATTACTGAGCCGAAGCTTTGTCTCCCCTAGTGTGTCTGCATGTGTGTTGTTCACCATTAAACTTCACTAGCACCAAATCAAGTTCACCTGTGTCGACCCCGTGTGTCTCCCTATTTATTCCAGCCGAACCCGTATCACTTCGTCTGTTCACTGTTTGTGTACCATTGTCGTGACTTGCACTAAAACTATGTGTTTATTTCTCTCCCACCACTGAGTGGTATCTGCAGGCGAGGCGGTTTTGCGTGGAAGGTAGTCCTCAAGGTCAAGGGTAGGTTGAAAGAATAGCAGCCCCTACTTCGTCCCTGAACTTTGGTTTTGTTTGTTTGTTATTTCTTTAAGAAAACCCGCCTGCAGACCCAGCCTGGTGAAGTGGCAAGCCATTTGGGTTCTCTGTTTTCAGTTTTTTCCATGTTTTGCTCAATCATTTGACCTATTTTTTTTCATTAAACAAACATATTTTCATTCACCCTGCATCTCCATTCCTTCTCTCCACATGGAAACCATGACCAAACCATGACCATGACCATGAACAAAAATAGTTATCTATTATTAATTTATTAATATTATTAATGTATTTATTCACTTTTATGTATTTTTTTTTTTTTTGAGGATCAGAATCTATTGAACCTTAAAACAAATTGAAATGTTATGTGGCTAGACTTTGTGTCTAGTGATGCCCAATTTAGATGGAGAACTTGTTCAAAAACTGTTGAAATGTATGTACACAAAACTGTTCAAAATCTTCTTTCTGCCTGTACTCCATCTCTAACAGTCACTTCTGGATAAAGTCATTATCCGTTCTATGCACATGTCCACAGCATCTTAATCTGGCCTTTCTAACTTTGTTTTTAAACTGCCCTACTTGCACTGTTCCTCCAATATACACATGCCAAATCCTGTCCATTCTGGTCTCTCTCGAAGCAAATTGCACCATCTTTAGTGTCACTCCAGATTTCAGGTTGTAACATTCCAAATAAGTGACAACATTGTACAGCATTACAGTAGCTAGGCCAAGTTAGTACCAGGAACAAAGCACCACACTGGAACACTGCCACCTACTGGTTACGAGTATCAATGAGCGAAGCCCTCCAGATATAACCAGCCAAACAACTATCAAAGTGACAATCCACACACTCTGCATTAACAGTCCCTGTTAATGACCGTTGTTTTAAAACTCAACTTGCATGTAGTATATATCCTCCATGTACACTTGTAGATTATACCCTTAACAGACAGATGTTGCTCCAGCAGTGACATTGCATGGCAACAAAACAATACAAGCACACTTACTGTCAGTAATACAACCCTACAATTAAATAATACTACAATAGATCCAAATGTTGCATTCAGTGCCTGATGGAAATAAAACATGGAATAATGCCAAAGCTAACTACAAGCAAGCCAACAGTTATCATGAATATTTTAATGAAAAACAACTGCACATCTGAATGTAAATTTGCCTATTTCGGCATTCTGAGCACGTTACAGCGCCTACAGTTAAATAACACAGACAGCAGGTCAGCGCCCGCGTCTAGTAACCCATAGCAACCATGGACGCGGGTTGATGACGTAAGTTAGTGACAGAAGCGTTGTAATGTTTCTATTTCACTAAGTACTGAGCTGTTGTAAATAACAGGGTAGTTCGCCTGTTTGTCATAAACATTTGCAAATACTATATCCATTTTAATTGTTTTTACCAAAAGACTGAAAGAGTTGTTTAAAGCGCAACTCGAAACTCTGAACGAATTTAGTTTAAAAATAAACAACGGTTCTACTGTATAAAACACGGCGAAAATGACACCACAATTAAGGTTTTTAATTTAAAACACAGCGGATGTTTCTTTAAACATGACGTGACAAAAGTTATATAAAACTTGCTCCAGAAAACAAAACCTTTCAGACAACACGATTAGAATTAATTACGGTAAACAAAACTTATTTATAAAACATAATGTGAATTAAACTTTATTTTATCCAAATCTCAGGAGAACAAAATCTTCCCTGACCGAGGAAAAAATCAAAAAGAGCAAAATAAACACTTACTTTTTCCTCTGAGAGGGAAGACTGGACTGAGCCCCCAAATTGTTAACGGTCCTACACATCCCATTTTTCATTAAATGTTAATATGATCTTTAGGGTCCTAATGAAAAGTTTGTATTGTACGTTAATTAAAAATTCAAAAGGATTGTGTAAAAAAAACACTACTTTTACCTGGTAAAAACGAGCTCTGTTCCCAGCAACCTATTTCAGTGCATGTTCCTTTAAATGCTCATAAACTCTGATGAGCCCGCCCCTAACGTTCACAATGCAGTGCTTTGTGGGTAATGCAGTCCAAACTGGAAAAAGCTGGAATATAGAGCCCGAGCCTGTTTTCTTCAGTCGTTTTTGGTTTGATTTAAGTACGGAACCTACGCGGAAGTTTTTAATATCGCCTGACAACGCAGAAATTAAAAGAATGGACATGCATCGACTCGATTTGTCTTTCTCATCACTGCATGTGCATGAATTAACGGCTGTTACGCTGCCGCGAGCAACAACAACATAAAGCGGAGAAGCTTACTGAGAGAGATACGGACGCGATGTGTTTACTGATGTGTTTACATGACTTCTTAATCTTCAACAGACATCGTTATAAACCATCTAACGTAACAAAGGTAAGCATAATATAGTTTGCCGACTACGTACACAGTTTGCAACTAGACAATCACCTTAATGCATTGTTTATTATAAACGGGCGATTAGGGATTATATAGAGACGGATGTACATAGAGAAGAAGCCATAACCATGTTCTATTAGAGTATAAGTTAACTTACACTCCGCATTCATCGTGATTATTAGAAAAGGCGATCTGCAAAGAGTCATAGTAACAGGAATCACACTCACCGAGCCTGGTGAAGATGAAGCAGGAACACAAAGCGTTAGTACAGATCCGATTTTTTAGGAGCAGCTTCCTAGTAAAACCTGCTTTATATTGACCCGCGTTTATAAAGCAGTCTGGTGAAAAATGATTATCGCAAACATGAACGCATTTAGGTAAATCGGCGGGGACGTTAGCTTTAAAAACTAAATACAGCCACAGCGTCCTCAGTGGCTCAGATACCTAACCCTAGGTAGGTACCCTAGGTCACTAACCCTAGGTAGTGAATGACGACTGCTGTGTTTGCTATTACACCCAACAACTGTACACAACACTCGCTTAGGCGCCATTTTGCTCCAGCGGCGAAAAACAATGGCCGACAGCGTCTTCTCACTCGGGGCGGGTCTTTGCTAAAACACCAGTGTCAATCAACTTGTGTAGGAACGCCCTCTTGTGGTGTGGCGTCACATCAACAGGCATTTGCGATTGGCCTGATTTTCAGAAGGGGCATGTTATTGTAATAAATGAAAAGAAAACCACTGGGCGGCTCTTTATCATCGTAGAGTGGTTGTGTACGCACTCTCCTAACACACAGTTCAGTCCAAACAGCTTAAAAAAGTGCATGTAGGCCTGTATGACCGCTTTAAATTTAAAATGATAATGAAGTTGTGTCCAGTGTTGCCAACTCGTCAGTAAGGAAAGTAGCTATTGGCTGTCGTAGAAGTCGCTAGTAGTCGCTAGATGATTACATCATCACGTAATTTGCATAATGCACGCTGCACAGTGTAAAAAAGCAGCTTTACATGCTTCTCCAATGTGATCACATGCCAGCATAGAACAGTGTTCAGCGATAACTAATGCCATGGTGGCTTCAGCTTTTTTTGAAGAGTCATTTTTTTTTACCATAAATTGCAGTTTGTTTTGTGTGAAACTATTGTAAGGCTTTGCCTTTTGTGTATGTTTCTGAGTTGACATGTGTTTTTTATATTGCATAGTTTGGCATAAAAATCTGTCTTGCAATACAGGCAGTATGCCCGTGTATTATCTCTAATAAAAGGCTTCAACCATCCAGGATTTGATTCCCACTCCTTTCTGAATTTCTGAGAGTATAGTTTTGAATGAGACATGATGAACTAGCGAGCTATATGTTTATGCTAAAATCACAGAGAAGCACACACACAGTGGATGAGGTAAGTAATGAGGCTGTTTAAGTCAAATGCAGCGATTTATTCTTGTGCAGCAATTTATTTTAGACAAAGAACATTTTTTAATATGCATCGGAACAGGATATTTTGAATTTACATCCCGCTTACAAGCCAGGACGGGATCACTTAACGGCGGATTCGCGCATGAGCAATTCATTTGCAGTCGAGACTCGTAGGAGTGAGCATCTCCTGCTGTAACAGCAGCTGGGGGGGGGGGGACTTCTGCGAGAGGACAGGCCTGTCTGTGAGTGCTTTGGGACGGGGGAGGGGCCGGCGGCGGCAGCTGCTGTGGCAAGTTGAGAAGAGTCAGTACAGACACATCAGAGTCTCCAAAAGTCTCCAGTAACACAAGAAAAAGTCGCCAGATTTGTCGCTAGTCGCTTTTTAAAAAAATTGTTGCTAGAGGGATTTGAAAAGTCGCTAAATATAGCGACAAAGTCGCTAAGTTGGCAACACTGGTTGTGTCCGAGCTAAGTTTTAAGCTAAGAGAAGGAGAATTATTTCTTGTTGTGTCCGCCGCACCTTGATACACTTAGCGGTCCAGGCCCGATCGAAAAGGAGAGACAAACACACACACACACACACACGCAGGCATGATGTCTGAAGATCTCTGTTTATTCTCAGCAAAGAGAGCACATTTAAACGGTGCTATGTCCCGAACATTAAAAGAACCAGTCGTTAACATGTCAGTCATAGAGGGACCTGGAGACAGACAGGTGAGAGGAGATACATTTGCATTCTCCTGATTAAACAAAAGGGTTCTAGAGGACAAGAGCTATTTGGATGTATCCTTGTCTGGATACAGGATATAGAAGGTGTTACCACAGAAGGCATGAGGAAGCACAGTGAGAGGTCTGATCTTAGAGCACAGGAATCTTCTTTTATTAGATTACAGTGTCTTACAATGTTATAAAACCCTACACTCGCTAAAAATTTACCCCTACTCAGCCATCTAACATCCGTTTGCAGCAGCAGGTCTGTGTGTTCTGCACCGGTCTTCTTCAAATGATTACGGAATAACCTTCTCTGTAGACTTCTGGCCCAAACGGAACACACAATCTTCATTGCAACATCCATCACTTCTTTTATGTTTAAACTCTTACCACACAATGCCTGCTGGTGGATTATACAGTAATAATTAAGGAAGTCTGGGAAATATTCATTCTGTTTGCACAATTCAATGAACCCATTAGTACGGCCCACCACTGCTGGAGCACCATCCGTTGTGATAGAGATCAAATTGAAGAGACGTGAAGAGAAAAACATTCACACTGTTCAATATCCTTCAATATCCTTCCTTAACTGCGCCTCGACATCCTCTGCCATTCCCTCACATCGCCATGTAACAGTGCCACGGGATAATTGGACGTCCTTAACGGCAGCTATGATATCACTTTTATTCTTGAAGTCACCAAATAGTATGTCTGCAGTCTTGACAAAAGCTTCTTTCACAAGTTCGCCATCCTTAAAAGACTTCCTGTGTTTTGCAAGAATGTGACTGACGCGATAAGATGCTATAGATGCAGCATTACCCTTGGTGTTTGGCCTGGTGAAAATGGACTGCTGTGCTGCTAAGTGTCTCTTTAATTCCTGGACTTTTCGGGTGCGTAGAGCTGATTTAGCCGGAAAATCTGCATCGCAGCTTTTGTGCACAGTTTTGAAATGGCGCTCCGGCTAATGTTAATATTTTATGTATTTAAGATCACAGTGAAGAAAGAGATAGGCAGTTTACTTTCACGATTGTCTGGAAAGCAGTCTGTGATCGGGATCGACTGGTTGGGCACCTCGGGTCTAGACAATTTACGTATTTCATCTGGTTTAGTTGAGATATATAATTGGGTATCATCAGCATAACAATGTAAACTAATCCGATGTTTTCTGATATTGTTACCCAAGGGAAGCATGTATATTAAGAAAAAATTTGTGCAACTGGTGCCTTTTGATCATGACCAAAGTTTACTTTTTTGATGATTTGTGCTTGGCTTAATTGGCTTTTCTGTGGGATCAGACCAGACAGTCTGGCCTTTGATCCCTCCAAGCATAGGTGACCCTTGGGTGGCAAATATATTTATATTTAACATTAACATTAAGCATGCGAAAATAATCACCCTCCTTTAAAATAATCACATTTTTTGCAGCCTGAAATGAAGAAAAAGTTTTTGTTTTATCCAGCTGTATTAACTTAGTGTAATTTTTATCATCCAATGAAAGATAACGTAAAGTGTGAGTGCGGCGTGTGAACGCATGCTTGCTCGCATGTGTATGTGTATGCTTGCACACATGCGCGCGTGCATGTGTGATGGGCCAGTATTACCTTACAAAGAAAACCACACTGAGTTTCAGTTTCTTTTTTACCACAATGATAATTGTGTCACTGACAGAAAGCGAGCAACATAGGGGGTATAATCACCATTAGGAGTAAATAACATATATTCTTGTTCCACATATGTATTCTTCTGGAATTTCCTTCGGGATCATTTATCTATCTATAAAACTTGAACTGTAACATGGATGTGTTCACCATTTAGGATTCATAGAAGAGAAGAAATGGTGAAATAACCCTTTTAAAGACCATGATCTTCAGACACAGGACATGAACATTAACAGACTGGGCACAGCCACACATACATCAGAACCTGTTAAGAAAAGTTGGATCTTATTCTTAAACAGTGACCCACTGACGTAAGCATGTACAGAAATAGGCTTCTGAAAGCACTGCATGGTTCTATTGGCTGTGACATAACTTCCTCTCCTGAGAACAGAGACAGACTTTTACCAACGGCACAACTACACAGACAGAGTCACTCTGAGAGTTGCAGCAGAGACTGAACAGACCTGAGCATTACACAGACTGTAGGCTATTCAGGGAAAATGAAACAAATGAATGAAAATGTTTATGCAAACTCAGGAACAGACAATAGATCAGTTGCCTCAAAAGACTCATATGAAGACATTTATGTGAATGAAGCCGTTCCTGAGACTCAGGTGACCAGGTGCCATAAGGAAACTACGACCTCAGGTACACACACTCACATACATGTGCACACATTATACTGTACATTTACTGCTATTGTCTACAAAAGTCACTTTAATAGCTTTTTTTTAAATGTCACCTTGTAAAGAATTATCAATATGTTATACTGTATTCTGGTATTGAATTCAAAGCACCAAGTAGATGTCTGCGTTCTCTCTAGCTGTATAATATTAATTTTCATATACATGAATAGCAAAACATTGAACTGTTGGTGTTGACTGATGTATTACATAATGTATCATAATAAGAATTATATAAATTGCTCAATCACAACACTAGCACCACCACCAGGACACCAAGTGCACCACAGGGAACAGTTCGAGGTTGTTGATCCAGCCTTCAAATTCGCTAAATCTCAATCTGATCAAACATCTTGACGCACCACGCTGCAATCAACAGCACCCATAGGATCTACTGATAACATCCTCATGACAGACACCAAACACAATCCAGAAGTCCCATCTTTTTAAAACAAGCTAAATGGCAGGCGTCAAGTTGCAACTTTTAAAAAAATATTTTTTAAGCCAAAACTAACATCACAAACCTTTTTTTTTTGGACTCGAAAACATTGTTCACTCTTTACTTCTTCTTCTTTGTCTTTTGGCTGTTCCCTTTCAGAGGTCGCCACAGCGAATCATCTGCCTCCATCTAACCCTATTCTCTGCATCCTCTTCTGTCACACCAACTAACTTCATGTCCTCTATCACTGCATCCATAAATCTCCTCTTTGGTCTTTCTCTAGACCTCCTGCCTGGCAGTTCAAACCTTAGCACCCTTCTACCGATATATTCACAATCTCTCCTTTGAACATGTCCAAACCACCTCAATCTGGCCTCTCTAACTTTATCTCCAAAACATCTAACATGGGTTGGATGAACTCATTCTTGATCCTATTCATCCTTGTCACTCCCAAGGTGAACCTCAACATCTTCAGCTCTGCTACCTCCAACTCTGCCTCCTGTCTTTCCTTCAGTGCCACAGTCTCTAAGCCGTAGAGCATCGCTGGTCTTACCACTGTCCTGTACACCTTTTCTTTCATTCTCGCTAATACACTTTTATGGCACAACAGACCTGAAACTTTTCTTCACCCATTTTAACCCTGCCTGTACCCACCTCTTCACCTTCTTTCCACACTCTCCGTTGCTCTGGACCGTTGACCCTAAGTACTTAAAGTTCTGCACCTTCTTTAACTCTGCTCAACACTGTTCCTCTTGGGTTGCTGTCATTCACTCACATGTATTCCATCTTAATGCGGCTAACCTTCATTCCTTTGCTTTCCAGAGCATACCTCCACCTCTGCAAATTTTCTTCCACCTGTTCCCTAACAGCTGTCATACATGTCCTGCACCACTCTTACATACTCCTCTGCCACCCTCATACAACAATTGTTCACTCTTTACAATTGTGCCAAACTCAAGTCTGAAATGGCCTGAAATCAGGAAAATAATCCAAGTGTGAAATTTGCAGTTTGTAGCCTCTTATTACTAAACATCATGAATCTAGAAAATAATGTAATTGTTTTAATTAATTACACTTCTAACAATAATTAAGTGCTACCATCATTCCCTCCTGCCTTACTCGTGATGCTCTTGCCAAGCTCTTTTTGTACACATCTAGGCCTCTTGTAGAGCATTCCTTACCTTTCATCATTCCTGTATGAGCGTTTCTTAGCTTCATTCCAATGATAATTTTAAATATCTGTGCTTATGTTTATGGATAATATTCAGTATAGTAGATGTTGCGGTTCTCTTTGGGAGTGACAAGGATGGATAGGATCAAGAATGAGTCCATTAGATGCAACCCATGTTAGGTGTTTTGGAGAGGCCTGATTGAGGTGGTTTGGACATGTTCAGATAAAAGATTGTTAATATATCAGTAGAAAAATGCTGACCATCTTTGAAAGATGTAGTAACCGATGGCTAAAGCCCATGTCTCAATCGTGCTTTAATTTTTTTAGAACCCTTGTCTTTTTGTTAAAAAGTTCACTTCCCCTTTCCCACATTTCCTTGTTATTTTAAAACTGGGCCTTTTTAACTTTGAGGTTTTTTTAGACAGACATCTGACAGGCATTTTAAACCACAATGCCTTTAATAGAACATACAGCATGAACCACAGTCAGAGGACAGCTGAACAATTGCTTGCTACTGTTCATAAATTTAAAATAAATTTGCTTTATGGGGAGTTATGGGTAGATTAATACCCTGAATATAAAGTTTAATTATTCCATTGAAACAGAACTGAATAGTTATAATGCCCCAGTTCTATAAATGTGTGGTTTTATATAAGAATATGACTATATTTCTAAACCATGACAACACTTTTCCCAGCATTGTACTGTAGCAAAGAGAACCAATTAAGTTACTGAGACCAGACCAACCTTTTTATTTTTTATTTTTATTTTTGTTACATACAGATATGCAACTGGTACAATGGTGCAAGTGAAATGAAATGTGGCAACTCTATAAATTTGGCTTCAAAAATCAGTTAAGACTTATATGCATACAATATACAAAATGAATAATGTAAAAGAAAAGAAATAGGTGACATGGTAAACATATTTAAGAAGCATGCACAAATGTGTGTATATTATGTCTGCGTGCCACTCTCTTTAACAAATTCACCGCGCGACTTTGCTGTGCTTTCGGTCCCCGGACTAAACTTTGCGCTTCGCTTTTATAATGCGGAGAAAGCCAAAGGTCCATTAAATGTTAATTATCACCAGCCGGCCTGGCCTGGCAACCCCACCCCCTTTGCGCATCTGCAGGAGGGGGGCCGTCTGCATAGGGACGTAGTGAGCGAAGAGCGATAACAGATTACGCGCATGCCCATCACAGGTGCATGTCGGAACTGTACATACAGAGAAAAAAAATATACACACACTTTATTAAAGGAAAAATAGCATAATGTACGGTAGAACCTTGGATTACGAGCATAATTAGTTCCGGAAGAGTTCTTGTACATCAAAACACTCCCCCATAAGAAACAATGAAAACTTAGATTATTCATTCCACAACCCAAAATGAAATGAAATATATAAAAAGAATTCATACAAAATATAAAGTAAAAATAAAACAAATTAACCTTTAATCTCAACTTTAAAACCTTTAAAAAATTAAAAAATAAATTCAGACAGATAAGTGTTTGGGCGGCACAGTGGTGTAGTGGTTAGCACTGTCGCCTTGCACCTCTAGGGTCTGGGTTCGATTCCCAGCCAGGCTTGATTCCTGTCTCTGTGTGCATGGAGTTTGCATGTTCTCCCTATGATTGGTGGGTTTCCTTCCACAGTCCAAAGACTTGCAGATTAGGCTAATTGGTATTCCCAAATTGCCTGTAGTGTGTAAGTGTGTATGTGCCCTTCGATGGATTGGCACCCTCTCCAGGGTGTACCCTGCCTTGTGCCCTAAGTCTCCTGGGATAGACTTTAGGCCCCCGTGACCTTGAATGCAGGGTCTGTCTAAATGCAGCATGGTATTGAGTAAGAGATAAGTGTTTGCATTAGTGTGTTTATGTGCACAGGTGCTGTGTGTGTGAAGCTAAAGTAAGACAAGAGGAGGAATGACCCCCCGCCCCCCTCCCCCCCAATTTTACAGAGAAGCCCTACTACGCGTCCTGACTTTTACACACACACTAATGGAAACACTGTTCCCTTTCGAAAGCTACACTTGATGCTGCGCAAAAACGCTATGGGAGCATATTGCTGTGTTGCCCGTTGTGAAGCATGTGTGTATCAAAAACTCCAAATCTTGGCATATATAACCTCAGTCAGGTGACGTCATTTGATGAAGCACACCTGCAGGTTATAAATAGGAGTGAACCTAAAAACATTCTTTAGATCTATTTGTCTTCAGGACCGTATTGTGTTTGCGTGTGATGTGTGCAAGCGAATTTAAAAGTATTAACTCACCGATATGGCTCTCTTTCTCTCTCTCTCTCTCTCTCTCTCTCTCTCTCTTATGTAATAGCCTTATTCATCCCGTGGTTTTCATGCCATCAACCTCGATTTATTTAAATATTGTTGATACGAAGGCGCGGTTATATGATGATGTCCCAGATAGAAGAGACACTTGTGGGCTATCTCTCTCCTGGGATATTATCCTTCCTGAAAAAGCACACACTTCCCACCAAGCTGCGTAGACGGACATTTTGCCTGGTGGGGAAAAGCTTTCGGGCAGCTGATCAGGCTGGTGCTCTACTGCACACCATGGCGGTTTTGCAGGCTTACCAGGCTGACCTGCTAAATGACTTGAGCATTGGCGGGGCTCCTTAATGGCGTTCCTGGAATTATGTCGAGCCACAGACCTGTCTTTTCGTGCAACAAAGCAGACGGCCTGCGCTATCGTCTGTTTTTATGGCTGCGATGGTGCTCAGCGGAGAGTAGCCTGTGGCTAAATCTCACGGGAATCAAGGATAAGGATCGTGCGTTCCTCCTTAATACCCCCATCCCGCCCTCTGGCCTGTTTGGTGACACCGTTAACATCGCCACTAGGTTGGGGAGGTAAAATTATATGAACAAGCCTTCGGGAAATTTCTTCCCCGCAGTGCTCAAGAGTCGGGATTGTTAGCCACCCAGTCCCGACAGGGTCTGACTCTCACGAGGCGTGAAGCACAGAGAGAGAGTGTTATGAGCCGGGCACCCCCTCGTAAGACTGGTGCTACGCTTCGCAACTCGCCTCAAAGAAGTCAGACTTACGTAGAAGTCAAGAAGAAGTCCTGAGGCTTATTCCCCCAGGACTGTGGCTGGCATAGAATTCCTCTCAAGGATGAAGTGTTCTCCCTGGCACCCCCAGGAGGTCAGTGTTCTTGCTCCGCCACCACTGGTGTTTCGGACACTCTCCAAGAAATGTTAGTTTTTCTGTTATTTCCTGCCATGTTTCAGGATGTTGATCACCTGCTGAAATACCATGTCCTAGTACGATTGGACAACACTACGGTAGCCTCGTATATAATCGCCAGAGCGGACTGTGCTCGCACCGCTAGAATAACCTACCAGATTCTGCTTTGGGCACAGGAAGAGTTCCTGTCCCTCAAGGCAATTTACATTCCAGGGCATATGAAGATGGGAGCCCTGGAACCTTTACGCACTATGCCCTCAGGGTGAGGGTATTTGAAAGTGGTGCATGGCAAAACGAAAAAAGTTGTCCTCGGGCTTATGCCCTAGTACCCTCAGAATGTACATAGCCGCTATTTCGACTTGTCATGTTCTGGCTGATGGGGTCTGGTAGACAACCCTTCCAAACCACTAGAGTGCCTGTCTGGCTTCTGACTCTTAAGAGAGTTTTTCTTATAGTTACTTCTTTCAAGAGAACTTAAGATATGCAGGCCTCCCGTCCTGCCTAGACTTTGCCCCTGGGCTAGTCAGAGCTATTCTGCATTCTTACCCAAACTATTTTCAGTCTTGCCCATGCACCCAGTCTTCCTCGAAGCCTCTTTCCTCTGCCTTTACAGCTGCGGAGCAGGAAAGGTTTCACTTACTGTCTTCAGATTGAAGTGCACCGCACTAGCCAGTGGCGTAAGTCAGAGCAGTCTTTTTTATGCCAAACACTGTCATATCGGGTGGGAGATGCTATTGCCCTAGCCTATGAGGCGCGTGGTCACACTTCGCCTCTAGGATACAGCACTCATTCATTCAGGAGGATTGCCTCATATATTGCGCTGGCAAGAGGTGTTCCCCTGCAGCAAGTGTGTATGCGGTAGGTTGGTCCTCTCCACACACATTTGTGAGATTCTATAGTTTGAATGTTCATGCTACTCCAGGCTAATGGGTCCTCGAGTCAACCTCCCAAAGCTAGCTCTAAAACCTCCTTGGCCTTTGTGTGCACACGCTACACAGCCTTGGGGGTCCAGACACTTGCAGTGCAGCGGCATTAGTATTCTCGTTCCCATAGCTTTTTCACGCAGCATCGAGTGTTGCTTTTGAAAGGAAACATCTCAGGTTACTTTGTTGTAATCCTGTTCCCTGAAAAAACGGGAACTAGATGCTGCGTTCAACTGCTTGCGTGACTGGACGTCCTAACCACCTGACCGAGGTTATATATGCCAAGATTTGGCATGTTTGATACACACATGCTTCACACCTGGCAACACAGAAAAATGTTCCCATAGCGTTTTCGCGCAGCATCTTTTTTCCGCATTTTTCAGGGAAAAGGGTTACAGCAAAGTTACCTGAGACATTTTTATGGGGAAAATTCACAAGAAAAATCTCCAATGATACTTAAGTGCGTGAACATACTAACGGAATCACTGCTGTAAAGTGGAAATAAAACAAATTTACCTGCACATTACCTTTAAAAAAAAAATCGCAACAAAGAAGTGCTTCCGTTAGAGTGAGTGTGTGTGTGTGTGTGTGTGTGTGTGTGTGTGTGTGTGTGTGTGTGAGTGAGTGTCAAGGCGAGAGGAGAAAAGAAGGGACACAATGTCTAATGACACACGCTCACGCACACTAACGGAATCAGTGCAGTCTGATAGAGAGAGAGAGAGAAAATGGAACTTTAACCTCTCTAATGATACTTGCTTTTACTTTGCCCATATGTTTATTATAACACGCGTATGTCTGCGCACAAAACCAAAAGCGATGCAGTGTCATCGAGTATCATGCGTGCTGCATGATGCTTGATAACACTAAACCAAGGCACACTCATTTTTTAAGTCAAAATTTATTTAAAATTTTTTTACTCGTCTAGCAGAACGCTTGCAAACCGGGTTACTTACAATCCAAGGTTCCACTGTATATTAGATTAATATAGTATTAATAATATTATTATTATCATAATATTATCATAATATTATCATATACAGTCTTCTTCTTCTTTGTCTTTCGGCTGTTACCTTTCAGGGGTCGCCACAGTGAATCATCTGCGTCCATCTAACCCTATCCTCTGCATCCTCTTCTCTCACACCAACTAACTTCATGTCCTCTCTCACTGCATCTATAAATCTCCTCTTTTTTTTCTTCCACCTGTTCGCTGCTCTCGCTACAAAGCACAATGTCATCTGCTAACATTATAGTCCATAGAGACTCCTGTCTAACCTCATCTGTCATCCTGTCCATCACCAGAGAATACAAAAAGGGGCTTAGAGCTGATCCTTGATGCAGACCCACCTCCACCTTAAACTCTTCTGTCACACCTACAGCACATCTCACCACTGTCTTACAGCTCTCATACATGTCCTGCACCACTCTAACATACTTCTCTGCCACTCCAGACTTCCTCATACAACATCACAGCTCCTGTCGTACGCTTCCTTTAAATCTACAAAGACACAATGCAACTCTATTACCTTGTCTGTACTTCTCCACCAGCATCTTCAAAGCAAATACTGCATCTGATGTACTCTTTCTAGGTATGAAACCATATTGCTGCTCACAAATGCTCACCTCCACCCTTAACCTAGCTTCCACTACTCTTTCCCACAGCTTCTTTGTATGGCTCATTAGCTTTATGCCTCTGTAATTGCCACAGCTCTGCACATCTCCCTTGTTCTTAAAAGTCTTTTACATTTACATTTCAATTAATCTTAGTTATTTAGGTAGTTAATAATATAAGCCTGTTCAGATATCTAGCAAATATCATGGCCAGGCTAAAATGTGATAACTAACTTCGCATACATAACTGATTAGCATACAGGCATATTTTCACCTACATTATTAATTTATGACAATTACTGACATCATTGACACCAAGGCTTGGGAACCCTGATGTGTTTTACTTTACCTACAATAAAGTTCATAATCTAAGCTATGGTGACTTGTTTCTGTTAGTAAATGTAATATCAAATAATTACTTTTGAAACTTAAATACAGTAAATATCAGTTACTTTAAGAGTTTTATTCCTGTAATATTCCAAAAGGTAACTACTTTTCAGCTGGTACTTGGTAAGATACTACTTTTACTGAAGTATTACTTGCTAATAATTTATACAAGACTGTTAATGAGTCAGCATAAAGGTAAGGACAGGAAATGTTCAGTTCAGCTGCAGGGGCGGTTTAAAGCATGTTAAAGATAACATACAGCATCATTGACATAAAAAATAGTGGTCAGCACATTTTTCAAAATTCTTCTGAGGATACTGTCAGGGTCCACTACCATCATGCCACATATACGACATACCACCTGTACACTCACCATAGAATCTTTTTCATGCCATGTTCTGGATCAGCAGACTAGACTGTTGACTATGGCAAGCCAAAAATATTAGACATTTGCCTGCATTGTAATTGGGTCGTTTATTATTGTGGCTTTAATATGTTCATTTCTTTATAGTTTTAGAACTCATTGTACTCATGTAAAATAGCATGTTGAATTACATGAACTGAACAAAAACGTGTTATATCCCAGGTAGTGCAAGGTACTATTTGCTGATCAGAATGCAGCACTTCTAACTTAACTGGCTAAATAAATGGTGTGACATGCTAAAATCCCATCGCCGCCGTAATCGTTATTCGAAGCAAAGCCGGTGCGCTCTTTCATTCAAATGCAAGAGCAATAGTTTTTCTTTTCCTTACAATTGGCAATCCATTGCTCTTCCTGTAATATCCCTGTAAAGACCTGGATTTTTTTTTAACCTGAATTTTAATACCTGAATTTTGTCATCCTGGATTTTTTAACTGAATTATGGCAGCCAGAATTTGTGTGGTTGAAAAATAATGAAGATGAAATTCAACACTTGTAAATATTGTTAGCAGCAATTTAAAAATGTTCAATATTTTAATATTCAAATGTTTTGTATCAATAATGAATTTTAAATGCTCGAGTTACATTTTCATTTGAAATATGCAACCACAATAAATTGCAGTGGCAAAAATTTCAAGCATTAGAAATGCTGTGAGGATTGTTCGAATTCAGATAAAATTGCAATGCAGAAACATTTTATTGCAACAAGTTTTTTTTTAGTTTATGTAATTGAATATGTTTATTTTGCTTTGGAGAATTTTCATAATAAATGCATTATCTATTTAAGCAAGTTTTCTCAAAGACTTTACCAAGCCCAATTTAGAGCATGTTATATTTGCTACAGTATATACAGAGCCATATGCAGGATATATTTTTTTTAGAAAAAAAAGTAACTATGCAGTGTTTTCCTGGAAAGTGGCAATAAATAAATAAATCGGGAAAGGAAAAAAAGGCTTAAACGTGCAATAAGCTCAAAATAAGCCTGTGATGAGTGGATCTTTAAAATTTATTTGTCAGATGTTTTGAAGAAATTAAGAAATTTTGTGGACAATTATTCCACATGTTAAGTTGCATTATAAGTTTTAAAGGCATACCTGAAGTAATTAATTTTCCTCCTAGGCTGTTACAGACTGAAAGCGGTGTGTGTGGTGCTGCTGTTTGTTCTTTTGCTGACTGCCATCACAGTGCTGTCATTCAAATTCATTACAGAACGACACCTAAACAAACAATTACAGCAAAAGACAGATGAACTCCAGAAAACGTTGGATGCTTTAGGTGAGCAAATATTGTAAGCTGGGACAAAAGTGCATGAATCCATTAATATCAGAGCATTGATTTTGTAAAATAATAAAGAATAAAATTTTACAGTCTTAATTAATTGACAATGAGGGGTGTTCAACTCAATCCAGGACTTTTGATTATGCAGAATAATAAAGCACAGTTATGAAAGTTAAAGCTCCCTTTATATAACACCCTGTTTATTAAGGAATAAATGAAGAATAAATGGCTTAAAGGAGCGAGGACAAAAAGAAAGGGAAGGAATGTTGTGCACGTGCAAGTCTGGTGGGCAGTGCCCTACAGGCATGCGGGCACAGGCTGGTGAGTGGTGGACAGCGGGCAGAGTGGCAGCGTGGACAGCTGCTCCTGCGTAGTTCACTTGCACTGCCTCTCCTCTCGGGGGAGCTCTCTCTGAGGGCGCGGCCTCAGATTGGAGTCCTCTCTGACATCTGGTGGCTGGGCGGCTTTCCTCGGCCGGGAACAGGAGCCATGACGTGATCCTCCTTGTGGCCTTTTCCTCCTCGGTGGCAGGGTCATGATATCCGGCTCCATAGAGAGCTGAAGAGCCGCGGGAGCTCCGGCAGTGAGCTTGCGGCTGTCCTTGCTGCGGAGAACAAAGGCGTACTTGCCTCTTTGAATTCCCTGGGGCTTGTTTCATTGCCCCACTTGCTTGCCGCTCTTCCGTGTTGTAGCTTGCGTGTGGCACTTTCCGCTCCAGAAAGTCCAGTATCCCAACAGACCCTGAGCTACACTCCACGCAGTGTTTTTTAGCGTGGAGAGAAGCGGGGGGGGCAATCCAGTGTCTTCTTGTGCCAGTCCCAAGTCTGGATAAATGCAGAGGGTTGTGTCAGGAAGGGCATCCGACGTAAAACATTTGCCAAATCAATAATGCGAATCACGAATATAAATCCCATACCGGATCGGTTGTGGCCCGGGTTAACAACGACCGGCACTGGTGTTGTTGACCTACAGGGTGCTGGTGGAAATTGGGCTACTGTTGGTCGAAGAAGGAGAGGAGGAAGGCGTGTTCGAAAGCAGAGAGGGAAGAGGAAAGGCAAGAGTTTAGGAGTGATGGTAGGGACTTTGAATGTTGGGACCATGACAGGGAAGGGAAGAGAGTTAGTTGATATGATGCAGAGAAGGAAGGTGGATATACTGTGTGTCCAGGAGACCAGGTGGAAAGGTAGCAAGGCTAGAAGCTTAGGATCAGGGTTCAAATTGTTTTACCATGGTGTGGATAGGAAAAGAAATAGAGTAGGAGTTATTCTGAAAGAGGAGTTTGTAAGGAATGTTCTAGAGGTGAAGAGAGTATCAGATAGGGTGATGAGTCTGAAGCTGGAAATTGAAGGGATAATGTTCAATGTTGTTAGTGGCTATGCCCCACAGGTAGGATGTGAGTTAAAAGAGAAGGAGAAATTCTGGAGTGATTTAGATGAAGTGATGCAGAGCATCCCCAGAGGTGAAAGAGTGGTGATTGGTGCAGACTTCAATGGACAAGTTGGGGAAGGGAACAAAGGTGATGAAAATGTGATGGGCAGGTATTGTCTTCAGGACAGAAATGCAGAAGGACAGATGGTGGTGGACTTTGCAAAGAGGATGGAAATGGCAGAAGTAAATACTTTCTTCCAGAAGAGGCAGGAACATAGGGTGACATATAAGAGTGGAGGCAGAAGCACTCAGGTCGACTACATCTTGTGTCGACGTTGTAACCTGAAAGAGATCAGTGACTGCAAAGTGTTGGTAGGGGAGAGTGTAGCCAGACAACACAGAATGGTGGTGTGTAAAATAACCCTGGTGGTGAGGAAGGCGAAGAGGACAAAGGCAAAGCAGAGGACAAAAAGGAGGAAGCTGAGAAAGGAAGAATGTTGTGAAGTCTTTAGGGAGGAGATGAGACAGGCTATGGGTGGTCAGGAGGGGCTTTCAGTTGACTGGACAACTACAGCCAATGTGATCAGGGAGACAGGTAGGAGGCTACTTGGTGTATCATCAGGTAAGGGGAAAGTGGACAAGGAGACTTGGTGGTGGAATGAGGAAGTCCAGGAGTGTATACAGGGAAAGAGGCGAGCTAAGAAGAAGTGGGACACTGAGAGGACTGAAGAGAGTAGACAGGAGTACAGGGAGATGCAGAGGAAGGTGTAGGTAAAGGTGGCAAAGGCCAAACAAAGAGCATATGAGGACTTGTATGCTAGGCTAGACAGTAGGGAGGGAGAGGTGGATCTGTACAGGTTGGTAAGGCAGAGAGATAGAGATGGGAATGATGTGCAGCAGGTTAGAGTGATTAAAGATAGAGATGGAATGTACTGACAGATGCCAGGAGGGTGATGGGAAGATGGAAGGAGTACTTTAAGGAGTTGATGAATGAGGAAAATGGAAGAGAACAAAGAGTAGAAGAGGTGACTGTTGTGGAACAGGAAGTAGCAAATATTAGTAGAAGTGAGGTGAGAAGGGCGTTGAAGAGGATGAAGAGTGGAAAGGCTGTTGGTCCTGATGACATACCTGTGGAGGTATGGAAGTGCTTAGGAGAGGTGGCAGTAGAGTTTCTGACAAGTTTGTTTAACAAGATCTTGGAGAGTGAGAGGATTCCAGAGGAATGGAGGAGAAGTGTATTGGTGCCAATTTTTAAGAACAAGGGAGATGTGCAAAGCTGTGGCAGTTATAGAGGTATAAAGCTAATGAGCCAGACAATGAAGCTGTGGGAAAGAGTAGTGGAAGCTAGGTTAAGGGGAGAGGTGTGCATCTGTGAGCAGCAATATGGTTTTATGCCTAGAAAGAGTACATCAGATGCAGTATTTGCTTTGAGGATGCTGGCAGGGAGAAGTACAGAGAAGGTAACAGGGAGTTGCATTGTGTCTTTTTAGATTTAGAGAAAGCGCATGACAGGGTGCCGAGAGAGGATCTGTGGTATTGTATGAGAAGGTCTGGAGTGGCAGAGAAGTATGTTAGAGTGGTGCAGGACATGTATGAGAGCTGTAAGACAGTGGTAAGATGTGCTGTAGGTGTGACAGAAGAGTTCAAGGTGGAGGTGGGTCTGCATCAAGGATCGGCTCTAAGCCCCTTTTTGTTTGCTCTGGTAATGGACAGGATGACAGCTGAGGTAAGACAGGAGTCCCCATGGACTATGATGTTTGCAGATGACATTGTGCTTTGTAGCGAGAGCAGGGAACAGGTGGAGGAAAATTTGGAGAGGTGGAGGTATGCTCTGGAAAGCAGAGGAATGAAGGTTAGCCGCAGCAAGACGGAATACATGTGTGTAAATGAGAGGGACCCAGGAGGATCGGTGAGGCTACAGGGAGCAGAGGTAAAGAAGGTGCATGATTTTAAGTACTTAGGGTCAACGGTCCAGAGCAACGGAGAGTGTTCAAAGGAGGTGAAGAGGCGGGTACAGGAAGGTTGAAATGGGTGGAGAAAAGTGTCAGGTGTGTTGTGCGATAAAAGAGTATCAGCGAGAATGAAAGAAAAGGTGTACAGGACAGTGGTGAGACCAGCGATGCTCTACGGCTTAGAGACAGTGGCGCTAAAGAAAAGACAGGAGGCAGAGTTGGAGGTAGCAGAGCGGAAGATGTTGAGGTTCTCTTTGAGAGTGACAAGGATGGATAGGATCAAGAATGAGTTTATCAGAGGGACAACCCACATTAGATGTTTGTGAGATAAAGTCAGAGAGGCCAGATTGAGGTGGTTTGGCCATGTCCAGAGGAGAGATTGTGAGTATATCGGTAGAAGGATGCTGAGGTTGGAACTGCCAGGCAGGAGGTCTAGAGGAAGACCAAAGAGGAGATTTATGGATGCGGTGAGAGAGGACATGAAGTTAGTTGGTGTGAGAGAAGAGGATGCAGAGGATAGGGTTAGATGGAGGCATATGATTCTCTGTGGCGACCCCTGAAAGGGAACAGCCGAAAGACAAAGAAGAAGAAGAAGAAGAAGAGAAGCCCGGGATCATTGGCATAGATGGCTCACCAGCCGTGCCTGAGCGAGGAGTGAGCTAGGAACGATATTAGATTTGGGTGCATGCCCATCACAGGCGCATGCCGTGACAGATAGCATCAAGGTGGAAGATTTTCTCAGTAGACCCAAGTCATGATTAGACTTCCTGAAATGCTGGGCTCCCAGGAACTCCTTTAATGGCTCAAACATGTGGAAATGGTTTGGAGCGTAGTCAGGACTGTACTAGGGATGTGGCAATAACTGCAAATGTAATGTGCAAATGCTGTTGGTATATAATGGTGTGCATAAAGACTGAAGCATCTCTTATGTAAGTTGCTCACAAGTTATCCATTGATTTTTAATGATCAGTTGTTCCGTTTGCTAACTGTTCTTGGCAATGACTGCAGTAGGTTGCAAGCCACTTCATTCACGGGTGTACAGCTTAAAGTCTAATCGCAGTAATGTGCTTGGGGTCTTCTATAAATGTCAGTTTTTATGCTTTCATTTCAAAGAAATTTTGAATGCTTATCGGAATACACTAATTACTTGATGTAAATTTGTTAAATGTTATATCACATGTCATACTGTGTGATCAGATATGCAGGACAAGCTGAGATGGAAAAACCTAAGCTCCAGTCTTTATTACTTCTCTGAGATGAAGAACTGGGATGAGAGCAGACAGGACTGTAGGGAGAGAGGAGCAGACCTGGTGATCATAAACAGCAAAGAGAAACAGGTGTGTGTATGTGTGTGTGTGTGTGTGTGTGTGTGTGTGTGTGTGTGTGTGTGTGTGTGTGTGTGTGTTTGAAAGAGGAAGAGTTCATGTTCTCTTATTCGACTATCAAATTGACAGGAGTTCATTGTTGAACAGCTGAAAGGAAGTCGGACTTGGATTGGTCTGAGTGACAGAGACAAAGAGGGAGAGTGGAAATGGGTGGACGGTACACCACTGACCTCTGGGTAAGACCACATGTGTAGATCAACAATCATTTATTTCTTGTACATTTAAGCCTGTATAAGATGAATAAAGCTCGAAAAATGTTATGTCCTGTTAAATTATCTTATTTGTCTTAGATAACACAGACTAAGATCATTGAGTTAAAGTTGTGGAACTGACGGGAATACCTAATCAGATTATCTCAATTTTAGGAACTGGGGTCCAGGTCAACCAGATAATTTCAATGAAGAGGACTGTGCTGAGATTGGCTTTCCAGATAAACAGGACTTGAATGACAGACCATGCTCTCATAAACAAGGCTGGATCTGTGAGAAGCGTGTTGAATCTAATAGCAGTGAAGTAAAATACTAAAAACATTTACAAATAAGTCAAGCTAAATATATTCATCTTTTGTAATGAATTCTAACCATGTCTTCAAGAAAGAACTTTTACTGCGCACAGTAACATTATTACAGTACTGCTTCTGCTAGTAAACTGGGATAATATTAATGTCACCCTTTCTCCCTAACTTCCAAAAAGTCACATGACCACAGCAACCTAATGTGAAACATCTTACTGCTTGAGATGTTTGACAGGTTACAGTGCTGTAAAAAGTATTTGCTTTCTTTTTTATGTATAAATTACAAATACAAAATGCATTTTTTTTTTATTATTATTTATCAATTATTAAGGGAAAAAAGCCTACCTTGCTCTTATTGAAAGGGTCATTTAAATCTTCCACATCCAGGCCTTATTACTCCCAGACCTGTTTAAGCAGAGAAATAGAACCTGTCTGACAAAGTGAAACAAGCTAAAAAATCTCAAAAAGCAGCACATCTTGCTGCAATCAGAAGAAATTTAATAACAGATGAAAAACAAAGTAGTTGACATGTATCATGCATGGTTACCAAGCCATTTCTAAGGCTTTGGGACTCCAGAAAACCACAGTTACACAAAGTCATTATCCACAAATGAAAAAAACTTGGTACAGTGGTGAACCTTTACACAATTGGCTGCCTTATCAAAATTACTCCAACAGCACAACGACAACTCATAAAAGAACACATCTAAACAACATCCAAAGAACTGCAAGCCTCACTTGCTCAGTTAAGGTCAGTATTCATGATTCAACAATAAGAAAGAGACAGGGCAAAAATGGCACCAACACAGTGTTTCAGAGAAAGAACGTTATACCACCAGTCAAACATGGTGATGATAGTGTGATGGTCTGGAGCTTTTCAGCTCTTTAGGACCTGGATGACTTGCCACAATTAAATGAAACCATAAATTCTGTGCTTTATCAGAAAATCCTGAAGGAGAATGTCTGGTCATCAGTTCATGACCTCAAGCGCACTTGGGTACTGTATACAACAGTAAAAAAAATAAAAATAAAAAATTGTTTTGAAGAAGCCTGATCAAAGGCTTAAGCTCGATTGAGATCCGATGACCAGTTATCACAAACATTTAATTGCTGTTGTTGTCACCAGGCACAACTAGTTATTAGGTTTAGGGGTATTTTTTTTTCTATGCCAGGTAGGTTTGTACAGCTTTTTTACCTTTAATAAATGAAATCATCATTTAAAAATCCATTTTGCATTTACTCAGATTATCTTTGTGTAACACAAAAATTTGTTTGATGATCTTAATTATTTAAGTGTGACAGATATGCAAAAAAAAAAAAAGAATTCAGGAAGAATACTTTTTCACTCTTGCTTGTAGTGTGAAATTATTCTTGTTTGTGTCTACTAGTGTTTATTACTTTCATTACTGTCAATTACCTTTAACCTTTAAAGACATAGTGGTGTGATGTATTTTGAAGTTAATTATTTTCCAATGATATCCTCTTTTTTAATATATTTTTAAACCTTAGAAGTTTCCAGCTTAAACAGAAAAGGACTCTGTTCAGAGCTGGATGTAATGTTGTGAAGGTCAGCCACACAAGCTCCTGTTATCATATGTGTTATCATCAGCTGTGCTAAGAACTTTAGAATATTAAATATTGTATGCAGAATACAGAACATTAATAATCACTGGTCTGTGATTATTACCTTTTACAACTCAACTACTCCACCAGCTGTGCTATTCCCATGTCTTTTGTGTCAAATTTACCCACATCTATACCACTTTATACTGTATCCAGGGTTGCGGGGGGCCTGGAGCCTATCCCAGGAGACTTAGGGCACGAGGTGGGGTACACCCTGGACAGTAAAATGTGTATGCCATCATATGGCACCCACATACACACACTCACTAATACACCACGGGCAATTGGAGTACGCTAATTGGGCTAATCTGCATACCTTTGGACTGTGGGAGGAAACCAGAGTATCCAGAGGAAACCCACCAAGCACGGGTAGAACATGTAAATTCCATGCACAAAGACCCGGTGCAGGATTCAGAAACTCGACCTTGGGGGTGCAAAACTACAATGCTAACCACTAAGCCACTGTGCTGCCTATGTAACAGTCCACTTTATTTAACTGAATTTCTCTTAATTAAATTCTTTTTATAACGAAATATTTTAATCATATTTCATCAGAAGTAGCGGGTATAAATGGGCTAGATGAGTTAAAGCAACCCCTGTCTTTTACAGATTAACACTTTACTTTTACTTAAAGCATTATTTGCTTTAAGTAAAATATTTTAATGTGGATTATTTTAAATGCTGTAAAACTCAGCACAACAGCACCACCAACAGTCAGAAAAATATACAGAATGCAGGATTCTGCTTGATGCCTAATGAACTAAAATAAGGATCACAGCAAAGGATCATCAAAGCATAAAACCTCATACTCTATAGCTGAAAGTTCTTTTTTTTTTTTACTTTATAAATTAAGTATTTCATTTTAATACTTATATACAGTAGATCTGCAATTAATCTGCAATACAATTTCTTGATTTATGCCTAAACTAATAAACATATGAAATAATAAATGTAAAAAAATATATTATAATTAAACAATATTAAACCTGAGTTTGAAGATTTTTTTTTTTTATTATTATTTAATCAATTATTTGGCTTTGCCAACACATATTATTCCACCCCCTGCAGAACTAACTAACCGAGACAAGTGGAACTGGCGACCATCAATTAGTGACTGGCAATCAGTGTAATTACCAGGGGTGAAAGTATGAAACCAAAGGGTGCAGAGAATAAACTATATACTGTAGGTGGTTGGCAGTCCTGAGACCTTTATATTTCCACTTATTGCACTTTAGAATATCAGCTAACTTCCAAGTTCCGGGGTTGAATCCCAAATAGCATTAAATTGAAAGCTAGTGCACTATACAATAGGATATACAATCCCTCATCTCACACCCCAAGAAATGCCACTGATCAGAATTAGAGAGGGATTTTGGATTTAGGCTTGTGTTAAAAATTATCTTTGTAGATCATGGTACTTATGACAGGTACAACACACAGTTAAGAGTCAATTTGGAATGACTTAGAAGCAGCTACAAAGAACATAAACTGTTCTTTAAGATGACAATGTTAATAGATGTGTTTTTTTTTTTCACTCAGTGCTTCTGTGACTGGTTTTAAACGTAAGGTTTGGCAGGCAGCTGATCTCCCCTTTTTTCAGTACTGAGGACCCTATAGACGTACTTTCAGCCATGCAGGAGACTGACAAAGTAATTAGAACAAGTGTGAAACATAGTGATACAGTAAAACCTTAGATTGTGAGTAACGCGGTTTGCGAGTGTTCCGTTGAAAAACAAGTAAGTCTTGGTTTGCGAGTACCACAGTGGAACTGCAATTTCAAAAATGATTACAGTATTTCTATATTTTTACCAACTATTATTTAAAAACTTCTAAATTGTGCACACCACACTTAAGTATTTGAGGTAATAATTGGCACCGAACACAGGCCAAAGTCCACATTAATTAAGGCACTAAACAATGAAAAAAAAAGGAACATAACCATGTAAAGTATATTACCTGAGCAACTTGTATCTGTCAAATGAGTCTTAAGGTCAAAAACAAACAAAAGAAATCTGTAAGACTAATTATTTCAAATCAAAATACTGGTAAGAAGATTATCAAATTATCTGATTTACAGTACGTTTATGTTGGCATTTAGCAAACTCACCTACCAAAGTGATTGCATTTTTTCAAATGATGGCAAACAATGCCAAATGCCACTGAGAAATAATCTAAGACAACTTGGTAAGGAGGTTTGCATACTTGGATGATGGCTTAGGACGTATGGGGGCCAATCCCACAAAGAGCCTCAAAAGTATACACCATTTTTGAGGGATACTTGAGTTCGAGGGCATAGGTAAGTCCAAATAGGAGCCAGCATGCTTTCGACAGGTTTGCCACACCTCTGACTCCGGGCTGTCCTTCTATGATGATCCCAATCGTGTCGGGCTGATGGCACATGTAAATTTTCAGTGGGCAACTGCCAAGCTCAGCGTGCACATCTGTTTCATCATGACTCTATTGGTGGAGACAAAATACGTATGAATACATACAAACAGAAAAATAGACAAGTATCTTTAAGCGCAATACATACGTGGTGGACACTGATGAGGTCTATCTGTCTCTCCCCCATGTACTCAATCAGGCATCTCAGGACCACTTCTCTCCTTTTCTCCACAGAGGCAGATGGATCCTGTTAAAAAGTAAAATCTGATCAAAATTCACAGCCTGATGTCAGATTGCTGTTAAAGGTCCTATGTATGTACTATACATACACCACTGATCACCAAAACTTTGCAGTTACAATAGTGAAGGCACACCATTTGTTTACAAATGTTAAGGATAAGAATGATACAAGAATGAAATCCCTCAGGCTCATGCCATGACTACATTAATAATTTAAAACAATATGTAACTTTTTGTTTTAAAATGTCTACAAAAAAACAGTTATATACTATGAGCTGTGTATATACATTATTCCAACTGTTTTCAACAAGATAAAATTTTAAAGAAATCTGTCATTTTATTCAATGTAATGGTCCATTGCATTTTGGTCACCTGTCAATTATAGCATCCCCTACATGCAGGCATCAGTGTTGTGGTTGTCTGCTGAAGCCACATTTAATGGACTTTTTCTCTAGTTAAATTTTTATGATACACTTTTTAAAGCCTGTTAGTTTTTAGTTGTACAGTATATTTAACTTGATTAGGGATTTTAGTCATCACATGTCAGGATCTTAAATTATCACAGAAAAAATTTCGAGTAAATGTTAGTGGGAACTGACAGCTTACCAAACTGCCCCAGAGAAAGAATGACTGATGGCAAGTAACTGCTCTATTAGGTGTTTTTTACTTTTTGTTGTGGGGAGGAAAAGACAAAAAGCTGATCATATATCTGCCTAATTGTATGGAGCCCACACTATTGTTTGCAAGTTTACTTAAGTTGTACTTACCTGGGAATAACTGTAACTGTATCTATTCTGAATTTTTTCTTACCTGAATGTGAAGCTTAAAGACCCCAGGTAACAAAAGTGCTTGGGTATCTAAAGATCAGGTAAATGCATGTTAGAATAAGATTAAAAATATGTGGTAAATTTAACTTATTTAGGCAAAAGGTTTGAAATGGTTTTAGGGTTTTTTCAAACAACTATATATCATTAATTGACTATGCAGCATTAAAAACGAATCAAATCTCTAAAATCAGACAGACTACGAAGCACACATCTCTAAAGTCAAATCTGTGCATCTGCTTTAGTAATGCAGAAGTGTACTAACATGATCTTTGATTCCAGAATCTTGTCAAATTCCAGCTCGTTTTGCTTAAATTACGTTAAATTTGTGCAATCTAAAAATAAAACTGAGGACATTTGTGCAACTTATTACCTACGTATCTGCATTTTCAAACACGTCTAAACGTCCTAAAAGTTGTAACAGTGGCGATGATGAGACCATTAATATGAAATTAAACAAATGTGTTTTAAGGCTACTTTGGATTTAAACAATCATATTATTTTTACTTTTTAGTTAGCGTTAGCTTAAACTAATAGTTGACATTAAACGGTAAGGCAAACGTCCTAGACAAAACACGTTGACATTAGTTCTACACTAGTTTAAAGTAACGCTAACTTACAGTATGAATAAAAGTATTATTGGAAAAACACATAGTAGACATGATCACAGCACGTTTTTAACTTCATATTAACAACACAGTCTCAACTGCCGATGTCTGCCAAACGTTGCCTACAAGACCACGCTGCTTCTACACTGTGCAGCCATCTTAGCTTAGCTTAGGACAGCTAGCGATACAGTACAATTTGCAGACCTAACCTCAGCTCCCTAGTGATGTAAGCAATTTCGCCTGACTTTACATCACCAATCATTTTGCTAAATTGCTCAACTTACCGTGTTAACTAGTCCCTGAAATTCAGATCCGCTGCAGTGAACAAAAGCCGAGCAAAATGCTGCATCTGCCTGTGAAAGTTCTCGGCAGTGAAAAAAGGACAATGCCAACTTAAAATAATTTTAAAATATTTACATTTAATGAAAACACCTGCCACACCGGCAGCTGCTTTAATAAATTGTGAATGTCAACTCACTTTTGTAACATTTCTTGTACACAAAAAACACATACAAATAACCACCTAAATAAATTGCAATTGTTTTATTAACAATATATGGTTATATAAAAAAAACTGATATATTTTAAGTAAAGAGGGCGTATATTAAGACTTTTTAGTAAAAAACAAAACAAATAAAATAAACTAAATTACAAATATTTAAAGTATATAAAACCTACTTTGTGAGTGTAGCACTTTTTTACAGTGTAGCTACATTAGGTTAAAAACTAATTAACAACAATCTCAGGTACCTCGAAAAATTCCTGTAAATTTACATTTAGGTATTTGGTTGATGCTCTTATCCAGAGCAACTTACAAAAATGCTTAGAAGTTTCCGTCACTGAATAAATACTTACACTGGGTTACTAGGGGTACTTAATAATACAAGTTATATTCAGATGTCTAATTAAGCTGTGATATATAATAGATAGGGTTGTGGTGGCTCAGGCGGCAAAGGCTAGGTTGTTGGTTTGAGAATCTGAGGTTCTGAACCCTGATCTTGGTTTGTTGCCACACCCTATACCACCCAGTCACTGCATGCAATGCCAGTTCCAAGCCTGAATAAAATGGGAGGGTTGCATCAGACAAAGCATCTAGCGTAAAACCTGTGCCAAGATGTGTGTGCATTGGATTCTCCGCTGTGGCGACCCCTTGACGGGAGCAGCCAAAAGCAAAAGTTACTGTATGTTGTATTATACGGTATATACTGCTTAAAAATTAAAGAAGTGAAAAGTTCTTGTTTGACATTGAAAATTTTTTGTTTCCTTAATTTTTTAAGCAGTATATATTCTGTCATTTATCTTATTTTCTTTCACTAAAAACCCACAATGTAATAAATCTGTATATATTAGGAGACTGAGACACATTGAGACTTTTTTTCATTTAAAAAGGGGAAGAAGAATAAAAAGCAGAAGAAGAAGAAGATAAAAACTTTAAAATGTTGAAAGTGAGGACTTAACTCTTTGTAATATGCCATTTTGATTGCGTAAGCTGTTTTTTTTTTTTTTACTGATGCAGCTATAAAAACAGAACTCAATATTGCACCATTGATGGCGAAAAAGGGAAATCACCAGCAGAACTGTGAAGAAATACCTTCATTAATCAAAGAACAACACAAATTTAAATATCTTATTACACCCCAATTGATTATATCAGTCATGATTTTTCTCATTTTTGTAAATAGATTTACAGAATAGTGAAAAAATGCACGTTGTTATGGGAAAATAATCAACAATAAAAAGTATGATGTACCCCTACTCTGCATAATAAAGGTCATTATTTAATCGTAACATCTCCTGAAGTTTTGTTCCCTTTACACTACATCAAATTGAAAATAATTCCAATGCTTTAAAAATGATTACATACTGATGCACCATTTATTAGTAACCTTTGGCGTAGTGGAACATCCAGGAAACAAGTAAATATATTTTTGTTACCTCTTTTGTGTGTCTTTGTTTCCTGCCTTATGTGTGGTTAATGAAGACTATACTGTCTGAGTTTATGTTACTGTAAGGCATACAAAAATAGCCTCCAAAAGTAGCCCAAAACCCAAGGTCCTACACCCCATACAACTAGCTACTGCATGCACTGGGAAATTGACTTTAATATACAATTTGAGTGTTTAAATATACAAGCACGCTTCTGCTACATTTTTTTGAGAAAAATATATACATCAATAAATAAATATCTTATTAAAATATTTATACAAGATTTTATATTTCTAATGTGTGTATAAATTAGTTTGCCTGACTCTTTATATATAGTATATACAGTGGGAAAAATAAGAAATTGATACCCTACCAACCTACAGCTGTCAAAGGACATCAGGGACTGTAGACCTACACAAGGCTGGAATGCGTTACTAGAAAGAAACAATTGTTGGAGCAATTATTCACAAACAGGAGCAATACAAAATAATCATCAATCACTCTAGTTCTGGAGCACTATGCAGGACTTCATCTCATGGGGTAAGGATAATCATGAGAAAAGTGAGGGATTAGTCCAGAACTACATGGAAGGAGCTTGTAAATGATTTCCAGGTAGTTGCACCCACAGTCACCAAACAAACCACTGGTAACACAATCATGCTGTAATTGATTAAAAGTCCTTTGCACTGAAAGATCCTCCTCCTCAAGAAGGCACACTTACAAGCCAGCCTGAAATTTGCCAATGAACAAAGAAGAATCTAAAGAAAGTGGTGTGGTCAGATGAGACCAAAATAGAGCTCTTTGTCATCAAATTGATTCACCATATTTGAAGAAAAAAAAAAAGTTGACTATGATCCTAAAAACACTATTCTTAGAGTCAACACACAGGAGGAAACATCATGGTTTGGGGCTGTTTCACTGCTGAAGGTACAGGCTGACTTCATATAAAATAATTATTATATTTATTATAGTTTTGGATGAGAACCTCCTTAAAATGGGTCATGGGCAGGTATTACTGCATGACAATGACCCAAAACATACTGCCAAGGCCACAGAGGAGTGGCTCAATAAGAAGCACATTAAGGTTATGCCGTAGCCTAGCCAGTCTTCAGATCTTAATCCTACAAAAAAATATGAAGAAAGATGAAACTTTGAGTTGCCAATAGACATGGAGGAAAGTTTTAAATAACTTAGAGGAAATCTGCAAACAATAGTGGACCAAAATCCCTCCCTCCTGAGATAATAAAATACATGCAATGTCTTACCTCTGTGCTTCCCAACAATGTTTTATTTTTACTAAGTCCTGTTGTGCTTAGGGATCAAATAATTATTTTCCTCATTAAAATGCAAATGTACTTTTTAAAATTTGTGTTGTGTTTTTTTTTTATTTTAGTTGATATTCTGTCTCTATCCTTTAACCTTTGATAAAACGTATAGATCCTTAATTTCTTTGTAAGTGAGCATATTTACAAAATCTGCTAGGAATAAATAATTATTTTTCTAACTCCATCCAGTACATACAAGTTTATTTAAAAGGACTGGATTCAGCAATAGGGTTTGAATGCATTTGGCTGATAAATGAGGAAGTTAGCATGCAATTGGATTACACAATTATTATTTCTCTACTTATTAACCACAATACTGTGTCATAAAACTCTCACACACAAAGTGGAAGAAGCTGGATGTAGACACTATACTTCAGAGATCACAGATGTCTAATATCATGTCTGAATATGTGAACTACACTGAGAAGAGAGAAGACCACATTGAGAGGGTGGTGGAAATCTATGACAGCATGGATGGTACTACAGGTCATAACCTTAAGGAAGCAGCTACTGACTTTAAGAAAAGCCTACAGACTAAACATACAGGTAGGCAGGTTTTAAAAAGTGTATATTCCATAGTGATAAGTAAGGCATAGATTCTGAAGTCTAAAACAGCTGGCTATTACAGTGGTTAATCAATCGGACTGTAGGTCCTACCGTCGCGGCGCTCGGCGGTACCGTTTGGCTTTGTGCGTTTGCTGGCTTTTACCGTTGAGTGGCGCTATATAACTACAGGCTGACGCCTCATGCCTTAGTTCATTGGATTAATGAGACACAGAGTTTTAGAACTGCACGTAGTAGCGGATAAAATCAAGTAAAACATTGTAGTTAAACAAATTTATAATCACAGAACTAAAATGACGATACAAATGTAGAATTTAAATTAAATATTATTAGGATCAAATTTAAACAAAATAAATGTTAACACAGTGAGCCTTTAAATTTTATCACGTGTAATTAGAAAAAAACGCGTGTAGGGTTTTGTGTCGTCTTATATCTTGTGTTCTTTAAATTTATAGTAGATTTATTAACTAAAATAAATGACCATAAAAATTATAACATTGTCAGGACGTTCTACTGCGTCAGCTGATGTTGGTCATTCAGCCCCGCTTGTGTTTGTGCGTTATTATAAGAATGAAATGCAGCAGACTGTTATGATCTGTAACGGGTTCGACCCATGTTGCACGGGCGGCACCATAAAGCACGGACACGAGGCGAGGTCTTACGGGAAAAGGGTAATTTATTTAGGCAAAATGGGGAAGGAAAGTGTTGAAGGAGGGAGAAAGGAAAGAAAGGGATAAAGGTTGTGCATGTGCAGTTCCGGGGGCTGTGCCACACTGGCATGCGGGCACACAGCTGACGATAAGTGTTGGTGCGAGTGGCAGAACTAAGCACGCGGAGGCAGCGCTCCTGCACGCTCCCTCGTGACGGCGCTTCTCCCGCTGTCGATGGCCGGCGCGAGTTCTCGCTGACGCAAAAACCTAACCACACTTTTCCTCTTCGGCAGCGGGGCTGCGAGGGCGGGCACGGTGCGGGAGTGAAGATGCCGCGGGAGCTCGCGCAGCTCTTTCTCGCGCTGTCCTCAGCGCGGAGATCAAAGGGCGGAATTCTAATGTCCTTGTTTAAAGTCCCTGGGGCGCGTCACATCTCCCCACTGACATGCTTTTTTATATTCTCCATTACATCACGTACTTCCCAGACCTCAGACAAACCTCCGCGCCTTGCTTTTATAATGCGGAGCAAGCCCGAGATCATATTAACGTTAATTATCGCCAGCCGGCACAAATAGGCGGCTCCGTCCCTTTAGCTGCCTATTCAGGGAGCCTACGGAGTGAGGGAGTAGTTATAGTAGATTTGGGCGTACACCCATGACACGCGCACGCCGTGGCAGATCATCATAATTGTCCTAAACTTGTATTTCATAAGGTTTTCCGAGCGGTGGTACAGCGCAACGGGGGTCATTATTTACTATTAAACATTAAACGAATTTACAAAACTTAATGCGTGCAAATAAGCGCTGATTCTACGTAGGAAAGTAAAGAAGAGGATCCTGATGCTCAACATTCCGGAGACCAAACCCCATTTAAATTAAATTAACAAATATTGCATGTAAATAACAATAGCCCACGTTTAAAAAAGCATTTTTTATTTAGATTATAAAAAAATAATCCTGCATCTGTTTTAGGTGTTCCAGCTGCCACTGTTCTAAAATTCAAATTAAATCAAATCTTATTAGGATCAAATTTAAGCACAATAATTGTGTGAGCCAGTGAGGCAGTGAGCCTTTTGATTTTATCACTTGTAATTACAAAAAAAGCGTGTATGGATTTGTGTCATCTTATTTCTTGTGTTCTTTAAATTTATAGTAGATTTATTAACTGAAATAAATTACCATAAAATAAAAACAGTGTTAGGACGTTCTACTGCGTCCGCAGATGTCGGTCTTGTGTTTTTGCGTTATTATAAGAATGAAATGCAGTAGACTGTTATGATTTGTAACGGCTTCGACCCATGTTACTCAAACAACTCAGTTCAGGTGTAAGTAAATGTCTGTGCTGTTTGGGGGAGGGACGTGCTAATGGTTTGGTCGGCTCTGTGTGTGTGTGTGTGTGTGTGAGAGAGAGAGAGAGGGGTGTCGCGGTCGTTTTCAGTGAAACAAAGGCTCAGCTGAAAAATGTTAGGCACATCAGTCACTTAACCCCCAATAAAAGGTATTTGAGTGTTATGATAGTTGTAATATAACAGATGCGCACTGAATACTAAACCTAAACCAGGCACGGAGATTATTGAACCAAGATAGCCCCCATACCCGTTTAAAAAAATAAAAAAAATACCAAAGAATATTATTGTGTATAGACTGATTAAAAACAATGCAATTTATGCTATCATAAGGAAAATAACAAGTTCTTCCATTCCAATGATTAAAAAAGGTAACAATGTCAACTTTAGAATCTAGAATCCAGGAGATTAAAATTACACAAATTGAAATCACTGAAAGTCAGCCTCAGATTCAAGAGGTTTTTAAAGTGGGGAGAAGTGCATTTCAGTTCCTCTGAATGTATAGGTGAGAACAGCCGATTCACACCTGGGGAGGGTGAATAATTTGTATTTGAATGTTGTCTGGCATTGTAAAGCACTATAGTGACACTAAAAGAACAACCCAGGATTAATAGGAATTCTTATACTGCATAAACATTATTTAGCACAAAAAAATTCCTCGCGCTCGGGAAAACTATGCGTGCGGTTGAGCGCTGGTTAGACTATAGGAAATTAAATCGGAGGGTTTTTTTTAGACTATTAAAAAAATAACCTGCGTCTATTTTTAGGCGTGCCAGCTGCCACTTTTTAGTTAGAAGTTTTCAATACAAAGCTTATAATGCCCACATGACATGACGGAATAAGGCACGGCTGGTGATGATTGGGGTTTGTTGGGTTACAGTGGATTTTACTACGCGGTGTGAGTGCAATGGCCATCCGTCTGCTCGCGCTGACTCTGCTCTCCGCGGATGGCCGTACCGGCCCCTCCCACCTCTCGCTCCTTTGAAGTCCGTGGGGCACGTTCCATTTGCCCTGCTTGCATGCCGCACTTCCGCGTTGTTGCACGCGCGCTGCATACACAGCGCGTGATAAAATCCACTGTAGCCCAACAAACCCCGAGTATTTTATAGCGCGAGGTGCAAGCCCGGGCAACGATAGCAACGATAGCTCACCAGTCATGTGTAATTCTGCGGTCCCGCTGCTTCGCATGTCTGAAGGGGAGGCCGCCTAACTAGTGAGCGAGGAGCGATATTGATTTGGGCGCACGCCGTGACAGGCTGAAAAAACTGTGTCAGATTAATGTGCAAAAACTATATAATAAAACTATATAAGACTACATGCCTTTATAAGACTCAACTTTTATTTAAGCGCACTCACAATAACGAAAAAACGTTGTGATTTTGTAAGTGTTGTAAGCTGCGCTGTTCTGTATTGTTTTTGGTGAACTTGAGCGCGTCAGAAAATGAACGCAAACGTTTTTTTAAATGGTCAGAGTCAGTCTGCTTGCTGTTTTCCCGACGCGTTCATAATCATTAGTCTACTTCTGCCGGTGCGCTGTGGAAAACTCCATGTATGCGGCTGAGCGCTGATTAAAACTATGGAGTAAATTAAAGAGGAGAATCACGATGCCGAGTCGAAGTCCTGAGCCCAAACCTCATTTAAATTAAATTAACAAATATTATAAGTAAAAAAACAATAGCCCATGTTTAGAAACCGTTTATAAATTCTTTCCGACATGAGTTGGCCCGGTGTAATGCGCAGAGCGCCGGGAGATTTCCTGAAGCTCAGAAATCACTGGGCATGTTTTCTAAATAGCCGCTATCTTTAATAACTGATGGAGGTTTTGAGCTGTATACACACGCATTCCTGCCTAAACAACTCTTAAAACTACACCTGTGACACAATAACAGTAATATTTCAAACATTCTGCAGGCTGATATTTGGAGAAAGGAAAGAATAATGAATAAACCAGTTGTTGGGTCAAAATAACCCAACCAGGTGTTCATTTGTAAACTACATCTCATATGAGCCAACATGAGCAACCCAACAATGTGTTTAAAGTACCTGAAATAATCCAGAACTTAAATAACAATAAACCGATACAGAGATACGCTGTATAACGGTCACTGTTGTATTTACGGCAACGAGCGAAAATGTCACTTTGCGCCACCTGGCGGCCATTTTACGAATGACTTTGAAATGCAACTGATTTATTTTGGCCGCTGACGTTTTTACGCGGCGGTGAGCGCGACGGTAATAACCATTCCAATTGATCAACTACTGTAGCTAGATACTTTCTCAGTATACCAGTATAACTGGTTATAAGATATAGTAAAAACTCAATAAAATAATTTGTATGATGGTTGGTCTACATTATCTAAGGCTAAATAAATGGATTAAAGATATTAATATTTAAGAAAAAAAGGTTGGTATGGTAAAATTTTTCCACAGTCATAAAGGAACATGAAACCTCTCCACCCCATCCTCAACATTTATGTTGTGAGATATATTGAATTTTGCATTACAGCTTCTTGCATCATGACTAGCTGTAATTTCCCTTTTGTTTTTTTAAAGTCAAAGAGAAAGTTAAAAGTGAAACATGCAAACATGTAGTAGCAGCAGCAAATCAGAAATGTAGGGCAGGAGTGTTTCTGTGAGAGAAAAAGAGAGAATATTGTATTATGACTTAAAGGCTACTGTGAGTTCATGCAAGCTCATTACTTTTGGTATTTACCTGGGATATACTGTAATATATACTATATAACCTGTTTCAAAGTTGTGTGTGAATCGGATAATCCAATGTGGTCGACCTCTTAAAGAGAGCAGCTAAATATTTCCCACACGGAAAAAACCTATATAAAACATATATGTTTTAATATAGGTTTGATATAGGTTTTTAATATAGGTGACATATATAAAATTGGCCGTTTTCCTATATTATATGTACATATATGTACATATATGCGTACATATATGCGTGCGTGCATATATGCGTGCATATATGTACCTATAGACATATATGTGACATATATAAAATTGGCCGTTTTCCTATATTATATGTACATATATGTGTACATATATATGTGCATATATGTACCTAGATGTGTGTATGTGTGTATATTTTTACCTAGATATTAGTAAAATTATTAAAATCCATAGCTGTTAGACAACATAAATAAAAGCCCAAAATGTAGAAATTTTTATTTTTTTATTTTTTTAAGAACAATCAAATAGTAAAAGAACAAAAATAAGACAAAAAAACTCAAAAGGAAGAAAACCTATATATATTTTGAGGACCTTCTCAGCTTCGTGAGCTTTGAATTGATAGATGTGCCTGTCTGCCCTCGGGTGGCTGCCGGCCACTTCTTCAATGTAGCATCTAGAAAGGACAAAAATAATAAGACAGTATAATAATAATAAATAATTATTTATTAAAACGTTTATAAACATCTGTAAACTCCATAAGGCATTAGCTTAGCCACCGGGAAATATCATGTTTGTGCTACATACAGAAAGGCAGCATGTTAGCATGATTTACCTAAACTATGTAAATGGCATTGAAAGCCAATGTGTCACACAAGCTGACAAGAGCTAGCTGAAGTGAGGAAAATATTTACTAATATTAGTTTAATATTATCAGAATAAGAGTTATATAAGACTTAATAACTTACCCAGTGTGTCCTCCTGGATTCTCTCTTCAAAATGCTCCCGTTCGTCGTCAGGGCCACACAGTCGTCTTCTGAGGTAAATGTAAACTCCTCCCACTTTCCAGAACATTCTGAAGAGTTGCCTTGTCCGGGGGCGTGGCCTAGTATGTAAATTAGCCGGACTGATTTCCGTGTGATTGGCGTGTGGGCGTGTCCTGCCTCTGGTCATTAGCAGATAATGCGACAGAAATTCTAAAATGTGTTTTTTATTTAGTTAGTTCTTAGTTATTGCCTTAACTATGAGAAAAATATGAGCGCATCATGTTTGACAGTTGCCAAAGTGAGATATGAGCTAAAATGACCAGATCCTGCCATGAGCTATATAGGAGACATATCTTGTATGTACATATAGGGCTTATATGTGGATATAAAGAAGCAATACAGGAGACCTATATGGCCTGTATATGCACATATATGCACCTCAATTTTGCCTATATGCAGCATATATATTATCATATATATGCATATATACTGCATATAGGCTGTATATATGCGCATATATCCTCATGTAGGTCAGGATATATGTGCATATATACTGCATATAGGTGAGGATATATGCGCATATATACTGCATATAGGCCTTCATATATACTGCATATAGGCTTCATATATGCGCATATATCCTCATGTAGGTCAGGATATATGTGCATATATACTGCATATAGGTGAGGATAAATGCGCATATATACTGCATATAGGCCTTCATATATGCGCATATATCCTCATATAGGTCAGGATATATGTGCATATATACCGCATATAGGTGAGGATATATGCGCATATATCCTCATATAGGTGAGGATATATGCGCATATATACTGCATATAGGCTTCATATATGCGCATATATCCTCATGTAGGTCAGGATATATGTGCATATATACTGCATATAGGTGAGGATAAATGCGCATATATACTGCATATAGGCCTTCATATATGCGCATATATCCTCATATAGGTCAGGATATATGTGCATATATACTGCATATAGGTTTCATATATGCGCATATATCCTCATATAGGTTCTTTCCATGTGTGTGTACTTGTGTTCATTTACCTCTAGTTGAAGACACTGCATGGAGCAGGTGTTACAGGCTGACTGCTGTGTGTATGCTGCTGCTGTGTGTTCTAATGCTGACTGCTGTTACAGTGCTGTGGATCAAATGCAAGAACCTTACCATAATGGCAGATCAATTACAGTTACAGAGAGACCAGTTTAAGCAGGAGAATTCTGAACTGCACAGTATGATTTTAAAACTTGGTAGGTGAAAACATATTTAAACAGATATAGATTGTATAACAACGATATCACAAAGCTGTAAAAGTGAATGTTAATATGTGCACTGCCAGTGACACGGCACGGTAGTCCAGCTCCTGGCAAACATGCTGTAGCATATCTTGTGATTAGTAAGGCTTAAGTTTAAAACATTAACCTTAGTTAGTTTTTACACATCACGCCACAATTTAAGATAATTTGTGTGAGAATTTGCTATTTTGTTAAAAATGATGTCAAAATGATGTCAAATTTTTTGGGACATCCTATATATAACCTTTTTTTATGTATATTTTTAAAAACAAATAAAGGACCGTTTTGATTTTTTTGCAGTTAAAACCCTATCATAGGAAAAACTTCTGCACACAAAAAAAGGAATGAATGTGAACTAAAAGTTGTTGTTTTTCCCCCAAACACAAGCAACCTTAAGCATTAAGCATTTTTTTCTCCTACCCATCCATCCCCAGCTCATTTGCATAGGCCATACTTGCAAATTATGATTGTGCTGTTTGTAAGTCAAATATCTTAAGGATTGTTAGTGCTAGAGATTTATGGATTGTTTGAGAGAGGAGGCTATTATTTTGCTGGATGTAAAATTGGGGTCAAGATGGCAAATAAAAAATAAATAAAAAATCATGCTCCCAGCGCTTTTACGTCCATCAAAGACCGCTTCCGCCTCTGGACATTTAAGTTCCCACACTCTAAAAAATAAAACTGTGCTGTACTCAATTTTTTTGGTGAAACATTTTTACACTTAAAAATATTGAGTAAATATAAAAAAAATATAAAAATCATGTAAAATATACTTCATGAATTGAGTACAAGTCAGTAAAAAAATTAAGTAGACCTGAATAACTATATTTAGTACAATGATGTACAAAATTGAGTAAATGTAATGAAAATTTGAAGTTAAGGAAAAGTGAAAATGAGTAAAATAATTGAGTAGATATAATTGAAATGGAAGGTAGAAGATACTGAAAATTATACTATTATTTAATAAACAAATGTGCTACATTTACTAAATATTTTAACTGAATGAAAGAAACAATACACACATTTTCATTTTAATTAAACATTTATTTGCCAAATTTGACAAGACATGAAGTCTAAACTCAACCTGGTTTACTTTGCAAATGACATGTAACAAGATCATAAACAAAGAGCTGAATTTATGTTATTAGTTATTAGTTTCAGAAACAATACTCCTGCCACAAGTATTATACAGTTAACACATGGAAAGTAGACTTTTGTATTAGAATCTAATGAGTCACATTTTACATCTGAAAGATTGCACACCTTCACACTTCAGTTTCCTGCAAACTGTGGGATCCATACAAATGTGTGTGCAGACCTTCTCAGGTCTTAAAGAAGCAATGACAGTCTAAATGAAGACAGGACACTAAATATCCATGACCAACAGTACCATGCTTCACTCGATAATGGCGATAATGGCATTTGGCGGGAGAAATTCAAATATTGCAGCACAACCGCCGCCGTATACACCGAGAAACCCGGAAGAAACCCGGACATGCACGCGCCGCTGCTCGGTGTTAAATCTCTCCTTTTACACCAGAGTTTAAGTGTCTGTATTAAACGCGCTTTAGCTGAGCAGTTCGGTGGTTGGAACAAACAAGCTAAATCACACTGAACCCCAGGACTGGCCTGTTGCTAGCTATCGTTAGCTCTGGAGCTCGGCTGTGACAGGATTCAGAACAGTAACTCACACACTATAAAGTTGTGTGTGCAGGCAGACAGAGTCATTATTACAATAACTTGTGTTAGCTGTTTACTCACCAGGATTTATAAGGAGTGTTCCAGAATGTTCCAGATGCTTCATGTCCATTCTCACATCCTCACAGCCTTCTGGTCTCTGATGTTACACCAGACTTCCCATGAGCACTTGCACAGGGCAATTTACTCAATTATTTAAGTTTTTGTTGTTAAAAATAAAGAATATTGAGTTGGAATAATTTATAATTGTAGTCCTTGAAACTAATCAGTACAATTACTCCATTAACAGATATTTTGATTGAAATGTATCAAAAAATATTAAGTGCATGTTAAAAATATAATTCAGTTAGTCAAATACTGATTTTTACTAGTGAAGTAAACTTAAATTATAGTGTGAATTTAATACAAAATAAATAATTGTTTTTTTAGGCATTTATTTTGATTTGTTTAACTTAAACAATCATGTATGTGACTTTTAGAGATTTTATTAAGGTAACATAACTTTTTTATAACTGTGAAATTTACAAGGCCACAGAATCATTTTTTAGAGTGCACGCTGTCATGATCTTCACCACATGGGCTTGTTTTCCCATGCTGTCGTGTCACATTCTATGCCCTGGACCGCCCCGCCTGCACACTGTTTTTCTCGGCACTGATTTCTTTGAGTTTATAAGGAAGTGCAGCACGCGACTTCTTCACCAGATTATTGAGTGCCCCGAGCAGATTCTCTCACATTTATTTCAAATGTTATCACGTTGCTAAGCTTTCCTCATTTCTTGTTTCCTCTTTTGATTCACGACTTCGCTGACAGATTTACGGCTCTGACCCACGCTCACGCTCTTTCAATTATGGCTTATCTCCAAGCTATTATACCAACGCCACGCTGACGGATTTCACGACACCGACCCTGCACGCTCTCCACAAGTCTTCTACGACTCTGCTCCCCAATCTTGGCACGGATCCAGCATTGACGAATTCACGGCTCCAAGCTCGCACACCTGCTTAAACGGCCACGCTTTTACTGAGCTTGATCGCGCCTTGGAAAACACCAGGAGGAACTCGTCACATCGCTAATGTCACTGTCCAGATGCAGCGCTTCAGGTGCCTACAGCTCTAAACACAACCCAAAGAACTCCCGCAAGAGCCACACCTACCAGTCCCCCACCTACAGAAGAGAACCAGGAACATGTAGATCTTTCTTATCCCAATGTTCTCTGATTTTTGAGCTTTAAGCCTCCACATTATCCTCGAAAAAATCCCGGGGGGGCGTATGTGATCACGTTCCTCACCAGTAGAGCCCGGAAGTAGAGTACGGCCCCCTGGGACACTCATGACCCATGTTGCGAGAGCTTTGAAGACTTTTCTGGAGAGATGCAGAGGGTCTTTGACCAATCTCACGTTGGCAGGGAGGCCGGGACCAGACTACTGTGCCTTCGACAAGATAAGCTAATCGCTTGGGAGCCTCCCCTTTGACCTTCACGAACTTATGGATCTCGCGGGGAAGGATTGACTCACGTTTTTGTTCTAGGTCACCCCCCGCCAGGAGATCACCCCCTCAGGACACCGCGCCGTCTCAGAGCAATCAGGAGGAGCCCATGCAGCTGGACAGGACCCACATCTTCGAGGAGGAGAGACGCTGCCACTGCCTGGAGAGGGCCTGCTTCTAGTGTGGGGGCCCAGGTCATATGCTCAAGGACTGCCCGGTAAGGGGAGACACCCTCTAGTCAGGCTGGGAGATCTAGAGGGCGCTCCTCCCGACATTTCCAGAACATCGCTCCTTGCTGTCCATTACACACAGAACTCATGTCATTGGGCAATCATTCTGAAGAGATTTGTCTCTTTGTTATAAATAAATCACATGCCGCCTTGGTCCTTGGTCTCCCCTGGTTAATTCTCCATGGCCCCCAGATTGACTGGACCAAGCTGGTCATTACGGGTTGGAGCCTCTTCTGTGCCACAGCATGCCTTTACTCTGTACTTCACTCACTCCCCACTCCATCCAGTAAGACCCAGGCCATGTGACTCCTACCACATCGACCATATGACTGCTCTATGTACCTCCTCCCAGGCACTTCCCCACCAAAAGGTCGACTATACTCCTTAACACACCAAGAGAGAGTTGTCATGAACAAATAAATCACAAAAGACCTCCTCTCCTGCGGGGGCAGGGTTCCTATTTTGTAAAGAAAACAGACGGGTCCCTACACCCTTGTCTGGATTATAGGGGGATTACCGACATCACTGTCTGGAACCACTACCCACTTCCACTCATGGCCACCGACTTTGAACTGCTCTTTACAAAACTGGATCTACAAAATGCTTAGCACCTTGTTCGTATCAGAGAGGGTGACGAATGGAAGACAGACTTCAACACCTCTACGGGGCATTATGAATATTTGGTGGTCCCCTTTGGTCTGGCCAACGCTCCTTCCATCTTCCAATCCCTCATTAATAATGTCCTGCATGATTTCCTCAATTCTTTCATGTTCGTCTACTTGGTCTCCCCTGGTTAATTCTCCATGGCCCCCAGATTGACTGGACCAAGCTGGTCATTACGGGTTGGAGCCTCTCCTATGCCACAGCATGCCTTTACACTGTATTCACTCACTCCCCACTCCATCCAAGCCTGAGGAGACTCCGGATATCTCCAATGTTTCCACTAAGTACCACAATCTGAAGGAGGTCTTCAGTAAGACCAGGCCATGTCACTCTTACCATATCGACCATATGACTGCTCTATGTACCTCCTCCCAGGCACTTCCCCACCAAAAGGGCGACTATACTCCTTAACACACCAAGAGAGAGTTGTCATAAACACATACATCACAGAAGCCCTCCTCCCCTGCTGGGGCAAGGTTCTTATTTGTGAAGAAAACAGATGGGTCCCTATGCCCCTGTTGTGATTATAGGGACATCACTGTCAGGAACCACTACCCACTTCCACTCATGGCCACCGACTTTGAATTGCTCTTTACAAAACTGGATCTATGAAATGCTTAGCACCTTGTTCGTATCAGAGAGGGTGACGAATGGAAGACAGGCTTCAACACCTCTACGAGGCATTATGAATATTTGGTGGTCCTCTTTGGTCTGGCCAACGCTCCCTCTATCTTCCAATCCCTCATTAATGATGTCCTGCATGATTTCCTCAATTCTTTCATGTTCGTCTACTTGGACGATATTTTAATTTCCTCTCAAGGCCTGGAGGAGCACTATGTATGTCAGGTCCTACAGAGGCTCTTAGAGAATAACCTCTATGTCAAGGCAGAGAAATGCGAGTTTCGCACATCCTCCACCACGTTCTTGGGCTTTGTTATTTCCCCTTCCATGCTTAAGATGAAACCAGCCAAGGTCCAGGCAGTCTCCAAGTGGCCCACTTCAACCTCACGATGAGATCTAAGCACCGCCAAGAGACCCAATGCACATCAAGCACGGTGGTCATTGTTTTTTCCACAATTTAACTTTGTTCTGTCCTATCAGCCAGGCCAGAAGAATACCAAGCCAGTTGCCCTCTCACGCCAGTTCCCCTCTTCCCAGGATCCTATGCCATGCGACACTATTTTGCCATCCCATTGTCTCATCGCAGCCTTGAGGTTAGACATTGAGACCAAGGTTCAGCAGACCCAGAAGACCAAATTGCTTCTTGGTCCCCTTTTGTTTACGCTTACAGGTCTTGGAATGGTCCCACGGTTCCAGGTTATCCTGCAACATCTGCGCCTGTTTTAAGGTTGACAACCAACCATCACCGAGCCTTCCCAGACCCCTATGGGTGCCTCACCGTCCTTGGTCCCATATCTCCATTGACTTTGTTACTAGCCTGTCCCCGTCTGATGGCAACACCTGCGTCATGACCATAGTTGACCGCTTTTCGAAGTTGGTGCATCTCGTTTCCCTTTCTAAGCTGCCCTCTGCCAAGGAGACCACAGAGCAACTAGTCCTTTATGTATTCTGCCTTTATGGTCTTCCAACGGACGTCGTTTTGAATCGGGGCCCTCAGTTCACCTCTCGTTTTAGGGGCCCGTTCTTCAAGCTCGTCAGGAATAACTCCCAGCCTAACGTCCGGGTTCCATCCTCAGTCCAACAGACAAACAGAGGAAATGAATGAATTAGAGGCGTAGGTCCCTTCAGCCCAACAATTCATTCGCAGCTGTAAACAAACATGGCTACGAGCAAGACGAACCCTGTTACGAGCCATTGCTTCATACAAGAGACAAGCGGACCGCCATCGCTCCAAGAACTCCAGGTATTACGTAGGAGTCATGCTTCCCAACAGGGACATCCCCCTCAAGACACTTTCATGCAAGCTCTCTCCACGTTTCATCGGGCCCTTTACAGTAACCAAGATAATCAACCTATGCACTGACCGAGAGAGAGAGAGAGAGAGAGAGAGAGAGAGAGAGATGGTGAGAGAGGAGAAGAAGAGGAGAGATATAATGTATATATAATGAAAAGCAAGCAGGGACTAACTGAGATATAAAGCTACCAATCACTTCACCATCAACAAACCAGAGTAACCAATAAAAGAGGAGGGAAAACAGCACCTAAACATACCACTTTACCTTCAAATGAAAGACTGGAATCTATAATCACACTGAGGTCTTTAACAGTTGCATTTGATGAAAAAGAAGTTACTGTGAGATCAAAAATATTGCTTCTAGCTGCATGTGGGCCAAAAATCCAAACCCTGTGGAACACCAAACTCCACTTGAGAACATGCAGAATAAGTACCATTTAAATCTACAAACTGATATTGATCAGTCAAATAAGATCTAAGCCAAACGGGGACTGTTCCCTTCATTTCTACTACATTTTCTAATCTATGGAGGAGATTGATCAATAATCACTAGTGTCAAAAGCGGCACTGAGGTCAAGTAACTCAAGCATAGTAACGCGACCCTGATTAGAGGCCAAAAGGAGGTAATTTACTACTTTAACAAGGGCTGTTTCTGTGTTAGGATGAGGCCTAAATCCTGACAGATACAGTTTGTTTAGGCTGTTTCTATGTAGATATGAAAAGAGCTGGTGTGCCTTTTCCAGAATCTTGAAGATAACAATAAATTGAAGTTTTGATATTGGCCTGTAATTGGACAGCTGGCAGGGGTTGAGGTCAGGTTTCTTAATTTAAAGTTTAATAACTAACTATATTTGGGGTTTTTTTGTTTATTCAGTCTGTGTCTCCAAAGTTTAAGAACACAATGTTACCACTTGTCTCATCAAATACCACCTGTAAGAAGTTGAACCAACAATGCAATATTAATTCATTCAACATTTTATAAGGATTTATATTTAGTTGGATTTTGTACTTTTATTTTTTACACTTATTTCATTGCTGCTCGATTTAAGGAGGGAGGGGGGGGGCTCCCCCCTGTTGAAAAAAAATTACAAAAACCATCCCCTCTGTAAAAGCACTATCCCCCTAACCATACCCTTTATATTTATAATGCTGAGTATTTTGTAAAATTTGTCATGAAAGTGAAATTTTTCTTTAGATCTTTAAATCTTTAGATCATTTCATTTGATAATTTCTCGCTGCTTGCATTTTCACAATAGCTAAAACAACAATTCAAGCACAGCTTTTTACATATTTCAAAAAGACGAGAACTGAAGGTATGATACATACGCACAAATCCTCTCAACGGAGACACGATAAAAACAAAGGATTCGATTTAGTACAGGAATTTTCTAAATGACTGGCAGCTTTAATGATTATACAAGATGTGTTGTTCGGACTCTGGGGTACAAAAGGGTAAAATATTGAATTTTTAATGCCATAATAGTAATTTGATGATTTTTGTGCGTGTGTGAAAACGAGCGAGAAAGAGAGAGAGAGAGAGAGAGAGAGAGGTGCGTAGTCATACAAAACTACAATACTATTAAATTAAATTATTTAATGACCAATATTTATGTCAATTTTTATTCTACCCTTATATACCCTTATAATTCTCCCCAAATGAAAAACAAGTTGAGGATCAAATGATAGTTCTGACAATTGAATGTTTAAATGCATGTGCAAGGATTTTTTGAATTTTGGTAGACCTCCTTTTGTCTACTGAGTGCTCAGCCTGTATTCTGTCTGTCCCGCCTGGATCCAGGGAACCCCTCAATGATACACACAAGTCAGTGCTCAGTGAGCCGTTCAAAGTTTTTGTGGGAGACAGTAGTATATATACACGCTGCAGGATTGTTTACATCTGGTCTGGAATGTTTATAAAAGATAAGGTGAAGAAGAACATAAATTTATGAGTAGCTCTGCATTTACGAGCGTTTACCAGTTTTACGACCTTTAACACAAACTACTATAGAATGTGTTCATTGAAAATGAAATGCACACAGAATGTCATAAAACACACTTAAAATCAAATATTCCCTACAGCATGTGTTTTGTTTTGTTTTGTAGTTGATTTAATTAAGCATGTAATAAATGCAAGTAAATCAATAAATGAATGAATAAATAAATATTGATAAGATATTACAAATTACTTCAACCTGTATTGTCTTGCCTTGATTTAGATAAAGTTTTTTTGATTTAGAAACTGAACCAGATAAACTCTTTATAAACATTGGCTGGTATTCATTGCAAATCTTTTTAACCAAATTAAGCAGCCTGACTTAATGATAGTGCTGTCAATCAAGGGGTTTATATGGAAATTGCAGAATTTCTGAAGCTTTATGTATTGTTATATTATTTCTACATTGTTATGACTATGTCTGTGTTTATGTATATACTCACATAAAAGGATGGAAAGTTTTCAACTCAAAGATTTACATATCTACTGAAAACGAAAGCGTCTGGGAAAAGAGCAGAGAAGACTGCAAAAAGAAAGGAGCAGACCTGGTGACCATAAACAGCACAGAAGAACAGGTGTGTGTGTGTGTGTGTGTGTGTGTGCGTGCGTGTGTAAACGAGAGAAAGAGAGAAAATAAATAAGTGTGTATATATTTATATTGCCCTATTAAACTTACAGGAGTTCATCAGTAAATATTATGGTGATACTGAAGCTTGGATTGGTCTGACTGACACATACACAGAAGGCACTTTTAAATGGGTGGACAATTCTTCACTGACCACTGCGTAAGACATCCCTTCACTGAAATTTACTCATTATTTAGTTTTTCTCTCAGTCTGATCCTTTGGATGTAAAATAGCAAACATTTCAGTCTCTCTCTGTGTTTTCAGGTTCTGGTGGAAAGGACAAGAACCCAACGATTATAATGGGAACGAGGACTGTGTTATAACAGGATATAGACATGCTGGATCCAACCTCACAACCTGGGCTGATTATTCTTGTCAGCGTAGTGTAGTCGGCATTTGTGAAATAAAAATATTTACAGCACATGGGAGTCAGTGACTAAAACTGGGATTAAGTTGAAAACTGTTAAGCTTGAGTCTGTGTTTCTTTACTGTGTATTTACAGTATACAACAGCAGCTATCAGTAGCTTTGATGATTTTGTATAGCAGTTTTACAATTTGCACAATTTTAAAAGTGAATTGTGGGTTTAAAAACCCACAAAATGTTTTTGGACTAATGAGCCAGACCACAGTCTGTCCATTTTTATTTTTAGCAAGTAAAGTATACAACAGGGCACCACCTGATCATGTTTGACACAAATGAGAGCGTTTATTGAGTTTTGTCTTTACTATGAATGAGAACTAGAAATGAATGATACCTTCATTATTGGCTAAAGCTAAAATCTTATTCAACTAACCGGTGAGTTAAATTGAATAAGACATAGTTGAGTTGTATTAGTGGTCAGCAATCTCCGGTATTAAAAAAAAAGAAAACACTTAAAATTACAACATCATAGAGACCAAAAACAAACGAGGCCTCGCGTTTGCCAGAATCACAGTTTGACTCGTTTGGTGCTATAACTGGTTTAAGTAAAGGCTTGTGCACATGGATGTCTCACTGTTGTGATTCATTATGTTGAAGATTTCTCTCAAGATTCAGGAAACTATTTTTTTTTTTGCATTTCACAATTATCTTTACATTTCCTTCTTATCCAATTTATGAAGAAGAAAAATGCACAAAAAACATTTGGTTTGTATTAATGACCTCAATCTATCTTAAAATCAAGTGTTATTGTAAATATATTTTTTTTTCCCTTTTCTTTCCCTCCTTAATTAAATTTTCTTTATTATGCGTTTTAATCGTTGACTTGCATATCAAATTCTTTACACTAACTGGCAAATCTATATATTCTGTTCAAAGATTTTAAACAGTAGCTTGCTATTCATGTTCATAATAGGCTTTAAAGTAAATTTCAAATAACATGTACACACACAACTCACACAAAACCTGTCACTGATGAATACAAGCAGATGTGTTCGTAATCATTTTATCTGTATGTGATCCTCTTATAGCTCTCTTTTCCTAGGTTGGGCATGGGAATAATACATGATTTTTATTCAACTACGCATTTTTCTATTGTGAACAGAAGATAATAGTCCATTTAAACCTTTTGTTGTCTCCTCTTATTGATGTGCTTGTTTCTAAATACGGTGTATAAGATTTTCATGTCTGTTACATTTTCATCAATGTTCCATGGTACTGTAGTAGCACACATACCAAAAGTGACCCTCTTATATTACATGAATATTTCATAATTTAGATCATATGACAGAGGGACATTGATGTTTTCCAATGTTACTAAGAAGATGAAATAGTAATAATAAGAAGAAGACATTATAGGTGCTTAGTGGATGTGAGTCCACCAGGATGTCATAATCTCTTTAAACTGAGGCAGTGTTACTGAAAAGTGGAAAGAAGAGAAGGGCAGTGCATGTGTTTGTGCAACTGGTGGTTGTGAGGTGGGGGGACGACACTTTATTAACTTTTATTTAAAAACAATACTACCTATATATTGTGCAGAGATTCCTTGGCTTTATATCCGTCAATAGATGGCGGTAAGATTCGAACCACTTTCTAAACCATCAATCGCAGCGTGGCTTCAAAAGTCATTTATGACATCAATCGCTGAAAACAATACCAGCCTCAAAACGCGTTTCACTAAATACAGTAGTTCCTGGAATTTTCAACACACGCTACGAAGCATCGGCACAGTACGTCCCATTTCTAGCCTAGACACATACAGTAAATGAGACTTCATTTCACGATCATTATGTTTAACAATGGTCATTGTCGCAAAGTAGCTTTACAGAATTAAACTGATCCATGCAGACTGAACATGACCTGGACTTGAAAGTATTCAAATTAGATACATATTTGATTAGACATAGCTGCTCCCCATGACAAAATGGCATACTGAAACAAAAGAATTTGAATTTCTTGTTTTTTTTCCCCTTCCATTTTAAGTTTCCCTTGTGCAAAGTCACACATACCAAACCTGTCACACCTCTCAAAAGGTGTGATGAAGGCCTGCCTCAAACTCAATGGCCCTCTCTGGCAGGTGCAAGCATTCCAGGTTTTTCAAGCTGGAGGATTCCAGGGATCTGAGTTTACCATGTTGAACACAAATGAGTTTTTCTAGATGAAAAGCAGGGGGCAGCATGTCATTAGAATGACTACAGTTCCTGAGCTCCACATCACTCCAGGAAGGGTGAGCCCTTACATGGTTCATATCATCATCATCATCATCATACATATCACTTCTTCTTTTAATTATTGTGTACATGTTAATATTATTTCCAATATATTAAATTGAATTCTTTTTCTAATTAATAATTAGTAATGTTATAAAAAAAAAACATTAATGTACAAGCTGGGCAAAAATATATATATAAATAGATTTGAACACAATTATATTTTCACCATTTTGTGGGCCTTTCTAATGTATCTTGAAATCGGTTGTCTTCCTCATGGGTTATAGGTCTGAGTTAGTTTTTTGTGCATTTGTTTATTTGACTTTGTCATGTTGGGGTGGTAAATGGCTGATGGTGTTGCCGTGGGCATAAAAGGCAGGCATAGGCTCAGAGGGGTGTTTTAACCAAAAAAGGTCTTTTAATAACAAACTATGTAACAAAGAAACATAACGAACACTTGCACATCATAACCTGCATTAGACATCAAGGCACTAGGGCAAGACACATGCAGTAGGTCAAACACAAGCTTAAAGACGAGAACACCGGCTCTAATACAGTACCTGGTACACAGAAGATAAGCCCTATAGTGAAACACAGGCTTACAGACGAACACACAGGACGTTACGGACAAGCTAATCATGGAGACGGGACACCGAGAGACACAGGGAAACTAGGGAGACACAGAGGCTAGAGACAGGACTAGGGCTAAAGCCATGGCAGTCAACTAAACATGGCAATTAGCTAAACATTAATTTAGCTAAACATGTCTTTTGCCTAACAAATCACATAGCTACACCTACCAGATACCTAAACATTCAAAAGGACTACGGCGACACTAGAGAATAGAGACACAGGGAGACTTACACAATCTGGAGATACGCACACAAGACATACACATTTAAACACAAAAGACCTACAGACGTACAGGTTAAATCAAGGAAAACAATATAAAATAAACAAAACCAAAATACAAAGCAAATTGCCCACAGAGACAGTCCATACAAACAAACATTCAATGCTCGACCCAGTTTCCCAGACTAACCAGCTATTTATGGAAGATTTAATGACCTGCCTAGGTTTAGTGAGCTCTCGCATCACCTGACCGAGGTGTCTCCTGGGAAACTGAGTCTGTCAAACTAAAACTACAAAAACTAAACAGTACCCTCTAGTGGTGATTCCTTACAGACTTGCTAAGTAAATTGTGTGTTTCTGAACTTTGGCTGAATCCTCACCCCTGTCCATGTTCTTTGATATACTTTATGACCTTCTAATGATAATGCTCACTTGTGTTTAAAACTATAATACAATTCTATTATGATACCCGATAAGCCTTAATAAGAAAAGAGCACAACATCCTGTATCTTGTTCCTCTAGTGTGTATGTTAAGATGCTGTGCTTTCAACAAGTAAAAACATTTTGCTTTGCTGTCAATCTATGATCTCTATTTTCTGTAATATGCACTGTTTAGCCTAAAAAGTTTAATAAGCATGACCCTTATTTTTAAATATTGAAGTAGTCTCCACGTGTTTTTTATTTTTATTTTTTTTTATAGCTGTACAAGGTAATGTTGAATGTCGTAGGTCATCTGATAAACAAGTTAGTTCCGGTTCTTATTTATATTATAGTGGCTCTTGTCATGATATTAGGTGGTATTGGCTGATGTTATTGCCTGGGGCTTAAATGGGCAGGCATAGACACAGAGGGGATGATGGAAAAAAAAGTCTTTATTAACAAAACAGAATAATGAAGCAAAAAAAACCACAAAAATGTAAACATAGAACTCTTTAACTGAACACAGGAAGAGCGGTACACAGGCTCTTTAAATAGACATAGACATTGAGCAATACACAGGCTCTTAAGCGAAACACCGGTGCAGTGCTTAACCAAGGCTGAGAGCTTTACAAAACAAACATGGAGCTGAAGCTAAACAATGACAAGACAAACTAAAGACGAGACAAACCAGAGACAGGAGAGACCTTGCTGCAAACAACATTCGGGAATTTAAATAAATGTGTTGTGCTTTACTGAATATCCGCCAGATGGGGCATGGAAGGACTTTATCTAAAAGCCGGACCAAGTACAATGGTTAATTGTGTATAATTAGTTAGATTAAAACAATATTGTTTCCAGTGCTAAAGCAAACATTACATTTATTTTGTTTTACAACAGATATTTCATAATGAACATGTGTATATGTGCTTCATATTATTTTTATAATGATGAAATGAGATGCCCAAATTCGTGCTTTAAAAGTTTCTTATATAGTTTTTGTAATGTCTTAACAGGGACAAAACAATGAAAGACATGGCAATGCCTCGGTTTAAATGGTATTAAAATTAATTTAATTTCCTGATAGTAGGCTGTCTAATAGTGTTAACTATTCAAATGTCCTGATTTGTGAATATGCCAACATATCTTATTTAAAACTTAAAAATTTTTTGCCATCATCAGAAGACATAAATGAACTATATATATATAAGTATGTGTTTGTGCGCGCGTCTCACATGTAACATTCATATAAAATGCAATTTATGATAAGTGTATGTTGTTAAAATATTTGTGGATATGTATGTAACGACGGGCTCGCGCGAGGGGCAGAGCCGCGCATTAACTGTTTAGAACAAGCCGGGTCGTGATACCGCGACACTTTGTGTGATCATTCGGTCACACCCTTAAAAGGTGTCAGGGCCAAAGACAAAGCACGCTGAAGAAGACACAGGCAAAGCCGAAGCCTGTCTGTCTAAGACACCGGCGAGAAAGTGAGGGATTCGCATCAGTTAGGCGCGCTCTCGGGTTAAAGCGCACACAGCACAAACTCTACTCTCTCTCTTCCTATAAATCCTTGGTAAGGGCATAAGCTCCGAGAACATCTTTAGTTTTTTGTTTTAGTTTCCAGAATCCCATCCATTCTTGTGTAGATGGCGGAGCTATGGTTATTTTGTGTTTTCAGTTTTCTTTTGGTTTCCTTTTAAGTTTCTTAATTAATAATCCCACGCTATCTCCAAACGAAAATGTCTTCCCGTGTCTGTCATAAGCACTCACAGCCAGGGCCGGTTCTAGACAGGCACATACTGTATGGGGGGCAGTGAGAAATGTGAAGGGGGCATCATGTGTACACATCATGTTCGAGCACTGTTTTTCCCTGTGCTTATAGTAACAGTATTGTCCTTGGTGAATTGTGTTGTTAGCTGCATCAGAAGCCTGGAGAAGTGGAATGCACTTTGTCAGGCCTCTACCTTCAGACCTGTCCAACTTGGGTGTCCCACTTGAAGACTAAGCTCCTGCTGGTATAGATCTTAGTGTCACTGAGGCACACAAACCCCCTGACCACAATAAGGTGGCAATCCCTCAGGGGGGACTGAAAAATAAAAATAAATAAATAAAACAAAATAAAATAAAATGTCCTTAATCCAGATTTTATCAATCAACGTTTATCTTAGCTGGATGGTCTAATTTCCAAAAACGCTTAACCTAAAATAAGACTTAACACATTATAGAATATTTAAAAAACTGAAAGGTTGTCTTATGAATAATAAATAAAACTAGGTTAAAGCAGATAGGCTTTTTAAAAATATATTTTTTTTGTTATTTTTTTTTATAGTAAATAAACAGCTCTCTTCTTTCCAATCCACTCAAAAACAACAGTCTCCTATTCCCCTGTGCGTGCGCTGCAGTCTGTGAATAAATACACGCAGCGGAGACATGAGGGAAATCTAATACTGTATTATGTAGTGTCCCTTTTTCGTCCAATTTTTCCGCTACCACAGATCATTTTATTAACTTGCAATATATTCATTTTGTGAGTATATTAACAAGTAATTTCTTAACATTTCAAAAATTTTATTTGAGGGGGCGCTTCCCCGCTCTTGCCCCTGTGCAGAGCTGGCCTTGATCACAACTCCTATTTCACTGACCCCCTCTAAAGCCCTGCGTCAGGGCTCTTATAATAAGTAATCTCTTGGTGCCGATCTTCACACCGCACCTCAATTAGGAGAAAAATGTAAATTAAGGATGTCTTGAAACATAATGCAGTAACTCTTTATTCATTTGAACACGGTAAAGGTGTTAATGTTTCGTACATTGCTTTATTCATCCTTTCTGTTTGTGCTTAGGTTTCACTGTTTTCCATATACATACAACCTTTGGACAACAATGTTCCGGAAGCAATAATAAATAAGGAGAATGTTTTGCTGGCGAAATACATTTTATGCAGAGACGTCTGCTCAATCTTGTTAAATTGTTTTAAACTCCTCAATTCTCTGAATTCTCCCATCAGCGAAACCGGTTTGATAACTTCACACGTATCATGAATGAAAGGTGATTAGAAGGGATTACAGGAACTGGGGGTTCTGGGTGTCACCTCGAAGCGTTGTATTCAGCGAATAGACTAAAACTAAATCATGTTTGCTTCAGCATTGGAAACAATATTGTATTAGGCTAACTTTATTAAAGATTATTCACTTTTGTATTCTTTGTATTCGTCTTTTTGTACATACGCACGGTCATCTTTAAATTTGAACAGAAAATAATAGTGAGCTGGTAGAAATTTTTTTAGAATTTTTATTTTTTAAACGGCTGAATAGAGTTTAATATAAACAATACATTAATATTTGCGTTTGCTTGACATTTGAGCACTCACTGAGCTTTTTCATTTAATATACTACCATATCATATATTTGTGTCTAATACTGTTTTATTTATATTTTACATTACATGCAGTTTGTAATTTACTTGATTTACTTGCTTAATTACTACAGTAGTGTTATGTTCCATTGGTGTGTGGTGCCTTCTTCATTTGGTGCCTTTTTTACACAATATACATAAAGGAGCGTCTGTAAAACGAAGCTGCAGGAAACTTCACAAGACATGGGACAGGAATTTTGCTGTGTCTGGAGCGACGCTAAGACCAGATGCCTCGAAAGAAACCTAAAAACAAGGGTGTAAATTGGCAAGCCGGTAAACAAAGCAGAGAGTTTTACAGCTTCACCCTGAGTTTGGAGGGAACCACCAAATCACACTTTAACACTCTCATTGACCTCCAGAGCACATGCCTTTCAATGAACAAAGAGGCATATGGCATGGACACTATTTTAAACCATCTTTAAAGTGTACTAGTAGTGCAAAACGTATATACAGTGGTGTGAAAAACTATTTGCCCCTTCCTGATTCCTTATTCGTTTGCATGTTTGTCACACTTAAATGTTTCTGTTCATCAAAAACCGTTAACTATTAGTCAAAGATAACATAATTGAACACAAAATGCAGTTTTTAAATGAAGGTTTACGTTATTAAGGGAGAAAAAAAAATCCAAATCTACATGGCCCTGTGTGAAAAAGTGATTGCCCCCCTTGTTAAAAAATAGTTTAACTGTGGTTTATCACACCTGAGTTCAATTTCTGTAGTCACCCCCAGGCCTGATTACTGCCACACCTGTTTCAGTCAAAAAAATCACTTAAATAGGAGCTACCTGACACAGAAAAGTGGACCAAAAGCACCTCAAAAGCTAGACATCATGCCAAGATCTAAAGAAATTCAGGAACAAATGAAAACAAAAGTAATTGAGATCTATCAGTCTGGTAAAGGTTATAAAGCCATTTCTAAAGCTTTGGGACTTCAGCGAACCACAGTGAGAGCCATTATCCACAAATGGAAAAAACATGGAACAGTGGTGAACCTTCCCAGGAGTGGCCGGCCAATCAAAATTACCCCAAGAGCGCAGAGACAACTCATCTGAGAGGCCACAAAAGGCCCCCAGGACAACATGTAAAGAACTGCAGGCCTCACTTGCCTCAATTAAGGTCAGTGTTCACGACTCCACCATAAGAAAGAGACTGGGCAAAAACAGCCTGCAGGGCAGATTTCCAAGGCGCAAACCACTTTTAAGCAAAAAGAACATTAAGGCTTGTCTCAATTTTGCCAAAAAACATCTCAATGATTGCCAAGACTTTTGGGAAAATACCTTGTGGACCGACGAGACAAAAGTAGAACTTTTTGGAAGGTGCGTGTCCCGTTACATCTGGCGTAAAAGTAACACAGCATTTCAGAAAAAGAACATCATACCAACAGTAAAATATGGTGGTGGTAGTGTGATGGTCTGGGGTTGTTTTGCTGCTTCAGGACCTGGAAGGCTTGCTGTGATAGATGGAACCATGAATTCTACTGTCTACTAAAAAATCCTGAAGGAGAATGTCCGGCCATCTGTTCATCAACTCAAGCTGAAGCGATCTTGGGTGCTGCAGCAGGACAATGACCCAAAACACACCAGCAAATCCACCTCTGAATGGCTGAAGAAAAACAAAATGAAGACTTTGGAGTGGCCTAGTCAAAATCCTGACCTGAATCCTATTGAGATGTTGTGGCATGACCTTAAAAAGGCGGTTCATGCTAGAAAACCCTCAAATAAAGCTGAATTACAACAATTCTGCAAAGATGAGTGGGCCAAAATTCCTCCAGAGCGCTGTAAAAGACTTGTTGCAAGTTATCGCAAACGCTTAATTGCAGTTATTGCTGCTAAGGGTGGCCCAGCCAGTTATTAGGTTCAGGGGGCAATTACTTTTTCACACAGGACCATGTAGGTTTGGATTTTTTTTCTCCCTAAATAATAAAAAACATCATTTAAAAACTGCATTTTGTGTTTATTTGTGTTATCTTTGACTAATAGTTAAATGTGTTTGATAATCAGAAACATTTAAGTGTGACAAACATGCAAAAGAATAAGAAATCAGGAAGGGGGCAAAAAGTTTTTCACACCACTGTACATATATATACTCAGTATGTTTTATTCCTGTATGTATGTTTGGTTATTCTGCATAACTTAAAAGGTGTAATCAGCATTTACAAACCCCTTTTATTAGATTAAGGAGGAATAAGTGGGTAAGATATGTAATGTTTGATATCAATCTGGCTTGATTTGAAGAACTTTGGTGAACACAGAAAATTGGTAGCATGAACAGAGCTCATGCAAAATTACTTTATCAAAGGTATAAAAACTCCAACTGGATAAGCCCTCATGACAGCTGAAACACCGGGCCAATGTATGCACAAAAGAGGGAAACCACGTGAGGCATGGCTAAGCCCCATAACCACATTTGAGGCAGAATAACCAAAAGAACTACTACAACATACAACCTCTAACAACCTCTTCCAAGCAGCTCAGGCTTCTGCCCTTCCGGGTGCTACGCCGCCACTGCTGGCATCATCCGCTCTCCAAGAACTCTCAACGAAACTTTGTGCCAGAACTGCAAAGTCCTGCAAAGAAGAAACCCTCAGGAGAAGTTCCAGAGCGCAGGCACCGCTCAAAGTAACCAGGCACCAGGCATCAATATGCCTCACTGAAGGGCTTGACCGAAAGATGTCATCTGTACAACAGTGCACCAACCAATCACAATGCGATGATGCCCTTCACTGGAGGCGAACCAATGGATGAGAACAAAATGTAACGCAAGTAAACAAACAAAGCTGCATACCTTGCTGAAGTTGGCGCTCGTTTCATAACTAAACCATAAGATTAAACCCAAGACTCTGCTCTTGTGACTTTCGTTGATCTAGTAAACAGTATTAGAATTTTCACTTCCGAACAATTGGTATATATGTGTGTGTGTGTGTGTGTGTGTGTGTGCACGCATGCGTTTAAGTAGCAGTTCTTCATGTATCGTAGATTAGTCCAATAAATTCTAATTTCTTTATAAAGAACTGTTGTCTTGGTCATGTATTTTAAAGTCTAAACATTTGCCCAGATCTTGTTACCTTGCTCATAATTGCTAAATACTAGATTTTGCGTTATCATCGTTGGCCACTTAATAAACAGAACTGATAAGATACATTAAATTGTGCTAAACGCTGGACAGGTAGTCGATTAAGTGTACATTGTAAATTTTTATTTAGTTAATTAAAATAACCCTAATCGTTAAAGATTAGTGACAACTCTGACCACACTCTAACAATACATATTAATGGTGAAGAATGTGACAGTAATTCATTGTCATTATTATGTAAACCCTACAGAAGTGAGACTCGTTTTAGTGTTTATGATTTAAGCACTGCATTAACTTTTATATCTTTGAGCAACAAAAGTTAGCAAGCGATAAAAGTTAGGCTACTAAAGTAAGTTAGTTGTGCCTTAAAGAAAAAATATTAAAAATATGACAGAATTTAATAATTTAATAATATTTAAAAATATATATAGAGAGTATACTGTACATAAATAGTGTTTACTTTTTGAAAATGCATTTGATATAAAATCTAGACTAAACAGTACATGAAATATCTTTACAAATATAAACTAGATGACACAAAATAACACATATTTTGAGAAATTTGCACTAACCAAGTTTCAAGCAGTGAAAAAAAGAAGTACTATGTTAAACTATTTAATTGCTTAAGGTTAAATACCCTTTTAAAAAGAGGAAGAAGAAGTCTTATAGTTTCATTTTAATCTGACAATTTAAGTTTAAATAGTAACAAATTGGTCATGTTTTGATTAAGCAACATTATACACTCCACCTAATAAGGAACAATACCAATAATGAATATAAGGACCTAATTTTGCTTTCAGAACAACTTATGCTATTGATTCTGGTTTGAATCTGTCTGAATGCACATATCTCAGGTTTTTCAGGTTGGGTATGAGTCACCTTTGTATGTGAGATTGGATAAATATTAGATAAGTGGCCATTTGATTTGGATAAGAATGGGCAGTTTGGAATAATTTTTTATTGCGATTTTATTAATTAATGCATCTGTGTATAAGTAAGGTGCCAACAGATATCATTCAGCACAAAAAGCATGGGCATTTCACAGCAGCGAGAAAAGAAAATTAAATCACTGAACCATTATGAAACAAGGTCAATTATGTCAGTGCATCAATATTTACTTTATATATATATATATGAGAGAGAGAGAGCACTAACTTTTAATTTTTCATAATGTGTACAAAGAATCAAATGTCAACTAGCTCAGGAAGTTTGATTTTATCATGTTTGACACAAACAATAGTGCTTATTGTGTTTTGTGTTTATAATGTATAATTGGGTATAAAAGAGAACTGGAGATGTTTGCATTAAAAGTTACTGATTTAATGATTCCTGTTAGAAGAGATGTCAAATACTGTTCTTTGTGATAAACTTTTTACACTTACAAACAATTTTGGTTTAAATAATTGTACATATTTGATACTAGACACTTCTCCAAAGACAAAATAGGGAAGGAATTACGTACAAGGTCAGGGCTGTGTGGTGAGAATAGAACCTCGGATTACGAGTAACGCGGTTTACAAGATCTTTAATAAATTTTGACTTTGTCGAGCAAAACAAGCATTGTCTTGGTTTTCGTGCACCGAATATTGTGTATCACGCATGCGCTTTTTGTTTTTGACGCCGAGCGTCACGTGATCACAACTGACCCAACGGTTTTTCTCTCTTTTGCGCTGCAGAATTGTAGGTCATCGTCTACCCTGCTGGATCTTAGTGCTCGGCTTTCACTGGTATAATAACAGTACACAAGTGTACTGTTTACTATAACACTGTGAAATCTGTCGCGATTTTTTTCAAAGGTAAAGTGCCGGTTCATTTTATTTATTTATTTTCTTACTTTGTTACAGCAGTGATTCCATTAGTATGCGCTCATGCATTACTCACTAGCAATGTTCCTTGCTAATTTTTTCGATGAAACAGTCTCTCCGTTAATGTGTAACACACACACAGCGCCTTGAATAAGAGCCCACTTCCGGAAAGAATTTTGCTCGTAATCCAAGGTTCCACTTTATTAGTAGTTAACAGATTATGTGCCAAACTTTGCTGAGTGATAGTAAAATATAAAAGTCTTGCCTATATAAAAGTCTTGCCGAAAACAACATACATGAGGAATCATTTTTCATTTTCTGCAACGGAAAAGTACTTTTTTTTTTTTTTTTTTAGTAACGCTGTAATGTAAAGACTGTGAATTTGTGTGTGTGTATATATATATGTTACATACAGAAAACCCATTGTTTAAATGTGATTGTTAAAAACAGATAATAAATTTTTTAAATACTAAAATACAATGTATAATGGTTTCAGTAACTTCATGTCAGCCATGTCATACTGCTTAATGATAAATAATTGCAACGGCAGTCCCTTAAGTGTTTTAATTTGTACTTTTATATAACTTCTTCATGCTATATTGGTGTTAAGTAAAGCAGTAAACGATGCATATGAAGGAAGTCTTATACTACAGTGGTTAATCAATCGGAATGTAGGTCCTACCGTCGCCGCGCTCGGCGGTACCGTTTGGCTTTGTGCGTTTGCTGGCTTTTACCATTGAGTGGCGCTATATAACTACAGGCTGACGCCTCGTGCCTTAGTTCATTCTCTGCTGGATTAATGAGACACAGAGTTTTAGAACTGCACGTAGTAGCGGATAAAATCAAGTAAAACATTGTAGTTAAACAAATTTATAATCACAGAACTAAAATGACGATACAAATGTAGAATTTAAATTAAATTAAATCTTATTAGGATCAAATTTAAACAAAATAAATGTTAACACAGTGAGCCTTTAAATTTTATCACGTGTAATTAGAAAAGACGCTTTAAATTTGTTCTTTAAATTTATAGTAGATTTATTAACTAAAATAAATGACCATAAAAATTATAACATTGTCAGGACGTTCTACTGCATCAGCTAATGTTGGTCATTCAGCCCCGCTTGTGTTTGTGCGTTATTATAAGAATGAAATGCAGTAGACTGTTATGACCTGTAAACGGATTCGACCCATGTTGCACGGGCGGCACCATAAAGCACGGACACGAGGCGAGGTCTTACGGGAAAAGGGTAATTTATTTAGGTAAAATGGGGAAGGAAAGTGTTGAAGGAGGGAGAAAGGAAAGAAAGGGATAAAGATTGTGCATGTGCAGTTCCGAGGGCTGTGCCACACTGGCATGCGGGCACACAGCTGACGATAAGTGTTGGTGCACGGAGTGGCAGAACTGAGCACGCGGAGGCAGCGCTTCTCCCGCTGTCGATGGCCAGCGCGAGTCCTCGCTGACGTAAAAAAAACTTAACACAAACGTCCTCGCAGCCTTTTCCTCTTCGGCAGCGGGGCTGCGAGGGCGGGCACGGTGCGGGAGTGAAGGTGCCGCGGGAGCTCGCGCAGCTCTTTCTCGCGCTGTCCTCAGCGCGGAGATCAAAGGGCGGAATTCTAGTGTCCTTGTTTAAAGTGCCTGGCCGCGTCACATCTCCCCACTGACATGCTTCTTTCATATTCTCCATTACATCACGTACTTCCCAGACCTCAGACAAACCTCCGCGCCTTGCTTTTATAATGCGGAGCAAGCCCGAGATCATATTAACGTTAATTATCGCCAGCCGGCACAAATAAGCGGCCCCGTCCCTTTGGTGCCTATTCAGGGAGCCTACGGAGTGAGGGAGTAGTTATAGTAGATTTGGGCGTACACCCATCACACGCGCACGCCGTGGCAGATCATCATAATTGTCCTAAACTTGTATTTCATAAGGTTTTCCGAGCGGTGGTACAGCGCAACGGGGGTCATTATTTACTATTTAACATTAAACGAATTTACAAAACTTTATACGTGCGATTAAGCGCTGATTCTACATAGGAAAGTAAAGAAGAGGATCCTGATGCTCAACATTCCGGAGACCAAACCCCATTTAAATTAAATTAACAAATATTGCATGTAAATAACAATAGCCCACGTTTAAAAAAGCATTTTTATTTAGATTATAAAAAAATAATCCTGCATCTGTTTTAGGTGTTCCAGCTGCCACTGTTCTAAAATTCAAATTAAATCAAATCTTATTAGGATCAAATTTAAGCACAATAAATGTGTCAGCCAGTGAGGCAGTGAGCCTTTTGATTTTATCACTTGTAATTAGAAAAAAAGCGTGTATGGATTTGTGTCATCTTATTTATTGTGTTCTTTAAATTTATAGTAGATTTATTAACTGAAATAAATTACCATAAAATTAAAACAGTGTTAGGACGTTCTACTGCGTCAGCAGATGTCGGTCTTTCAGCCCCGCTTGTGTTTTTGCGTTATTATAAGAATGAAATGCAGTAGACTGTTATGATTTGTAACGGGTTCGACCCATGTTACTCAAACAACTCAGTTCAGGTGTAAGTGAATGGATAGAAGGTAAATGTCTGTGCTGTTTGGGGGAGGGACGTGCTAATGATTTGGTCGGCTCTGTGTGTGTGTGTGTGAGAGAGAGAGGGGTGTCGCGGTCGTTTTCAGTGAAACAAAGGCTCAGCTGAAAAATGTTAGGCACATCAGTCACTTAACCCCCAATAAAAGGTATTTGAGTATTATGATAGTTGTAATATAACAGATGCGCACTGAATACTAAACCTAAACCAGGCACGGAGATTAATGAACCAAGATAGCCCCCATACCCGTTAAAAAAATAAAATAAAATAAATAAATACCAAAGAATATTATTGTGTATAGACTGATTAAAAACAATGCAATTTATGCTATCATAAGGAAAATAACAAGTTCTTCCATTCCAATGATTAAAAAAGGTAACAATGTCAACTTTAGAATCTAGAATCCAGGAGATTAAAATTACACAAATTGAAATCACTGAAAGTCTCCAGAAGAGCCTCAGATTCAAGAGGTTTTTAAAGTGGGGAGAAATGCATTTCAGTTCCTCTGAATGTATAGGTGAGAACAGCCGATTCACACCTGGGGAGGGTGAATCATTTGTATTTGAATGTTGTCTGGCATTGTAAAGCACTATAGTGACACTAAAAGAACAACCCAGGATTAATAGGAATTCTTATACTGCATAAACATTATTTAGCACAAAAAAATTCCTCGCGCTCGGGAAAACTATGCGTGCGGTTGAGCGCTGGTTAGACTATAGGAAATTAAATCGGAGGGTTTTTATTTAGACTATTAACAAAATAAGGCGTGCCAGCTGCCACTTTTTAGTTAGAAGTTTTCAATACAAAGCTTATAATGCCCACATGACATGACGGAATAAGGCACGGCTGGTGATGATTGGGGTTTGTTGGGTTACAGTGGATTTTACTACGCGGTGTGAGTGCAATGGCCATCCGTCTGCTCGCGCTGACTCTGCTCTCCGCGGATGGCCGGACCGCCCCCCTCCCACCTCTCGCTCCTTTGAAGTTACTGGGGCGCGTTCCATTTGCCTTGCTTGCATGCCGCACTTCCGCGTTGTTGCACGCGCGCTGCATACACAGCGCGTAGTAAAATCCACTGTAGCCCAACAAACCCCGAGTATTTGATAGCGCGGGGTGCAAGCCCGGGCAACGATAGCAACGATAGCTCACCAGTCATGTGTAATTCTGCGGTCCCGCTGCTTCGCATGTCTGAAGGGGAGGACGCCTAACTAGTGAGCGAGGAGCGATATTGATTTGGGCGCACGCCGTGACAGGCTGAAAAAACTGTCAGATTAATGTGCAAAAACTATATAATAAAACTATATAAGACTACATGCCTTTATAAGAATCAACTTTTATTTAAGCGCACTCACAATAACGAAAAAACTTTGTGATTTTGTAAGTGTTGTGATTTTGTTAGTGTTGTAAGCTGCGCTGCTCTGTATTGTTTTTGGTGAACTTTCAGCGCGTCAGAAAATGAACTCAAACGTTTTTTTAAATGGTCAGAGTCAGTCTGCTTGCTGTTTTCCCGACGCGTTCATATTCATTAGTCTACTTCTGCCGGTGCGCTCTGGAAAACTCCATGCATGCGGCTGAGCGCTGATTAAAACTATGGAGTAAATTAAAGAGGAGAATCACGATGCCGAGTCGAAGTCCTGAGCCCAAACCTCATTTAAATTAAATTAACAAATATTATAAGTAAAAAAACAAAAGCCCACGTTTAGAAACCGTTTATAAATTCTTTCCGACATTGGGCTGGTGTTATGCGCAGAGCGCCGGGAGATTTCCTGAAGCTCAGAAATCACTGGGCATGTTTTCTAAATAGCCGCTATCTTTAATAACTGATGGAGGTTTTGAGCTGTATACACACGCATTCCTGCCTAAACAACTCTTAAAACTACACCTGTAACACAATAAACAGTAATATTTCAAACATTCTGCAGGCTGATATTTGGAGAAAGGAAAGAATAATGAATAAACCAGTTGTTGGGTCAAAATAACCCAACCAGGTGTTCATTTGTAAACTACATCTCATATGAGCCAACATGAGCAACCCAACAATGTGTTTAAAGTACCTGAAATAATCCAGAACTTAAATAACAATAAACAGATACAGAGATACGCTGTATAACGGTCACTGTTGTATTTACGGCAATGAGCGAAAATGTCACTTTGCGCCACCTGGCGGCCATTTTACGAATGACGAATGATTTATTTTGGCCGCTGACGTTTTTACGCGGCGGTGAGCGCGACGGTAATAACCATTCCAATTGATCAACTACTGTAATACTGTAAACATTCTGTGAATCTTTAACCCCAACCCAATATTTTATACATATCAGTACTTCCTTTAAATGAACCATTAAGGACAGTGTATAGTTTTCCATTTAGAGTTTATGTCCTCAGGTCACTTTTACCTATTTAAATTTTTTTTTCTTAATTCTTAAAAATACCAAAACATCATGATTTTCCACATTCAGGCTTACATAAATGTTCTGTGGCAGTTAGGAACTGTAATACATGGGTTAAAGCTGACAGGAACAAAACTAATTCCCAATAAAGGAATAGAAACTGCCAAATCAGGTTATACTACTGAGAATACGTTTAATTGTCAGGACGGTATATGAATTGTCAGTAAGTATCTGTTTGATGGAAAGAGGAATAGATGAAAGGAAGATTACCAATGCACTTACAGATTCGGGAAAATCTTGGGTATGCACAAAACCACCCATCAACCTACTTGTTTGCACACCCACACCCACACACACACACACACACACACACACACACGCAGTTAACAGTCTACTGAAATTATAAACCAGAGTTCATATTTGTAAGGTGAAATATGAAATTTTATCTACAATTTCTCTCTTTTGCTTCAGTTTTGTTTAAATCTTCATTTTTTTTAGGATCTTTTTAACATACCAGTTCACAATAAGTCCTCTTTTCTGTTTGACAACAATATGGAAATCAATCACAAATAAACATGGCTCATGATGTAGTTTAATAATTTGTTTAAGTAAACTGTAAATGGCACGAATTATTCTTCTTGTTGTTTTTCCCCTTGTATCAATTTGTCATTCCATTCTCCTGTGGACTGCAGTCACAGTGCAGGGGATCAAATGAAAAAAAAAAAAGGGCAAACACTTTTTCATACAACTGTAGTTGCTGACATCTGCTGGATCTAGGCAGGGTTTCTTGATGATGGGAATAAACCTTTCCTTCTTAAAAGCAGCAGGAACATGACCAGATGATATGGAATAATTAATGATGGTTGTGATGGAAGGGAAGGATTTCTAAAAGCATGTAGGCACTGTGGACAGAACAAAGACCTACTTAATACTGAGGTCAACAATGAGGCCAAATGATCTGCACAAGCTTTTTTCCACCAGGACCTGCAGACATCCTGCTGTTCACTCTTTTCAGAGCTCTCCTTACATCATGCTCTGAGACACTGAATGGGTAGTCCTCAACATCACTCATGAGGGCTGAAGCTTTTGTTAGCTTGTCCTTGAAGCACACTCAGAAGGAATTTAAGCCATTAACAATAGCAGAATCTTTGTATTTCGTAATTATCTTTAGCCCTGGCCACACATCTCTGCTGTCCGATGGTCAAGCTGTGTCTCCACTTTATTCCATTTTGCCTCTTTTATCCTTCGGAGGTTGTATAAATCTGCTTTGTACGTGCTTATATCACACGTGATGAGCCCAGTCTTGTAATTAGCAGTGCGGTCATTCAGCGCCTTGTGGACTGATCTGTTTACACACAGTTTCTGATTAGAAAAGACTTTCACAAACACCATGAGTACAATATCATCAGTTATTTTAGCAATAAAGTACATCACTACTTCCATAAAACACGCTGACATCATCAGAGCTGACCCAGAACATGTCCCAGTCAACATCATTAAGTGCTGACTGCAGCATAGCTTCTGATTGGTCAGTCCAGCATCTGACCTTTCTGATGATTGGCACTTCCTGTATTATTCTCAGTTCATATTCCGGTATAAGAAAAATGGTGGCATGGCCTGATTTTCCAAAAGCTAGTAAGGAGACGGCTTTATACAGGTAACTGTTCTTCCTAATGATGAGTGTTGCATATGTTGTTGAAATCTCGGCAACACTATCTTCAGATTAGCTTTGTTAAAATCCCCACCCACAATGAGGACTGCATCCAGGTAAATCCAGTTTACTCATTATATTATGGAGTATTGTTAAAGCTGTCACAGTGCCATAGTATAAACAACAACAGTAATGACTAATGAAAACTCGCAGGGCAAATAAAAAGGCCGCCAAACAGTAAAGATGTGCTTGGGGTCAGGGGAACAGGACTAAGACAAGATAGAGACATTTGTTGTTGTTCATCAAGCACACTTCTCCACCTTTAGATTTACCAGAATCCTCATTTCTGTCTGATTGGAAAACGTCTCGGGTTACTTTGTTGTAACCCTGTTCCCTGAAAAGGCGGGAATGAGATGCTGCGTGAAAACGCTATGGGAATATCTTTTCGTGTTGCCGGTTGTGAAGCATGTCTGTACCAAAGACGCCAAATTTTGGCTTATATAACCCCGGTCAGGTGACGTCATCTGATTAGATGCACCTGCAGGTTATAAATAGGAGTAAGCCGGCAACATTCCTCAGATTGATTGTCTGAACGGACGTCCAGTCACGTGGGCAGTGCGGCATTGGGACGCAGCATCTCGTTCCCGCCTTTTCAGGAAACAGGGTTACAACAAAGTTCCCTTTCATAGGCTACACTCGATGCTGCGTGAAAACGCTATGGGAACGAGAGTACCAACGTCGCCGCACTGCGAGTGTCTGGACCCTGCATTGTGTAGCGTGTGCGCACAAGGCTGAGAGGTCTCAGAACTATGTCTGGGAAGCTGACTCAAAGACTCGTGAGGCCGGAGTGACAGGAACATCCAGACTATAAAATCTAATAAATGTGTGCGGAGAGGTCCAGCCCCCGCATCACACACTTGTTGTAGGGAAATACCTCTTGCTAGTGCAATAGATGAAGCAATCCCCCTGGTTGAATGAGCCCTGATTCCTAGAGGCGAAGTGAGCCCACGCGCCTCATAGGAGAGAGCAATAGCATCTCTCACCCAATGTGACATGGTCTGCGTAGTAGCGGCCGCCCCCCGGTTGCGGCCTCCATAGCAAATAAAGAGCTGCTCTGATTTACGCCACTGGCAGGTGCGGTGGACGTAAATCCGAAGAGCACGTACTGGACATAATAGGTGAAGTTTCTCCTGCTCCGAAGCTGTAAAAGGCGGAGGACAGAAGGCTTCAAGAACAACAGGGTGCATGTTTGAAAATGGAACTTTCGGAAGATAGTTCGGGTGAGGATGCAGAATGGCCTTGAATAGCCCAGGGGCAAAGTCCAGGCAGGATGGGGAGACTGACAAGGCGCGCAGATCCCCAATCCTCTTAAGAGAGGTAATGGCCATAAGAAAAACCATCTTAAGAGTCAGAAGCCTGTCAGGCGCTGACTCTAGCGGTTCGAAAGGAGTGTCAATTAGACCTTCGAGCACGATAGATAAATCCCATGAAGGGGTCATGGCTCTAGTGGGTGGCCTCAACCATTTAGCTCCACGAATAAAACGGGCAACTAAAGGGTGTTTTCCCACAGTAATCCCCTCGACTGGAACGTGGCAGGCTGAGATAGCGGCCACGTATGTCCTAAGGGTGCTAGGGCACAAGCCCGAGGACAACTTATCTTGCAGGAACTTTAGCACTGAAACAATTTGGCAGTGGACTGGGTCTACCTGCTTCGTCATGCACCAACTTTTGAAAACATTCCATTTGAGGGCCTAAGCTTTCCTAGTGGAGGGAGCTCTAGCGGCTAAAATAGTGTCAATAACGCTGGCTTGGAGACCAGCTTGACTTAGTTGGTCCCGTTCAGGGGCCAAACGTGAAGGTTCCAAAGCTCCGGTCGGGGATGAAATATTGTCCCCTGCGCCTGAGACAGAAGATCCCTCCTCACTGGAATCATCCAAGGTGAGCCATCGAGGAGAGATATTAGATCCGAGAACCATACTCTGGCCGGCCAACAGGGCGCTATCAGTAAGAGGCGCCAACCGTGTTGACAGACCCTCGCCAGGACTCTCGGAAGCAGAGATATTGGCGGAAATGCATAAAGGCGTAAATTGGGCCACGTATGGGCCATCGCGTCCAGACCCAGGGGAGCTGGATGAGTCAGAGAGTAGTAGAGAGGACATTGTGCTGTCTCTTGGGAGGCAAAGAGGTCCACCTCTGCTGTAAAGAATCTTTCCCAGATTTGGCTGACTATGTCGGGGTGGAGTTTCCATTCCCCGTGTGTCACAGCTTGTCTGGACAGTAAATCTGCTCCCACATTCATGTGCTCTGGAATGTAAATCGCCCTGAGGGACAGGAACTTGTCCTGTGCCCAGAGCAGAACCTGATGCGCTAGCTCGTTCGAAAATAGAGCCATCATTTCAAGGCAATTGATGTGCCATGCGAGAAGATGACCTCTCCAGCACCCTTGAGCTGGACGGCCATCCAAGACCGCACCCGAAGGTAACCCTTATTCACCTTCGGGGATTGGCCCTTGTATGAAATCCCCTGGCTCTTAGCCACAACTGAAAAGCTCTCATGTGCAGAAGGCCCAAAGGTATCACCGTGGATGCAGCTGCCATGAGGCCTAAACATTTTTGAAAGTGATAGTCACTTCCTGGTCTAGTCTGATTTCCTGAGGATGGGCGCTGAGGATGGATTCGACACGAGCGGGAGACAATTGTGCCCGCATAGTGATCGAATCCCATCTGACACCCAAATATGTTGTCCTCTGAGCCGGAACGAGAACTCTTTTGGTAGCGTTGAGTCTCAATCCCCGCGAATGGAGATGAGCTAGGATGACATCGCGATGTCGGAGCGCTAGCTGCTGAGACTGGGCCAGGATTAGCCAGTCGTCTATGTAATTGAGAATACGGATGCCCTGGAGTCGCAAGGGAGCCAGGACAGCATCCATACATTTTGTATATGTGCGGGGTGACAGAGCTAGACCGAATGGAAGGACCTGATACTGGTAAGCTTCTCCCCCAAAAGCGAACCTCAGGAACTTCCTGTGTTGTGGCAAAACTTTTATGTGGAAGTATGCGTCATTTAAATCTATCATCACGAACCAATCTTCTGGTTGGATTTGCGAGACAATCATATTGATGGTTAACATCTTGAATCTGTACTTTTTGAGATAGCGGTTCAACCCGCGAAGATCCAAAATCGGACGCAGCCCCCCGCCTTTCTTGGGAACCAGAAAGTAGCGACTGTAGTAGCCTGACTCCCTGTCTGGAGGAGGAACCTGTTCTATGGCTCCCTTCTCCAGCAACGCCTGGAGTTCGGAGTTTAGCAGATGCGCTCTCTCCGGTATTACGGAAGTGTGGACCATGCCGTTAAAACGCGGAGAGCGATGAGCAAACTGAATCCTGTAGCCTTTCTCTACAGTCTTTAGCACCCAGGGAGATATGCCTGGCAGTAGCTTCCACGCTGCCAGTTTCTCCGAAAGGGGAAGCAGCAGCTTAATGGAGAGAATATCACAGTGCTCACACTCTCCATTAAGCCCTTTGAGAGCGTGCTTTTCACCCAAACATTCAAAGCAGAATGTGTGCATATCGCCCTCCGAAAGGAAATTTTCACAAGGAGGGGGACATCTAGTTCTAAACTCCGCCATACTATCTGGTGAGTTTTATGAGATTTAATTCTGCTTATTTTGTATTTTTGTTATGCTTGCTGACACACACACGCGCACAATGCGGTGAAGAAAAACATCTGAGGAATGTTGCCGGCTTACTCCTATTTATAACCTGCAGGTGCATCTAATCAGATGAAGTCACCTGACCGAGGTTATATAAGCCAAAATTTGGCGTGTTTGGTACACACATGCTTCACAACCGGCAACACGAAAAGATATTCCCATAGCGTTTTCACGCAGCATCGAGTGTAGCCTTTGAAAGGGAACAGAAAGTCGGTGGAAAGATGCAGATAGGAAATAAATTTGACACTGAGTGAAAACCTGTAGTGAAATGAGGAAGGGTGACCGGTTCTCCGGGCTAGGGCATGACAACATTTAGTTAACAGTTTTACACTTGCAGGAGTTCATCAGTAAATATTTTCTCAGTATTGAAGCTTGGATTGGTCTAATTGTCACAGACAATACCTTTAAATGGAGGGGATAATTCATCACTGATCACTGCATACGACATGTAATGCAGGTTTTTTTTTCTCAGTCTAAAGCTTCATATGTAAAATAGCAGACATTATGACTTCTCCTGCGTTTTTAAGTTCTGGTGGTAAAAAGAACCCAACGGTTATACAGTAGAGGCAAGGAGGATTGTGTTATAACACAATATAGCCAGGCTAAATCTAGCATGTCGACCTGGGCTGATTATCCATTTGACTTTCTTGTAGTTTGTATTTGTGAGATGGAAATATTGAGTCAGCTATCAAAATTGAAATGTTGTAATTAGTAGCTTGAATGATAAAAAAATTTATGTGGCAGTTAGGAAGACTGATAGGTGGGTCGATTAGGGATTTACTCTTTCATGTTTTTAATCATGTGGCACAAATTGCACAGAAGATCAAAGGACTATTCCAACCAGCAAATCAGGAAGCTTGATTTTAATTTTGTTTGGCACAACCAATAGCGTTTAGGGTGTTTTGTATTTACAGTGGATGATTGGGGGGGAAATAGAATAGGAGAAGTCTGCATTAAAGGTTAATGAACTCAGTGATTCCTGTTGCAAAAAAATCTTAAATTTTTGACTGGTGATTGCAACAAATATGAAAGTGTGTGTCTGTGATCTTTTCCACAAAGTATGTGCTTACCCATGCAAATTACATGCAGCCTCATAGGATATTGAAGTGCACATTCAGCAAAATGTGTTGTACCCCTCAGTTATCTCTGTAAAAACAAATAATTGTTTTAAATCAGTAGGCATACTTAAGATAAGACACAGCACTTCCCCACAATAAAAAAATGGCAGGGATTTGAAAAAAAAAAAAAAAAAAAAAGCATTGTTAAAATGTTCTACATAACGGTACTAGTAACTAGGTGACAGACATGTCATATCGCTTTATCATACTGTTTTTGTAACGGCACTCAGCACTTGTTTTAATTAGTATTTTTAAATAACTTGTGCATTATATATTAATGTTAATTAAAGCAGTAAATGATGTCTATGAAGGAAAATATTTGTCTTTAATAATATGCTACATTTTGCTGCATTTTAGATAAATACGAAATACTTTAAACATTTTGTGACTTTTTAACCCCAACCCAATATCATACAGTATTACTGCTTTTTTCAAATGAACTGTTAATGACACTGTACGGATGTTTATTCAGAGTGTATTTCCTCAGGTCACTTTGTTTCTACTGACTCTGCAATTTCCTTGATTTCTGAAAGTACAAAAGCATCATGATTTCCTCATTCAGAGAAACAAAACTTAAATAGGTATATAGACAGACTGACTGACTTAAAAGTTCTGAGGCAGTTAGAAAGACTAATACGTGGGTCAAAGCTAATAGGAAATATACAAACAAAATTAAATTTCCAATTAAGGCAAAATGGAGACTGGAGTGCACACATATGCCAATTCAAGTTATATTACTGAGAATACGTTTGATTGTCAGGACAGTAAGGACATACTAACTGATTTTCATAATGGCAAGAGGAATGGAATAGCAGAAGATGACCGGGGCATTAACAGGATCAGGAAAATCTTGGGTATGCACACAGTCAAACACACACACACACACACAAACAATTTTTCAGGTGAAATGTGATATTTTATTAAACATTTCTCTCTTTTACTTCAGAGTTCTTCACAGAATCTTTCTTTCATTGTTCTTTTTTTGTTTTCTCCTCCTGTCATTTTTTAAAATCTATTTATTATCTATTCATCATTTCATTTTAAATGATGCAGCATGGAAGAGAGGTTGAGTAAATATAATGTCATTAGATTTCTCTGTGTCATAGGAACCAATAGTGCGTGTTACAGAATGACTGCAGTGTGTGTGGTGCTTCTCCTGCTGACTGCAGTTACATTACTGGGGATCAAATTACTAAATACAGAAAACAACCAACAGACCACATACAACAACCTGACTATAGAGAGAGACCAGTTACAGACCAGATACAACAACCTGGCTATAAAGGGAGACCAGTTACAGACCAGATACAACAACCTGACTATAGAGAGAGACCAGTTACAGACAAGATACAACAGCCTGACTATAGAGAGAGACCAGTTGCAGTCTACTAATTATGAACTGAATAAAAAAAAAGATCAACAAGAAGCCAAACTGAAGGAACTTTCAAACAAAATGGTAATTTTACAAGCTAGTTATGATGACATGAAGAACCAGCATGATGCGTTACAGATGGAAAAAGATGGCTTTCAGAGGAAGTTGGATTCTGCAGGTGAGCAACTCAATTAATTAACTGCAAAGAGTATGCATGAATTTAAAACTTTGTTATTGTTGATTTTTAGTCTATTTGGTTAGAACGTATTAATTAATATAACTGACTAACACGTTCTTGTTCCTGTGGAACAATAATAACCAGATAAAAAAAATTGTTTATTTAACAAAGAAAAATGTCTTTGATTAATGTGAGAACATTTGCATTTAGCATCTGTTATTACCAAGTATCTAATGCCTGATTGTCTGATTGCATCAAATGTAACCAAAAAAATAAATAACATGGATAGAAGAACAAAATGTCATTCTTCTTAAAATACAATATTATTGCTTTATATGGAAGTACACTAAAGATGATGTGTCCTCCTTTCTAATCAAATTCACATGTAAAAGTGGGTTGGACATATTCTGGCTCTGCGTTTTACTTGATCTCTACTGAGACAAAAACCTGGAGTGAGAGCAGACAGGACTGCACAAGTAAAGGAACAGACCTGGTGATCATAAACAGCAGAGAGAAACAGGTGTGTGTGTGTGTGTGTGTAAGAGAGAGAGAGAGAGAGAGAGAGAGAGATCCATCCCATATATATTTTGACCTTGTGCTGTCATTTGCAGGAGTTTATCCTTAAACTGCTCGGCAGCAGGCAGGCATGGATTGGTCTCAGTGACAGAGACAGAGAGGGAGAGTGGAAATGGGTGGATGGTACACGACTGACCACTGCGTAAGAAACTGAAATCAATTCTCTATTTCTTTCCAAATATCTAATTTTATCTAAGTCTATTTCTGATCTGAGTCTAATTTCAATTCTCTTTGGTTCAGCTACTGGGGTGATGGTGAACCAAATAATGCAGGTGATGAGGACTGTGCTGAGGTTGTGGGTTCAGAAAACTGGAGAAAATGGAATGACAAGCCATGTTCACACAAGAACTTATGGATATGTGAACAAAAGTTGCTTCTTAGTACTTAGAGAAAAGTACTAAAAAAATATTATTATATGTGTACAATTAGTTATTGTTCTTGTATTCTCTGGTCATGTCATGTAAAATGAATATTGTCTTATGTTGAGATCTATGGAAAGGGCAATCCATTTCTGCTTCATAATGTTTCATAGTGTGAGATCAGTGAGTTATTTGGATCTGTTGTCCAGAGAAATTACAGCCATCTGAGAAACTTCTTAAAAGCATGAATCTGTTGAGTTCTATTAATAAAATTTCTTTGAGTTATCTATGGTGTGGGACTGTGTTTATAAGTGAGCTGATAAAGCCAGTGATTTTTGTTTTATAACATTTGGGAAAGTTTGGGTGCTAGAGCCATAATTTGAGGCACCCACAATTCCCTTAGTCCTCTAATAAACATATAGGCTCAAGAAAGTGATGTTTGCTTTGACTCTTCTACAACTATTATTATTATTATTATTATTATTATTGCTACTACTGCAATTTAAAAAATCAGTACTGTAAAATGGAACCGTGCCCAGAATGCAGCAACAACACATTGACGTACTTTATACAAACACCGCTGACTTTATTACTTTTTACCTTTTATTTATCACACTGGCTCCTGTAAAAACATTTGTACAGTATTAGTACAGTAAATCTACTTACATTTCAGTGACATGAAAAAAAAAAAAAGTAAAACATACAGTTTATTTTTTTTATTTATTTTTTTTATTATCGCAGGTTGTTTAAACTGTAAACATTAAAGATAAGATGAGTAATAGAGCACATGTAGATGTTTTTTGAAAATTTTGCTTGTCTGTTTGTGCACGCACCACGTTAACACTACTAAACAAATTTCAATGGGATTCCACAGGTGCATTTGGCCGAACTTTCGGTAACTTATAGACTTGATCATAATCAGTCTTTTTAAAAAACATGCTAATGAGAATGCAAATTAAATTGGCCCATCATAGCCAGCATGATGTGGGGATGTCACGAGCCATCCAGATCAGTCATGAACATCCTAATCATGATTTTAGCTAAGGAAATAACACCTCCCTAACTAATTACCCCGCCTTCTCTCTTGTCAAAGGGAATTCCCCCATTCATCCTGCTCACTCACACACATAGCCTCTCTTCTCTCTGCACCTGCTGCGTCTGCACACTGAAACTTCTTCCAAACAGCATGGGATCCAAACAGCATGGGATTTGCTAAACAGGTTATGATATTCTGTGGGTAGGTGGGTGAGATCCGGCGATTTGTCTATAGCAAAAGAATTGAGGCGTGGTGTGGCGGCAGCTCATAAGCAGGTTGTGGAACATGATGGGCTCCAGGCTGTGATTGTGTTCTTAGACCAACTGACGTGCGGGTTTTGGCAGATTAAACAAGGCAGGCCGAGGACAACCCTGGCCTGGGATCCTTTCATGATGAATAGCGAGGACTACACAGAATGATTGCCCTCATGTCTAGAACAGGGCTTCTGTGAGTGGTAAAGGAAAGTGGGCTAGGAAAGTAAAGGGAATATTCAGGGCCGTGGGTGAAGCTGCATTGATAAGATTATGGTCTGAGCCTGAGTTGATTAATGCCTGCACCAGGTGGGACTGTTGCTTGTGGATGAGGAAAACAGGGTGGAGCCGATGCTGGTCTGGGATTTTTTTTTTTTAAGTCGCGCCTTCTAGTACTCCCCACTGAACTTAAGGGTTTCATCTCTTTACTTGATAGTTCTTGAGTTGGTGACCAGACTTTTTGCTGTACAGTAGAAACATGCCTCCTCCACTTAGCCACTAAGACTTGAATCCACTTAGCTGGGCAGATCCATGAGCTCTTGGAGCAAGGAGGGGAGTTCTCTGGAGACTAATTCATCTTTAAGTTCTTCTGACAGCCCCTTAACGGTAGAAGCGCCGCGCCAGTGTCACCTACTTATAACGCGGTTCAGCGGTCATTTGACCGCCTATTGTTTTGAATGGGAAGCTGTTGCTGACACACAATGAATGCCAGATGGCGCTTTCACCCAAAGCAAATAGTTTAGCTCCAAGATCAACTTGCACTTGGAGAATGCACCATTTATTCCCGGGTTGATAATCAGCGGTATTTTTTTTCATATTTAACTGAGAAAACCTACTACAGAGTCTCTAAGGGGACAAAAAGAGGAAAAAAATGGCAGAAGAAAAAAAAAAGTCATGTTTTGCATTATTACCCAAATTTTTTGGCATAACTTTTTTTTGCCGTTTTTCTCCTCCTTTGTTCATCTAGGGGCACAGAGTGCTACAAAAAGAAAATCTCTACTCAATTTTATTAGTAAATGTATTCGTTTTTTCATTCTATTTGAAACTTCTGAACGTCTCGGATTGAGCAGGAGCAGCAATTTAGTTCTGAACTCGCTTCTGTGAAATTATCGCTAAAACAATATTGAATTTGAATAAATCAGATCTACCACAGTAGATAATAAACTATTGCTATAAAAGAAGCAAACACTGCAATTCATCATTTCGTTCAGTGCAGCTAGGCAACGGACCACGCACCTAATCGGCGGGAACGTGGTTCACTTGGCCGCGGTGTATTATAAACCTGCGGAATGTTTCACTGTTTATGCTCACATAAGAATCATGTAATAAAAGCGAGGGAAATGTGGAAGTGGCTCTCAATTACTAAACTAAACCAAAAATTTTGGTAACTACATTGAGTGTAACATCTGCATAGTGACTCTAAACAGCTGAACAACTTCACTTTTCCGTTTACCTCTGAAAAAAAAAGCTGTATTTTTTTTGTTTACATTTAGAATTTTTATAACAGTACAAGAAGTACGCGCACACACACACACACACACACACACCTCCCCTGAGCTCTCGGTAAACATCCAATCACCGTCTGTATACAAATGAGTCAAGGCGTAGCCTAACGTAATGTCGTGTCGGATTTCAGCGGTCATGGAGTGGAAAGACTTTGAAGCAGTTGCAGCGTTTTTTTCAGTTACAACAAGCACAGCGATGAGTCCACGTTGTTTCACTGTTTATGACATAGTGACACTAAACAGCTGAACAACTTCACTTTTCTGTTTACCTCTGAGAAAAAAAGCTGTATTTTGTTTGTTTATATTTAGAATTTTTATAACAGTACAAGAAGGTAACAGTTTGGTCTGTGTAATTAGTGCCCTTGTAGAGAATAATTAATAAATAACACCTTCCAACCACTTCTCAAGAGAGTGCCATATTTTAGCAAAAATACTTGCAAAACATCAGCATACATTGCAGGGAACTTCTGAGGTCAGTGATTGATGACACGGTCGTTCGGAGGGGGGTTGTGATCACACCTACAGTTCTTTTGTTCTAAGCTGTCGGTCAAATATCTCTCCACTTGAAATGGAAGCACAAAATTGAGGGGCAACATGCAAGGGATTTCAGCATCTCAACGCACAGAATACTAAGCTGTCTATAAAGTAGACACTGTTTGTTTTTTCATCTTTCTTGTGTTTACCTTGTACTGTACAATGTATATTATTTTTTTCATGAATTACTATAAATAAACTACATATGCAGTTGATTTACCAGAAAGGACTTTTCAGTTTTTTGTGTGCTAAACTAAACTTCAGGGTCAAGTAATAGCAATTTTATTTGAAAAAGTATTTTATATATATATATATATATATATATATATATATATATATATAATACAGACCAAACTGTTCCTTCTTGTACTTTTTGTTACTGCGCTGCCCCCTCTTGCCCCTGAATAGAGCCGACCTCCATTATACACACACTGTAAGGGTTGTCCCCTAGAGGGCGGCAAAGCACCCAAAGACTGGTTTATGTTGTGTTTTCTTTGTGTTTTTTCGTTGGACGGGAAACTTCAGGTCCCAGAATGCACCTCGGTCAGGTGAGGTAAGCGCTCACCTGAACTGGGAAAAGTAATTATGTTAATAATTATAAATAGCTTGACTGAAAGTCAGTCAAGCGTCTAGCACTAGTTGTGGTTGTTGTTCTGGTATCGAAGATCTCGAAGTGCTCGAAGTGATGTTTGTTTTAGTTTTGTTTTACATTGTAAATAAAGAGCATTTCCTCCTCCGCCGCCATTGGAAAAAGAGGACATCATGTTTCCTCCTCCTCAACCTTTCCGAGGGCGTCGCATCAGCTCCTTAGCAGCCAAACTCCGAAGACATCGTGCCAGCTCCTCAGCAGCCAAGCTCCGCAGACATCACGTCAGCCCCTCAGCCGGCAAATGCCGCGATCGTCGTGTCATCTCCTCCGCTGCCAAGCTCCGCGATCGTCGTGCGCGTTCCGCAACCGAATTCTGAAAACTTTAGCTCTAAAGCTCCAACACTAGTGCCGTCACCCAGCTTCAGGGTCATTGGCCCCGTGCCTGCTCAGCAGCCATTGGACTTCAGGGACTCTGTTAGGCAGGTAACGCAGCCCAACTCAGATCAAATCTACAGCCTTAAGATCCAGAAGCCAGACTCAGAACATTGGGGTGGGCGCCCTGGACCTCTGTTGGCGCTCCAGAGGAGCGTTTTTAAGGAGGGGTTGAGGGTTACTGTAAGGGTTGACCCCTAGAGGGTGGCAAAGCGGCCAAAGACTGGTTTATGTTGTGGTTTTTTTGTGTTTTAGTTGAACTGGAAACTTCATGTCCCAGACTGCACCTCGGTCAGATGAGGTAAGCACTCCCCTAAACCAAGGAAAGTAATTATGTTAATGATTATATATATAGATATAATATTTTAAAGATCTAGAAGTGAAGTTTGTTTTAGTTTTGTTTTACGTTGTAAATAAAGAGCATATTGAAAACCGTCATCTCTGCCTCTGCAGTTATGCCATGCAAACGCCGCTACCCAGTTTGTGACACACACACACGTCAACGCCAGACTGAATGGCGAATTGTCGATGTTTCATGGAAGCATATATATATATATATATATATATATATATATATATATATATACAGTGGTGTGAAAAACTATTTGCCCCCTTCCTGATTTCTTATTCTTTTGCATGTTTGTCACACAAAATGTTTCTGATCATCAAACACATTTAACTATTAGTCAAAGATAACACAAGTAAACACAAAATGCAGTTTTTAAATGATGGTTTTTATTATTTAGGGAGGAAAAAAATCTAAACCTACATGGCCCTGTGTGAAAACATCTCAATAGGATTCAGGTCAGGACTTTGACTAGGCCACCCCAAAGTCTTCATTTTGTTTTTCTTCAGCCATTTAGAGATGGATTTGCTGGTGTGTTTTGGGTCATTGTCCTGCTGCAGCACTCAAGATCACTTCAGCTTGAGTTGACAAACAGATGGCCGGGCATTCTCCTTCAGGATTTTTTGGTAGACAGTAGAATTCATGGTTCCATCTATCACAGCAAGCCTTCCAGGTCCTGAAGCAGCAAAACAACCCCAGACCATCACACTACCACCACCATATTTTACTGTTGGTATGATGTACTTTTTCTGAAATGCTGTGTTACTTTTACGCCAGATGTAATGGGACACGCACCTTCCAAAAAGTTCAACTTTTGTCTCGTCGGTCCACAAGGTATTTTCCCAAAAGTCTTGGCAATCATTGAGATGTTTTTTAGCAAAATTGACACGAGCCTTAATGTTCTTTTTGCTTAAAAGTGGTTTGCGCCTTGGAAATCTGCCATGCAGGCCATTTTTGCCCAGTCTCTTTCTTATGGTGGAGTCGTGAACACTGACCTTAATTGAGGCAAGTGAGGCCTGCAGTTTTTTAAATGTTGTCCTGGGGTCTTTTGTGGCCTCTCGGATGAGTTGTCTCTGCGCTCTTGGGGTAATTTTGGTTCACCACTGTTCCATGTTTTTGCCATTTGTGGATAATGGCTCTCACTGTGGTTCGCTGGAGTCCCAAAGCTTTAGAAATGGCTTTATAACCTTTACCAGATTGATAGATCTCAATTACTTTTGTTCTCATTTGTTCCTGAATTTCTTTGGATCTTGGCATGATGTCTAGCTTTTTAGGTGCTTTTGGTCTACTTCTCTGTGTCAGGTAGCTCCTATTTAAGTGATTTCTTGATTGAAACAGGTGCGGCAGTAATCAGGCCTGGGGGTGACTACAGAAATTGAACTCAGGTGTAATAAACCACAGTTAAGTTATTTTTTAACAAGGGGGGCAATCACTTTTTCACACAGGGGGGTCGGGCGGAGAGACGTGTTTTGTGTTGTATGTAGGAGTTTCACCAGAGAGAACTGGAGCCATTCGACCTGGGTCGTAACATCAGCGAGGGCTTGCTTGGTGCTAAGCAGCTCCTGCTGGTGTGCTCCGAGAAGGGCGCCTTGAAATCTGCTGGATTCATATCGCTGGCTGAATTATTCTATCAAGCGGCAAAGCAGAACAAGTTGAATAAACAAGCGTAGATAAATGATTGCAACGTTAGTCAAGGGCGTGGTCAAAAACAGAAGCAAGGATTAAAAAACGGAGAAACCAGTCAGCGAGGTGACAGAGCCAAAAGAGTCAGAAGAAGAAGCGCAAGAAGATCAAAACTAGGAAATCAGCAAGGCAACTATCCAAAAAACATGAAACAAAAGCTGTGGTCAAAAAAAGAGGAAGTGCGAGTTCAAAGCCGGAAATTTAAAAAGCAAAGCAACAATTCGATACAAGGAGTGTGAAACAAGAAACTAGGGGAAAATAGGCGAATTCGGCAATGTGAAAACCATGAAACGCGAGAGAACTAAGGCAAAGAAACATAATAATCGAGCATTTAAGTAGAGTCCCGCCTGTGCTTAAGTGCTGGAGTAATCAGCCAGGAATTCGAGACAGCTTGCAGCTTGCATAGCTGTACAGATTTATTGTCAGATTTACTAATAATACCTTTATTGCAGACTTTATTGTTAAAATAACTGGCAATGATAATTTACACTACATCAGGGATTAGATCAAAGTTCCCACGTTAGTGTATCCCGGTAATTAAATTATCTGATCGTTACATTGCTTCAGGGAAAAAGGGAAGTCGTTCCTTATTTACTATCAACTGAGGATTTCATCCTTGTGCTACTGTAGATAACATAGAAATGTCAAAAGAACCTCCTCGAGACCATATAAATAATAAAATCTGAGAGAAAGTACAGATTTTCTTATTGATATGGTCACAAAGCAGCTCCCAACTAATCTGGTTATAGATTTAAATTCCTGTCTCTGTTGAACAAACAAGAGGCAACTTTGGCAAGGCAGAAATCCCTAAAGTGACCAAAACCTTGTAAAGAACCAGTACTGGACTTAATGTACTGTACTCTTAAACCTTGATATGAGCCACAATATGTATTCTGTGTTCCATGGGAGATTAATTTTAACAGTAGTGTTCTACACTACTGGTGTGTGGTGCTTGCTTTATTTCCTGTTCACACAATAGTGATTTCCCCATACACCAACTACAAAAAGTAACCTGTGTCACAACCACCTACACACATACATAGTGGAGGTTGATAGATACAGACAGAGACACTATACTTCAGGTTTGTATAAAACAAAGATGTCTGGGGTGGTTTCTGATTATGTGAACTACGCTGAGAAGAGAGGAGAGCGCATAGAAAGGGTGGTGGAAATTTACAACAATGCGGAATCTTTCAGAATTCACGAGCTTAAAGAAGAATCTAAAGTCACTGCTGTAAGGAAAAAACAACAGAATGAACACACAGGTATGAATGTTTTATTAATAATAATAAGAAGATGAGGACAAAGACAGTATGTTTTAATTAAATGTTACATGAAGTAATTAGATGATAAATGATGAATTCACCACAAGGCTTGTTTAGCAAGCTATTAGGTAGCTTATTTAGTGTAAGCTTACATAAGTCAAATAATGAATATTATTCCACAATGCTGTTGACCTCTTAATTGTGTCTAATCAGAAAGCAAAATCTTAATCATAAGTTTTTTTTTTTGTTTGTTTGTTTGTTTTTTTTTGCTGTTGGCCCACCAAGGAAATATTTAGGGAAGTAAATGATTAACTAACAGTTAACAGTTTTTGTAAGAAGTTTCCACTGTAAGCGCCATCACAGTCAGTAAGTAAATACAGTTGTGTTCAAAATATTAGCAGTGTATTTAATAAAGTGAGTAAAGCACAAAATCTTTACAAAAGTAAAGAAAAAATAATATTAGACTGTTATAAAAAAGTACCTGTGTCTCTTCTTTACTGTATTAATTAAAAATGCTTGAAGATTTAGCTTACTTGTAAATTACTGAACCAATTTTTAGTTGTATTTGTAACAACTCAGGTCTTACAAAGGGCAGAACCGCATGAAAATACTCTGCAGAATAGTGATGGGTCGTTCATGAACGATTCGTCTCGGGTTACTTTGCTGTAACTCTGTTCCCTAAAAAAGCGGGACAAGATGCTGCGTGAAAACGCTATGGGAACATCTTTCTGTGTTGCTGGTTGTGAAGCATGTGTGTATCAAACATGCCAAATCTTGGCATATATAACCTAGGTCAGGTGACGTCATCTGATGAAGCGCACCTGCAGGTTATAAACAGGAGTGAACCGGAAACATTTCTCAGATCAATTTTGTCTGAAAGGACGGTCGGTCACGCAAGCAGTGCGGCATTGGAGGGCTTTTTCAGGGAGGATGATGTCCCAGTAGAGAGATAGCCACAAGCATCTCTTCTATCTGGGACATCATCATATAACCGCGCCTTCGCATCAACAATATTCGAATAAATCAAAGTTGATCACACGAAAAACACAGGATAAATAAGGCTATTCCATGAAAAAATGAATTCGTCATAAAGGTTGCCAAGGAGGAAGGGAGAGAGAGCGCTGCTGAGGCTCCTCCCCTTCCGGAACAACGGTGTGGAAATCACGCTCCAAAAGGGTGGAGGTACAGATCTCCTAACAAACTCCACCATATCGGTGAGTTAATACTTTTAAATTCGCTTGCACACATCACACGCAATCACAATTCGGTCCTGAAGACAAAAAGATCTGAGAAATGTTTCCGGTTCACTCCTTTATTATAACCTGCAGGTGCGCTTCATCAGATGACGTCGCCTGACCAAGGTTATATATGCCAAGATTTGGCGTGTTTGATACACACATGCTTCACAACCGGCAACACAGAAAGATGTTCCCATAGCGTTTTCACGCAGCATCGAGTGTATCTTTTGAAAGGGAACATTCTTTTTAAATGTGTCTTTAATGTGACTCAAAAAAACAGATTTTTGAATAAATTTTTATTTGTATAGCGCTTTTAACAATTGTTATTGTTGCAAAGCAGCTTTACACAATCAAAAGAAAATATGGGAATTTGTGTAAAACAAAAAAAGATCAGATTGTCTCTGATAAGCAAGCTGCCAGTAACAGTGGCAAGGAAAAACTCCCTAAGATGGCAAGAGAAAGAAATCTTGAGAGGAACCAGACTCAACAGTAAACCCATCCTCATTTGGGTGATAACAGATAGCAGGAATTAATCTGCAGTCATACTATAATAAAGTGTATAAGGTGGCTAGAAGTTTAATATCATTTGATGTCTAAGTTAATATGGAGTCCAGTTTGTTATTAGAGGCTCAGGTAAAATGTATGAAACTCCGACCTAAACTATCCAGTCACAAGTCCTTAGAGTACAGCTTTCTGCATCAGCCGAAGCCAGAACCGTCTTCATGGTAAAGTGGAACCATCCCCACTCACATCCCCAGATGACTACGTGCAATGACATCTACAACCAGAAGAGGAGCACCTGGATGGGTCAGACAGGTCCAGAGGGCATAAAGGGGTTTGGATCACTGGCAGCTCAGGAGTGACATGAAGGAGAAGGAGTAAGATAAATAGAAAGCGAGAAAGAAAAGAGAAGGGAAGAGAAGGCAGTGCAGAAGAAAAGCAGAGATAACAGTTAGGTATGGTAACAGTCATGTGATGTATATGGTGAACATTTATTTAGAGTGTAAGCAGGGACTCCAGCAGGACTAACTATCACAGCATAACTAAAAGAGAGAGCCAAAAGGAAACACAGACATGAGGGCTCCCTGAGATGTAACCAACCAATCACCTCACTGTCAACAAACCTTAGTGATTAATGAGGAAGGCAGAATCTAAACATACCGGTTCACCATGATACTCTACGTTCATGAGTCCCCCTTATCTCCTCCTTTAATCTATTTACAAAAACTCTTGACGAAATGAATAGGTTTTTAGCTTAGACTTAAGTAAGAGTCCCGAATATTAATGGGAAGACTATTCCATATCTTTGGGACTTTGTAAGATAAAGCTCCGCCCCCTGCTATAATTTTCATAATGAGAGGTACTGACAAGCAGCCTGTATCCTTTGATCAAAGTAGGCGTGGTGGATCGTAGAACGCTAGCAGTTCACTCAGGTATTGTAGCACGAGACCATTTAATGCTTTATACATCAAAAGTAGTATTTTAAAATCGATGTGAAATTTCACAGGGAGCTAATGCAATGTGGATAAGATAGGGGTGATGTGCTTGTATCTTCTGGTTCTAGTGTGGACTCTTGCTGCTGCACTCTAGACCTTGTTTTTGCACCTAGTTAAAGAAAACAGCAGTAAGGCATTAGTATCATAGATGTCATTTTAGCTGAACAGGCTATCATTTTTTGCTTTTATTTGTATGTTTTTCCTTCTCCAATCAAGTTTTTTAAACAAAGTACGCTGTTCTTCTCAATAATATTCAAAATGACCCATTATGGTCAGATTTTTACAGAGAAACGCCATATAACCAGCATGTACCACATGTGCTGCCTGCGTCAGTAAAAATGGAAAACTATATGACAATTTTTTAATCAGAATGAATGACCTCACGGATAGAATTCCACACTGTTATTATTTTACAAATGCCTCTTTCAATTAATGATTTAATTACACAAAATCAGCAGCATGCATGTCATGACTGTTGGGTCTGTTGATTTTTTTTTATTACTCTACTACATTTACTAGTAAATTATTTGCCATTTAGAAATATAATTTCTACCAAAAACAGTGACAGATCAGGTTAGTGATGTTGGACTGCTATTATTTTGCACACAACTGTATTTAAAAAAAAAATTATATTAAAAAAAGAAATAAAGTTTTGTAAGGATAGGTAGCCTCGCGTATATATCTTATGCCCTGTTTACGCTAAGTAGTACTTATTTTATCTTATTTTAATCACAGAAGAGTAGTCGAAAAAGTAGATATGTTAAAATTCACTTATACCACTCCAGCACTGATATTTAAGTGGTGAAAAAATGAACTAATCCAAGGAAAAATATTCAGTTTAGCTTTTCTAATTAATATCTTTTCATGCATGAAATGTTTGTTTACATTAGGCAGTTTGCAGTTTTAACTTCGGGCAACCTAAGTACACTCAAAGTTGCATTAAATTCTGCCCAGTCAGTTTTGCATGAAGCTTCGACATATAAATGAGTGCAAATAAAGCAACAATAGTTAGACTACTAAAGTAAGTTAGTTATACTGTACTGTAAAAGAAAAATATAACAGAATTCTTGAAATGGCATTTAATATAGCATCTAGATGAAGACATCAGTGCATTATTATAAAGAGGTAACATAAACTAGATAACAAATAAATAATGTTTTGCCACACATGTTTTGAAAAAACTATCAGCTGCTAACCAAAGTTTTAAGCAATGAGAAAAAGCTGAAGTATTAAATTGTTTACGGTTAAATCCTCTGTTAAAAAGAGGAAGGAGAGGAGAATCGGGGGAAAAAAACAATGAGACTTTAATCTCTTAGTTTCATTGTGCTTGCATTTTGCTTTCAGAACTACCTAAATATTTCATGCTCACTCACTCATCTTCTATACCGCTTTTTCCTGCATTCAGGGTCACGGGGACCTGAAGCCTATGCCAGAAGACTTAGGGCACAAGGCAGGGCACACCCTGGACTGGGTGCCAATCCATTGCAGGGCACATACACACACTCATTTACATACTACAGGCAATTTGTGAACACCAATTAGCCTAACCTGCATATCTTTGGACTGTGGGAGGAAACTGGAGTACCCCAAGGAAACTCACCAAGCACAGAGAGAACATGCAAACTCACTATGTCTTCAGAAATTGTGAAATTCACTATGAAATTCACTATGCCTTGGAGGTGCAAGGCGATAGTGCTAACCACTACACCACTACATGTTTCATGCTATGGATTCTATTTTTATTTATTTAATTAATTTTTATTGAGATTCTGGTCCATGCTGTAGGAAAAATATACCTAAGGCTTGTTTACTCCAAGTGATTTTTGATCAGAATTAGTTTTCATAAAAAATCATATCACTTTTACAGCATACTGTATATTCAGTCACAGTTCACATCACAGACTTTAGTAGCCTGAAGTGACTTCATTTAGATTTTTACCCTAATGTGACACAGATTTTTTTAGGCCTGGCTGAACGCCATGTATTTCAGGTATGATCTGAGTCACTTTTGTATGTGTTCCTAAACAGGATATATATCCGATAAGTGTTCATGTGACTTAAATGGGAATAGACAGATCGGCATTCACGCGACAAGAACATGTGATTACACACTCTGGGGTAGAATTAGATTTCATTGTACAGTGTGACAAGGTTGCCATGAATTTACCTCTAAAATCAGTTTCATTTCAGTAATTATCATTTCTCAGCAGTTTTATATAGCCTCTATGTCTAAGCTGTGAGACCTCCTACATAAGGGCAGCCGGAGAATGATCTCAGTGTAAATGTAAAATCAAGTTGAGACATACCTTTGTTTTGATTGTTTAGTGAAAATGAGACTAAAATAAATGCTCATTTCTGTCTGTGTATTTCTAACAGGTGGCACTGCATGGAGCAGGTGTTACAGACTGAGTGCAGTGTGTGTGGTGCTACAGTGTGTTCTCCTGCTGGTTGCTGTTATAGTGCTGTGGGTCAAATTTAATAACCTGAATGAAGAAAAAGACCAGTTACAGGCCATTAACAACAATCTAAATCTAGAGAAAGACCGTTTACAGGTCAGTTATAACAGCATGAAAAATGAGAGACAACGGTTAAAATTTCAAAGAGACCAGTTACAGAAAAAGACATCACTACTGCAGAACGTGATTTTGAAACTTGGTATGTGAAAACTGCTTATTAATTCTTTTCTACTAAAACTCTTTTTAACATATGAATTTGAATTTAATTAGGTCTCAAAAACATTCTAAGTAATTGATCGAATAACAAGTGACATTAACAAGATTAAGCAGCATGTCTCATGAAAATAATTGTTGATAATACAATTAAATCTCTGAACTACTATGAAACAATTAAAATTTTATTAACAGGCATTTATGTCAGTGCATCAATATTAACAATATGTACAAATACTTTACAAGGATGTAGAGTTTTCAACTCAAATGTTTACTACAATCTTACTAAGAAGATGTACTGGGATGAGAGCAGAAATGAATGCAAAGCAAGAGGAGCAGACCTGGTGATTATAAACAGCACAGAAGAACAGGTGTGTGTGTGTGTGTGTGTGTGTGTGTGTGTGTGTGTGTGTGTGTGTGTGTGTGAGTGAGAGAGAGAGAGAGGGAGAGAGAGAGAGAGAGAGCAAATAAAAAAATAATCTACCATAAGGTAACGCTGTTGCACTTACAGGAGTTCATTAGTACATATTATGGTGATACTGAATCTTGGATTGGTCTGACTGACAGAGCCACAGAAGGCACCTTTAATTGGATAGACGGTTCACCACTGACCACTGCGTGAGATATTGCTGCACTGAAATTTACTCATTATGCAGTTTTTCTCTAAGTGTGAAATCTTATATATATATAAAATATTTTTTGTGTTTTCAGGTTCTGGTGGAAAGGAGAAGAACCCAATGATTATAATAAGAATGAGGACTGTGTTATAACAGGATATAGCAAAGCTAAATCTAACATGTCAACCTGGGCTGATTATCCATGTGATTTTCCTGTAGTTGGTATTTGTGAGATGACAATATTTAACTAAACATGAGATTTACCTATGAATTGAAAAACTATATATATAAGAGCAGTTTTTAGTGGCTTGAATATTTCTGTTTAACAGTCTTATAGCTTTCAGTTTTGAAAATCTCTGAAGTGTCAGGACACAAGAGTGAAAAAGTGCCTTTTAGCTTTTTAGTTTAATACAGGCCTTTTGCACCTGATGTCACAATGTCTTGCCAACATGGTCCGTCCACGTCTTTTTGGCAAAATGGATGTAACTTACCAGATGCTAGTGCCAAAGCCCACATACAAAACCAGCCACTACATTCTGTCTACATAGTGTAGTTGTTTCTAAGTTTCTGAATTGCCTCTAAACTTCCCATGTTCTGTTTCATATCTAACACAAACTACAATGCTAACCTTTTACAATCTAAATCCGTCTTGTAGAATATTGCACATCCTACATAGTTCACTAACCCTCAATATTACACTATTTGGGATTCAACCCCAGAAAAGTTTGCAAATTAATTAGAATTTCCAATTAATTAATAATTTGTAATTAATTAAAAATCTTTAAATGTCAGTTAATTATACCTGCACATCATTTTATGAAGTGTAAAAGCACTGAATGAGCTAAAATAATCAATTTTCATATGCAGTATGTTCAATTTAATTCAGTTCAATTCAATTGTATTTGTATAGCACTTTTATCAATGGTCATTTTCACAAAGCAGCTTTACTGAATCAAAAGAAAATTATTGAAATTAATGAATTATATATGAAATGTGCATGTGTGTGTGTATTGTGGTGGACTTTGTAGCATATTCTAAAAAACAAGCATGTGAAAATGGATAAAGAAGGTCATGAGGATTGATTAACAGAAGTTAAATGTGTTAAAGGTGTTAAATGAATCAGTAAATTATGTATATGAAGGAAATCCTAATGGAAATATTTATATCAGTATAAATATTTAATATTATGCTACACTGTATTTTAGATACATACTAAATACTGTGATCATTCTGTGCCCCCACTCCAATATCACATTATTGCTTCTTTTAAATAAACTATTAAGGACACTGTAGATGTTCATTAAGAGTTTATATCCTCAGGTCACTTTATTTTGGAATCTTGGATTGTGAGTACTGTAACTTGGTTTGTGAGTGTTCCACAAAACGAGCAAAAAATTGTAATAATAATAACAATTATAGTGGGGGAAATAAGTATTTGATTTCCTACAGATTTTCTAAGTTTGCCTACTTACAAAGAAATGAAGGGTCTATAATTTTTATCATAGGTTTATGGTAAAGGATTGAGACAGAATATCAACCAAAATTTCAGAAAAAGCACATGATACAAATGTTATGAATTAAGTTGCATTTCAATGAGGGAAATAAGTATTTGATCCCCTACCAACCAACAACAATTCTGCCTCTCAAAAGACTTAAGGTTATGTGCTCTTGTGGTAGACATGGTAATTTAAGAAGGTGCTACTAACAACAATGTGGTATGTGTATAAAAGCCACCTGTCCACGAGATCTCTATCTTCCATTCAAACCTCACCACCATCGGCAAGACCAAAGAGCTGTCAAAGCAAGTCAGGAACAAGATTACACAGGAGGAGCTTGTGAATGATCTCAAGGCAGTTGGGAGCACAGTCACCAAACAAACCATTGGTAACACAATACGCCTGCATTGATTGAAATCCTTTAGCGCAGCAAGGCTTTCCCTCCTCAAGAAGACACATGTACAGACCCTTCTGAGGTTTGCCAATGAACAGAGAAAGATTGGGATAAACTGCTTTGTTGAGCTCAAAAAGATTTCTCTACCAAGTACTAAGTCATGTTTTGCTTGGGAAATAAATACTTATTTGCCTCATTGAAATGCAACTTAATTCATAACATTTTTCTGGATTTTTGGTTGATATTCTGTCTTAATCTTTTACCATAAACCTATGATAAAAATTATAGACCCTTCATTTCTTTGTAAGTGGGCAAACTTAGAAAATCTGTAGGGGATCAAATACTTACTGTATTTCCCCCACTGTATTATTGAGTATAATGTGGCATGCATGCGCTTCTTGTTTTGACGCCAAGCATCACTTGATCACAACTGAGACAATGGTTTTTCTCTCTCTTGCGCTTCGGAATTGTGGGTAATCATCTCCCCTGCTCGGTTTAAGTGCGCGTCTCTTACTGAAATAATTAACACTGTGACCAGATGTGTGTGTGTGTAAAGCATTTTTTATTTTGTGTTTGTGTATTTGTGTGCATGTGTGTGTGTAATTATATATAAAATGCGTCCTTTCACACACGCGTCTACTGTTTATTATAATGTGTGCACGCGTGTAAAGCAAAAGTAGGCATCTTTAGAGAGGTTAAAGATCCATTCTTTCTCTCTCTCTCAGCTTTCACTGTTTGTGTGTGTGCGCGTCATTAAACATTGTGCCCCTCCCCCCTCCTCTTGCCTTCACTCATACACACACACACACACTAACGGAAACGAGAATCTGTCGCGATCTCACTCACACACACGCGCACACACACACACACACACACACACACACACACACACACAGTGCAGGCTGAGAGAGAAAGAGTAAGAAAATGGATATTTACCCTCTTTAGCACACATACACAGCGGAATCACTGCTGTAAAGTAAAAATAAAACAAATGAATCTGCACTTTAAAACTTTAAAAAGAATCGTGACAGAGCAGTGTTTCAGTTAGAATGTGTGTGTGTGTGTGTGTGAAGAGGAAGGGAGGGGCACGGTGTCTAACAATGCGCACAAAAATTATATTGTAGAATTTTTAAAGAATTTATTTGCAAATTATGGTGGAAAATAAGTATTTGGTCAATAACAAAAATTTTATCTCAGTACTTTGTTATATACCCTTTGTTGGCAATGACAGACATTAAATGTTTTCTGTAAGTCTTCACAAGGTTTTCACACACTATTGCTGGTATTTTGGCCCATTCCTCCATGCAGATCTCCTCTAGAGCAGTAATGTTTTGGGGCTGACGCTGGGCAACACGGACTTTCAACTCCCTCCAAAGATTTTCTATGGGGTTGAGATCTGGAGATTGGCTAGGCCACTCCAGGACCTTGAAATGCTTCTTACGAAACCACTTCTTCTTTGCCCGGGTGGTGTGTTTGGGATTATTGTCATGCTAAAAGACCCAGCCACATTTCATCTTCAATGCCCTTGCTGATGGAAGGAGGTTATCACTCATTCTTTCTTTCCTTTACATGGATCATTCGTCCCTGACTGGTGCCTTTGCAGAAAAACAGCCCCAAAGCATGATGTTTCCACCCCCATGCTTTACAGTAGGTATGGTGTTCTTTGGATGCAACTCAGCATTCTTTCTCCTCCAAACACGAAGTTCAATTTTGGTTTCATCTGACTATATGACATTTTCCTAATCCTCTTCTGGATCATCAAAATGCTCTCTAGCAAACTTTAGACGGACCTGGACATGTACTGGCTTAAGCAGGGGGACACGTCTGGCACTGCAGGATTTAAGTCCCTGGTGGTGCAGTGTGTTACTGATGCTAGCCTTTGTTACTTTGGTCCCAGCTCTCTGCAGGTCAGCCGCTAGGTCCCAGTATCTTTGTATCTTGTATCACAGTTCTTGGTATCTTTTTGACCCCACAGGGTAAGATCTTGCGTGGAGCTCCAGATCGAGGGAGATTATCAGTTGTCTTATATGTCTTCCATTTTCTAATAATTGCTCCCACCATTGATTTCTTCACACCAAGCTGCTTACCAATTGTTTTCCCAGCCTGGTGCAGGTCTACAATTTTGTTTCTAGTGTCCTTAGATAGCTCTTTAGTCTTGGCCATAGTGGAGTTTGGAGTGTGACTGTTTGAGGTTGTGGACAGGTGGCTTTTATACTGATAAGTTCAAACAGATGCCATTAAAACAGGTAACGAGAGGAGGACAGAGGAACCTCTTAAAGAAGAAGTTACAGGTCAGTGAGAGCCAGAAATCTTGCCTCTTTGTAGGTGACCCAGGGGCGTAGATTTAGGGTGGACAGAGGGGATGTGTCCCCAACAATATCCTCCGACCATTAAAATGTCCCCACCAATAATTTAATCCACTTTAAAAAAAATTGTGCTGTCAACATTAACCTAGACACGCAGAAAGGGATAAATAATGTTCTCTCCTTGAGTCCTCCCACCCCCAAAACAAATATGAACATTTTGATTGGCTGTGCCTTTCCCTGCTATCATGTGAGAGCCTATGGCTGCGTTCAGATACAAGCAGCGCCAAATGAAGTGCACTTTTTTTTCCGTGCAAGAAGGTGTGTTGGGTGACATACATGTGAGGATGGCGGCAGCAAAAAAAAAAGAAAAAAAAACTTTGTCCCCACCAATGTCCAGAGCAAATATACGCCCTTGAGGTGACCAAATACTTATTTTCCACCATAATTTGCAAATAAATTCTTTAAAAATCCTTCAAATTTTCTGGATTTTTTTCTTATTGTTTCTCATAGTTGAGGTATACCTATGATGAAAATTACAGGCCTCTCTCATTTTTTTAAGTGGGGGAATTTGCACACTTGGTGGCTGACTAAATACTTTTTTGCCCCAATGTAAATGTCAAAAATCTGTACAAACACAAAGTAACAAGAGCAGAAAACAAAAATAATTTAAAATTTTAAGATTAATATACAAATAAAATATAGAATAAATATTCAAAACACTTAAACCACACTAAAGAAAACAGGAAACTGAAAGTAAATTCTGACCTTTCTGACCTTTCTTGATGCAAAATCATCAATAATGTCATCATACGAAATCTGCTCTCCTGGTGGGGAGCTCCTTAATGAATTACGGTGAAGTGTTGCGCCATCCAAGCGCCAGAGGGCGCTCTCTTGCAGAAACTCCGCAGAAGAAGAATCATTATCACAAATTCACGCAGCCCTGGAGGGTATATGTTTATAAGCATATTTTTATTGCTGTTCCCATTTCAGGTATTTTCATTATATTAAATAAGACATATAATTATTATCTTTTACGAGTGTTGCTTTTTTAAATGCATCAGCTCTTTTTTAAATAAACAACTCAAACTTATCGTCATTTTATTTTGATAAAGACTTTTTTAGTTTGATAAAGACTTTTTTTTGTTTAATAAAGACTATTTAAAGAGCCGTAGTACATGAAAGAGCTGTGCACAAAATGCCAGGGACCAGAATGAACAGGAGTGAACTCAATAGCAGACTTTTTTTATTACTGGCCAACGGAGTTTAGCTTGGAGGTGTAGCAGGAGCAGAGATGAGAAGCTGTGCTTGTGAAAGATGGTATTAACTAGGGGTGGAAATCTTTTACCATTTCATGATTCAATTTGATTCCGATTCTTGAGGCCACAATTCGATTCAAAATCGATTTTTGGTTCAAAAAGATTTTCGATTCAAAATGATTCGATTTTATTCATAATGATTTCTAATCGGTTTCTGATCATGATCTACTCTCATCTGCTTTGCTATACAGAATGACAAACGGAGACATTAAAGTGTCTTTTTCACATTTATTAAGTTAAATTCTTAGGGAAGTGCCTTTTATCAAAAACATTGTCTAGTTCTCAATTGCTACTCATTAGTAGCTAGCTATAAAGTAAGTTGGAACAAAAATAAAGTGCTTCTTCATAATACAAAATGGTTGAAAATAGATGCATTTCCCACGAAAGTTGCAGTTTACCACAAATATCATGTAGAACACAACCAAAGAAGACAAAAAAAATCTATATTTCTCAGTCAGATACAGTAACTTAAAGAATAACAAGTTAGGAAAATAAAGTGCATCACATGTTAGTGCCATTCTGGTCGTTTCGGTTAGGGCACTGGCGACCTTTTTTTTGTCTCATTGTAAAGCTGTGACACAACAGTTTCAGTGAAAAACTTGCGGGACTGTATGGCGTACCTCGGCTCCTCTGTCTGTAACATGCAGACGAACCCCTTGTTCTCCACCATGCTGTAAGGCCTTAGGTCTTTGGTAATGAAGCAAGCGATAGACCAAGTTAATTTTTTTTGCTCTCTCGGAGTTGGCAGGGAGTTTCGTGAAGCACTGCAGTATGCGTTGATCTGCAGCTGGCGGCTGACACTGCTCCGTGTCGCTGAGGTCCAGGTGATGCCTAGTAATATGAGCACGCGCATTTGTTGTGCTGCCGAAGTACTTGGTCTTCGTTTTGCAAAGCTTGCACACTGTGTGTGTCATGTCCAGCGCAGTGCTTCCAGGCATTCGGTAAAAAAAACGAAATGACGCCAAACTTTAGCTTTAAGTGAAGACGGGGCTGATTGGATCTCCCTCTCATCTATATTTGCTTCCTCTTTGTTTTAGTAATTTGCCGCGCACGCTTACGTTCAAAAACAGGCTGCGTGGTGGCATCAGTACAGACCAGTAGGCTAGTTACAAAAATGGAGGCGAACAGCCAGCTGATTTTATTTATTTATTAAATAGATTCTTGGACATTTTAGATCGATTCTGAATTGTTGCAAATGAGAATCTAGATTTTTCTGTAAATTGATTTTTTGGCACACCCCTAGTATTAACAGGCTGTGTGGGGGAATCCCCTGTGACGAGGGCGGAGGCGTGTCGATGACGAGGCGGAATCACCGCAAACCCGGAAGTGGGTGTAAGATGAACTTTCCAATGGTCGCATGTGCTTGGACAAAAGTAGAATTAATGCGATCGTGGCATCCGACGTTCGGGTAGTTAACCCAGCAGAAAGTGAGACACACAGCATGCTGGCGATGCGCTGTTGTCTGCGATCCGCAAACGTGGAAGTGCACACAAGCACATGTAAACACAAACACACACAGATTGCCGGGGATTTCCCCTCCTGTCAATTTTTGGTGATTTATTTTCAATTCATCATTTTATTTCTTAAACGTTGCACAGGGGACAGGTTGAGTAAAAATAAAGTCAATCGAATTCTCTCTGTCAGACTATGGGGAGAGATCAGTTACAGTCTACTAATTATGACCTGAATAGGAAAAAAAGATCAATAAGAAGCCAAACTGAAGGATCTGTCAATCAAAATGGTAAATTTACATGCTAGTTACGATGACATGAACATAGGCGTGATGCGTTCCTGATGGAAAAGGACGGCTTTAAGAGGAAGTTGATGCTGCAGGTGAGCAACTTAATTAAGCAATTGAGAGTTAGCTAAAAAAAATTTATAAACAAATTAAAAAAACAAAAACTTGTTTAATTATGTTTTTAATTTAATTATTTTTATTATGTGTTTATATATAACATATAGCAATAAATTAAGTATTGCTACATCTTATAAACACATAATAAAACTGTATATTGCAAACACAAACATGAGGCGAGGCCTTAGGAAAAAGGGTCAATTTACATTCAAACCTTGGATTGCAAGCATACAGTAATTCATTTCGGAAGCGTGCTTGTTTATCAAACAATATCAAAGTAAATTTCCCTATAGGAAATAATGGAAACTCAGATAATTCGTTCCACAACCCAAAAATATCATATAAAAATTATGAACACAAAATATAAAGTAAAAATCAAACAAATTAACCTGCACTTAATCTTTGAAAAGAACTGGTATTAAACAAATTCAAATTCAAATTCAAATTTTATTTGTCACATACACAAACATACACAGTACGAAATGTAGTGAAATGTATTATACGACTGCCATTGACCCTAGAAGAGAGTTAAATTTTACAAATAAGAAATAAATATGAATAAAAGAAATACGATAGAAATTAAATTACAAAATTAAATTAAACTAGGAAAAATAGAACTAAAAATAAAAATAGAAATGTGCTATGAAAAAATAGAACTAAAAATAAAAATAGAAATAGGATGTACAAAATAGAAATATACTGTGCAAATTGAAATATACTTTACGGTGTGTGCAAATATGCATGGAACAAAGTGTCTTAGTGCAGAGGTTATTAAAGTGACTTTGTGCACTGGTCCAGGATGTAAACGTAAAACTGTAAAATGTAGTGTAGTTGTGAAGGTAGGTGTGCAAAGTTATTAAAGTGTCTTTGTGCAATGGTCCAGGATGTAACGTACGACATGTAGTGTACATATGAAGGAAGGTGAGCGTGTAATTGTCCATAGTGTTCATGGATGTAAGAAGATGGATTTGACCAATTATGAAAATATTGTGTAGTTCTGCATAGTGGTGTGGTTGTGGTTGAGAGACCTTATCGCCTGCGGGAAGAAGCTCCTCCTCAGTCTCTCTGTGTTGGCCTTCAAGGAGCGGAATCGCTTCCCAGACCGCAACCGAGTAAACAGTCCGTTATTGGGGTGGCTGAGGTCCTTCACGATCTTCCTGGCCTTGGTCAAGCACCGCTTGTTGTAGATCGAGTGCAGGTCAGGGAGCTCGATGCGGATGATGCGCTCAGCTGATCGCACCACCCTCTGTAGAGCTCGTCTGTCCTGCATGGTGCTGTTCCCGAACCAGGTCGTGATATTTCCCGTCAGGATGCTCTCGATGGTGCAGGAGTAGAAATTCCTGAGCACCTTGGAGGGCAGTCTAAAGTCTCTCAAGCGTCTGAGGTGGTAGAGACGCTGCCGGGCCTTTTTTACCACGGTGTTGATGTGACAGGACCATGCCAGGTCCTGCGTGATGTGAACACCGAGGTATCTGAAGCTGTCCACTCTCTCCACTGGGCTTCTGTTGATGACGGGGGTCTGGTAGTTCCTCACCTGCTTTGTACTAAAGTCCACTATCAGCTCCTTTGTCTTACTGACGTTCAGGAGGAGATTGTTCCTCTGGCACCAGTTCTCCAGATTTCCAACCTCCTCCAGGTAGGCCGTCTCATCATTGTTCGTGATCAGGCCCACCACAACAGTGTCGTCAGCGAACTTGATGATGGTGGTGGAGCTGGTAGTGGCCACGCAGTCGTGGGTGTACAGAGAGTACAGCAGGGGGCTCAGAACACAACCCTGGGGGGCTCCAGTGCTGAGAGTGAGAGGGGCTGAGACATGTCCGCCCATCCTTACTGCCTGTGGTCTGCCAGTTAGGAAGTTGGAGATCCACTGACACATAGATGAGCTGAGTCCCAGGTGCTCCAGCTTGGTGGTAAGTGTGGAGGGAATTATGGTATTAAATGCAGAACTGTAGTCGATGAAGAGCATTTTCACATAATTCCCCCTCCGAGTGTCCAGGTGAGTGAGAGATGTATGGAGGAGATGAGAGATTGCATCGTCCGTGGAACGGTTTGGACGATAAGCGAACTGTAGTGGGTCGAGTGTGTCTGGTAGTGAAGAGATGATGAAGTCTCTGACCAGGCGTTCAAAGCACTTCATCACTACTGAAGTGAGGGCTACAGGGCGATAGTCATTGAGTGAAGCAGGATGAGGTTTCTTTGGGACAGGAACAATGATGGACTCTTTGAAGCATGTGGGGATCACCGACTGAGATAAAGAGATGTTGAATATCTCAGTGAACACAGGTGCTAGCTGGTCTGCGCAGGCTCTGAGGAGACGGCCTGAGATGCCGTCTGGTCCTGCTGCTTTCCTGGTGTTCACTCTCTTGAAGGCTCTCCTCACGTCATGCTCGGTGATGATGAACGCGCTTCCGGTGCTGGCAGTGACTTCCTGTCTGCAGCCGTTAGCGCCGCTAGCATTAGCATCGCTAGCGTCCTTAGCTGCAGCCTCGAAGCGAGCATAGAAAGTGTTGAGCTCATCTGCCAGAGTCACGTCTGCGTTTATCATACCGGATGTTGGTGCTTTATAATCCGTTATTGTTCTCAATCCCTGCCACAGGCTCCTAGAGTCACTCTGTTGGAGCTGTGACTCTAGTTTCCTCCCGTAGCGCTGCTTCGCCTCTTTCACCGCCTTCCGGACGCTGTATGACGCAGCCTTGTACGGTTCCATGTCCCCCGACGCGAGTCCCGTGTTGTAGGCAGCGGTGCGAGATCTCAGAGCGTCGCGGATGGTTTTATCCACCCACGGCTTCTGGTTGGGAAACGTTTTAATAGTCTTTTTTTCTACGGTATCGTCCGCTAATTTCCCGATGAATCCCACAACCGCTTCCGTAAACACGCTGACGTCACCATCGGAGCTGTTTCTGAACATGTCCCAGTCTGCGTCATCGAGTGCGTCCTGTAACGCGGCCACCGATTGGTCCGTCCAGCGCGCGACCTCCCTCTGAACCGGAACTTCCTGTTTCAGCCTTTGTTTGTATTTTGGCATGAGGAAGATGGCGGCGTGGTCGGATTTACCAAACGGTGGACAAGATTGTGCCTTGTAGCCGTCCTTGACCGTTGTGTAGCAGTGGTCCAGTGTCCTTTCGCCCCTGGTGGGGCAGGTGATATGCTGATAAAAGTTTGGCGCTGCGCGTTTGAGGTTGGCACTATTAAAGTCCCCCGCCACAATAAGCGCAGCGTCCCGGTGTTGTGTTTGTTGCTGTGTGAGTGCCTCATGCAGCTCGCATAAGGCAGTGTCCGTGTCCGCTTGTGGTGGAATATAAACGGCGCTGATTATGACCGATGTAAACTCCCGAGGAAGGTAAAAAGGACGACACATGATGGACAGTAGTTCCAGGTTTGGTGTGCAGGAGCGTGTGAGAGGAACAACGCTCGCGCTGTTGCACCAGCTGCTGTTCACCATTAAACACACGCCGCCTCCCCTTGACTTCCCCGAGTTCCGCGTCCTGTCCATGCGGTGAACCGAGAAGAACTCGGCCGGCTGAATGGCGTGGTCTGGCACCGCTGGGTTCAGCCATGTCTCGGTGAAGCAGAGGAGATTGCAGTCCCGAATGTCTCTCTGGAACTTTATCCTGGCCCTGAGGTCATCGAGCTTGTTCTCCAGTGACTGGACGTTGGCGAGCAGGATGCTAGGCAGAGGTGTGCGGTGTGCACGGGCTCTCAGCCTGTTCCTGACGCCGGCTCGTTTTCCTCGGGGCCGCCGCTTCGCGTCGCGTCCTTTGTTCTCCCTCAGGATCTCACTCGGCCAGCTCGGATCCGGAGTTAAAAACGTCGAATTGTGAGTACATTGTATACCAATAGAAACAAGAGTGTCTCTATCATAACTAATGTACCCCATGGTGGTAATTTTGCCGGTTTTAAAACGCTGTAAACTAACTTAAAGAACAAAAACAAAGAAAAGGTGGTCGGAGCAGTCGTGACGGCAGCCGACCTCACCGGCGCCATCTTGAATGTTACCGAGGGAATGTTAAACGAGGGAAGAAGCAGGGGCTACTGTGTAGGAAGACTTATACACACACATACACACACACACACAAACAGATCCATTCCTCCAAACAGATTTATGTCCCGCACTGCTACAGCCTTTTAAACTTTTTTCTTTACGGTGGCCATTGTTGCAGTACATTTACTAAAGAACAGTCACTACACTTGTACATTAAAAAATGCTTTACTGTATGTGCATAATGTTATAGTGAATAGTACACGTGTGCACAGATGTTGACTATACAAGTAATGCACGCGCCCTGAGACCCACAATCCTACACCACGAGAGAGAAAAGAATCCATGGCAAAGCAGATACGTACTACAGTACTTGTATTTCAATACCTCGCTCATTTAACAAGTTAAAATTTATTTTAAAATTTTGCCTGTCTTGCAAAACCAGGCTTGCAGACCAAGTTACTCGCAATCCAAGGTTCCACTGCCCTCAATCCATTCTCATTGACCATGCAGCAGCCATGCCCGTTTCCAGTGGTCCCTCCCCCTTTGCGCACCTGCCGAAGGGGAGTCCACCTGCCTAGTGAGCTTATGGAGTGAGCGACAAGCGACGACAGATTGAGGCGCACACCTATTACAGGTGCACAACGTGATATAATATTATGGTAATAGTATTAATATTATGATAATATACATGATAATATTTTTCTTTTCCTGAAGCGTGGATACATTTTTAGCTGACTTTGTAGTATGCATAACCAAATAAATAGATTATTTAACTAGAAGAAATGTCTCAGAGTTGATAAGCTCTGTTAGGAGATGTTTATGTAACGCTTGAAGAAGTACCACACTGGTGTCTGTTTGCAGTAAATGTAATGAAAAAAGTAAATAAAATGGATAGAAGAACAAAAAGTCATGCTTCCTAAATCACTTTATTATTGTGTTTTAGTTCACTAAAGATGATGTATCCTACTTTCTGATCAAATTCACATATAAAAGTGGGATGGACATATTCTGGCTCTGTGTTTTACTTTACCTGTACTGAGACAAAAATCTGAAGTGAGAGCAGACAGGACTGCAGAAGTAAAGGATCAGACCTGTTGATCATAAACAGCAGAGAGGAACAGATGTGTGTGTGTGTGTGTGTGTGTGTCTCAATTCTCTATTTATTTCCAAATATATTATTTTATATACACGTAATTCAGATCTAAGTATAATTCTGATTCAGTTTTTTCCGGTATTGGTGTGATTGCTCTGGAGGTTCTGGGTTTTCCTGACCAGAGGAAATGGAATGACAAGTCATGTTCGCGTGAGGAATTATGAATATTTGAACAAAATGTGCTTTTCAGTACATACTGAAGGGAAAAGTACAGTACAGGTATTAAACCTTTAACAATTGGTCATTGTTCTATTGAGTCAGGGGAGAAATTATATGAATCGGAGAAACTTCTTAAAGTACACTGTAAAAAGCTCTTCAAAGGGTGTTGTCTATAGGAATTTATTTTAAAAAATATATTTCTTCCAATAAATTGATTCCCTTTCCTTTTTGAATTCATTTAAGTTTTACATAAGTAAAAAGTGTGACTGTTTTTATAACTTATTATTACCTATCAAAAACTCTTTTTTACTGACCTTCAACAACAAATTGCTCCTACAAAACTTTTATATCCAAAGTAAAGCGTCACAACCCGCTCACGTGCTGCAGCAGAACGGCATCATTGCTCATTGTCACCTGTACCGGACGTTTTAAATTTCTTTGGAGTTTTTGAGGGCTTTATACAATGTGCAACCCATGTAAGTAACAATTTTCATCGCATAAAGTTAGGTTTTAGCCGAATGAGCACGCATTTATTGCACTATAAAATGTAAAAGCGTCGCCAGGTTTCAGACAGTAATGTTAAGTTTGTCAGTTTTGCAGGTGCCATGCGGCCGAACCGAAGGTCTTGAAATTAACAATCTTAAAACAACTATCGCTAACATTAACGTAGGATAAGTATATGTAAGATATATTTCCAGATTATATTTCTACTTAGTCTGGGTGCTTAAAAAAAAATCGCCATTTTGTTTGTTTAAGGAGTGTATGGAAGTATAATGGTGCCAAAATTCCTCAAAGCAAAATAGCAGGTTGAATTACATTCAAAAACATGTTGCAATAAAAATGTTTTAATTTTTCTGCATTGCAATTTGATCTGAATTGAAAAAAAATCCTTAAAGCATTAACAATGTTTGAAATTTTTTACTACTGCAATTTATTGTGGTTATATATTTCAAGTGAAAATGTAATCCAAGCATTTAAAATTCAATGCAAAAATATTCAAGTTACTAAATTGCAGTTAAAAAATATTTTCACGTTTTAAAAATACAATCTTCATTATTTTTCAATCTTACAAATTCAGGTCGACAAAATTCAGGTAATAAAATTCAGGGTGCAAAAATTCAGGTAATAAAATTCAGGTAACAAAATTCAGGTAATAAACTTCAGGTAACAAAATTCAGGTAATAAAATTCAGGGTGCAAAAATTCAGGTAATAAAATTCAGGTAACAAAATTCAGGTAATAAAATTCAAGTCGCTAAAATGCAGGTCTTCACATCCGGGATATCACAGGAAGAGCAGTGGAGAGCCGATTGCTGCTGTTCGTGCCGCAGTGTACTTTAAAGTGTGCTTCCTGCTCCCTGTGCAGTCTACTTCTTAGAAACTACTTACCGATCGGAACGCAGCCCTCTTAACTAACAGGCTGGGTTGCCAGTTGGACAATAAAGGGTGTATGTGTTAAAATGATCCCTCGGCCGTAAACGCTATATTTAAAGCAAAGCCAGCGCTCTTTCATTCACACGCGAGAGCGATGGGTTTCCCGCCCCTGAGCTCGGTAATGTTACAGTCATATTCAGTAACAAGATGGGATTAATTTCCTCAGCAGCAGCAACAACATACATGTTGTTTACGCTTTGTTAATTTTATATTGCTTATAAATAAAGGTAAACACAAAAACTTTGTAATTAAGAAAAACGTAAAGTGTGGATAGTACGGTGTAATGTCAGTCTGATTAAAGTATAATATAAATAAATTATATAAATTATTTTATGCAACGCAATTACAACATTTTAGTTTCAGTTTAATATTAAAGTATGAAGTCATAAGTTTTCACGTAGTTATTTGAACAGTTAGTAGTATATACTGCATGTATGTGTGACTGTTTCATATATGTGTGCATAAGTGAAGTTTGATTTAAGCCCTATACGGCGCCTCATAAATACCTGTCGCACTGTGACTTTCTCACATATAACATTGTACATCAATGGCTGCACTGCAATTAACCCCATTTCTTCTTTTTATTGTAATTTATATTTATTATATTTATATCCTTTTTATATATCTAGTTTTTGTTCATCATTGCACTAGTAACTTTATCTATCTATCTATCTATCTATCTATCTATCTATCTGTCTGTATTTGCACAGAGTCAGACTTCTGCAGTTATTTTGGTGTTAATCGCTGAACCCATGCTGTTTGACTGCTTCTTAAATTTGGTTTTGTTGCTGTACTGAATTTTTCCACAGACTGAACATTACCGAGCTCAGGGGCGGGAAGCTCATCACTTTCGTATGTGAATGAAAGAGCGCTGGCTTTGCTTTGAATATAGCGTTTACGGCAGAGGGATCATTTTAACACATACACCCTTTATTGTGCAACTGGCAACCCAGCCTTTTAGTTAAGAGGGCTGCGTTCCGATCGGTAAGTAGTTTTTGAGAAGTAGACTGCACAGGGAGCAGGAAGCACACTTTAAAGTACACTGAAGCATGGACAGCAGCAACCGGCTCTTCACTGCTCTTCCTGTGATATCCCGGATGTGAAGATCTGAATTTTAGCAACTTGAATTTTATTACCTGAATTTTGTTACCTAAATTTTATTATCTGAATTTTTGCAACCTGAATTTTGTCGACCTGAATTTGTAAGATTGAAAAATAATGAAGATTGTATTTTTAACACTTGAAAATATTTTTGAACTGCAATTTAGTAACTTGAATATTTTTGCATTGAATTTTAAATGCTTGAATTTCATTTTCACTTGAAATATACAACCACAATAAATTGCAGTAACAAAAATTTCAAACATTGTAAATGCTCCAAGGATTTTTTTTTCAATTCAGATCAAATTGCAATGCAGAAAAATTGTAACATTTTTATCGCGCCCCCGCAACCCCCTTCTGTTTTCCCCTCTCTACCAGACAAATAGGATAGCACGGACAGGAAGTGCAGTGTATTTTTGACGGCTTTAGATCTGGTGTTTGAGTTTAATCCCACCAAGCACTCCACCGATTGGCTGCGCATTGCGCTACTTGTTTCGTTGCTATCAGGGCAGGCAGCTGAGTGGGCCACGGCAGTTCTTCGATCGGATTCTGATACCGCCCACTCCTATAATGAATTCATTCACCAACTCAAGATCACATTTGAACATCCTGCGGGCGAGGTGGAGACCGACACTAAGCTCTATGACCTGCGGCATGGAGGTTTGTCCGTAAGCCGTTATACAGCGGAATTCCGTACTCTCGCTGTGCAGACATCTTGGGGAGACGCCGCGCTCGGACGTCCTACTACGAAGGGCTGGCGTCACGTATCAAGGACGAACTTGCCGGACGAGAGCTCCCCGCCACGCTGGAGGGATGAATCCAGCTAGCCCTCCGCATTGATCAGCGCATTCTCACTTGTCTGAAGCCAGCCCCGAGGACCCTGCCGCCTGTTCCCACCTATCATTATGCTGCTCCTCGACCACCGTCACCGCTACCACCCCTGGACATGTCGGATCTCCACCTCCTGCCGTGGTTGACACCGGAGCCGGGGAACCCATGCAATTAAGATGCGCCTCCCTAACCGTGGCTGAGCATGAACGTCGCTCTTGGGAGGGGCTGTGTGCCTATTGTGGATCTGCGGCGCATCATCGAGCGATCTGCCCAATCCATCCGGGAAACGCCTAGGCCCAGTGAGGAGGGAGAAGAACTCACCGGGTCCGATCCAACTCATCACCACCTATTATCCTGGCTATAACCTATTAATTATGGCTATTAAAACATGATCCTCTAATTTCGTGGACGCAAAAGTGGATCCGACAATAGGGGCCGGCTTGCCACGAACTTTGCCTATCGGCATCGGCTGGGACGTATCCAGGGAGTCTGAAGCCCCCAGCGTCGACACCAACGCCATTCCCCTAGCCTACCGAGACCTGGCTGAGGTGTTCTGCAAGAGACGTGCCACCCATCTCCTCATCGTCGCCCCTACGACCTGGCAATTGACCTTCAGCCAGGCTCGGCTCGTCCCCGCGGCCATCTTTACTCTCTCACACCCACCGAGACACAGGCGATGGAGAAGTATTGGTCAAATGCCCTACAACAAGGTACGATCAGACCCTCCTATTTGCCCGCCACCGCGGGGTTCTTCTTTGTAAAAAAAAAGGCGGTGAACTTCGTCCATGTGTCAACTATCAGGGGCTAAATAACATTACCATCAAGAACCGACACCCACTGCCTCTTACCAACTCTGCCCTGGACGACCTCTCTGGTGCCACCATTTTCACGAAGTTGGACCTTCGGAGCGCATACAACTTGGTGCATATCAGGTGCGTAAAAGGCGGTAAACTTCGTCCAAGTGTCGACTACCGAGCTCAGGGGCAGGAAACTCATCACTTTCGTGTGTGAATGAAAGAGCGCTGGCTTTGCTTTGAATATAGCGTTTACGGCAGAGGGATCATTTTAACACATGCACCCTTTATTGTGCAACTGGAAACCCAGCCTTTTAGTTAAGAGGGCTGCGTTTCGATCGGTAAGTAGTTTCTGAGAAGTAGACTGCACAGGGAGCAGGAAGCACACTTTAAAGTAGAGATCGACTGATATGGGTTTTTTTATAACCGATGCCGATGTTTAGAGGTCAGGGTCAGCCGATGGCCGATATGTGCTGCCGATTTTTTTGGCCGATTTTTAGGGACGATATCTTGAAGTTTTCCCTTTCAATTGCATGATAAAAGGTCACACTAATAACAAGTGGATGCACAACATTTCTAAACTTAACATAATTTATTGAACACTGACTTATAAATAAAACAGGTAATATAAAAAAAATGTGAATCATTTACATAAATGTTTTAGAGCATTTATCTAGCAGAATTTTTCAAGTTTGTTGGAACATGAATAAACTTAAATATACATTTAAATAAAATGAATACAACATAAATAAAATAAATAAAAATCAATTAAACTAAAAAATATAAAAATAAAAACTAATATATACAAAACATAATAAAAAAAAAATTATAATGACGTGCTGAAACACTAGCAACTAGGGCTGCACGATTTGGGAAAAATGTCACATTGCGATTATTAAGGTCAAAATTGCGATTTACGATTGCGATACGATAAACAAGTGGTATGACTCAACTTGCTTGTTATCAAGGAAAATGCACTTACATTACTAATAATGCTGAAATTTTAATTTCTCAACTGAGATATAGTGTACAGTGCAATCTAGCAACTAGAAATGAACAATGTTTTCTAATTCAAACTAAATTGTACAAATTTAAATAACAGTAACATCTTTACATTATTGAATTAAATTACATTAAATTAACTTTTAAATTAAATTAGAAAGTCAAAAGTACAGATAAATAAAACAAATACCTATTTAAAAAAAATATTTTTACATTTTGTCCCAAAACAGGGACATTTAAGGAGGATGTAACATACTTTATTGGTATTCTTATCAAATCACTCACCATTTTTAATCTAATGATGAAAAGGAGATTAAAGGAAAGAAAAGTGTCCTTTAAACATATTAATTTTAGAGTCATGCTAATAATCATGAAAATAATTTAAATGAGACATTTCTAGTGTTCTTTGTGACAGATTTCTACACTGTATTTCCATTTATTCTTAGGAAAAACTGTTAATAGCTGTCCTCTCTAACGTACAGTTAAGTAGCTTTAAATATGAAAAGATTAAATTAATTTAACTTACCGATGGCCAAATGAAGTCTATGCCCGAAGCACTGGAACCTAGTCCAGTGATTAAGCGCCACCGCTTTGGCGATGTTCGTGCCGTCTGTTGCGACTGCGACCAAACCATCCTTACAGAGGTCCCATGCAGCCAGTGCCTCTCTCAAACTCGCGGCTACAGTATGTTCTCTCCGGTGTGATCGTCAGGGAAATACCATGTTTGCAGGCAACGGCTTTTCAGTTCAAACTCATTGTGCGTGGTTAGGCTAATATATGTCTCAGTCGTCCTGCTTGACCAAAGGTCCGTAGGGGTTTAAAAGAATTTTACTGCAGTTATTTCAAGTTCAACGTCGCTACGTCACTTACTGAGACTTACAAACACATCTGTAATAATGTGTTGTTTTGTTCCGCTCACACCAGGTTGTGCTTTGTTTGGTCTTTTTACTACTCTTGGCTTTTACCGCCATGCATTTATCATACTTTTCTGTGTTGCTTCTGGTGCTGATATAAATTTGTTGTGTTGCCACCCAATGTAGCGACTTTAGTTTTGCCAATTTTGCACAGTAGCTCTTTCTGCTTAGTGTCCGATATCCTGAAACCAAAATATCGCCAAATAACAGAGCTTGCATTTTTTCTGGGCACAAGTTCAGCATCGGTCTCTTCTGTATCCATTTTCTTCTGTCTCCACACTGCGCTGCAGAAAGTCACGTGACCACCAGCATGCGCGCTACACAAGACTGACTGGTTATTTTTTATTTTTGACATAAGAAATGGCCATACAGCTCTTAGAATGAATGTCTTGTTACGTCCGTGAACGCATTTGTTTATTTAATATAATCGCAACATTTCCTGTAATGTAATCGCATAGGCTGACATCGCGATTGCGATATGATTAATCGTGCAGCACTACTAGCAACCAGCAACATTTGTGTTCGGTATAAATGACACAGAACATCTGAAGTGCATTCTAGTGCATTGAAGTTTTGGCTTGGGGTCCTTCACACGCGGCAGCAGCACATTCCACCGCATCAATAACATGGGACTGCCCGCGGATGTGCCTGACTTTAAATCAGCGCTACTAAACAAGGATATCGGTCGACCTCTACTTTAAAGTACACTGAAGCACGAACAGCAGCAACCGGCTCTGCACTGCTCTTCCTGTGATATCCCGGATGTGAAGACCTGAATTTTAGCAACTTGAATTTTATTACCTGAATTTTGTTACCTAAATTTTATTATCTGAATTTTTGCAACCTGAATTTTGTTACCTGAATTTTTGCAACCTAAATTTTGTCGACCTGAATTTGTAAGATTGAAAGACAATGAAGATTGTTATTTTTTTTTTAAACTTGAAAATATTTTTGAACTGCAATTTAGTAACTTGAATATTTTTGCATTGAATTTTAAATGCTTGAATTTCATTTTCACTTGAAATATACAACCACAATAAATTGCAGTAGCAAAAATTTCAAACATTGGAAATGCTCTAAGGATTTTTTTCAATCCAGATCAAATTGCAATGCAGAAAAATTTTAACATTTTTATCGCGCCCCCGCCACCCCCTTCTGATGTTTTCCTCTCTCTACCAGACAAATAGGATGGCACGGACGGGAAGTGCAGTGTATTTTTGTCGGCTTTAGATCTGGTGTTTGAGTTTAATCCCACCAACCACTCCACCGATTGGCTGCGCATTGCGCTACTTGTTTCGTTGCTATCAGGGCAGGCAGCTGAGTGGGCCACGGCAGTTCTTCGATCGGATTGTAATTATTCTGACACCTATTATCCTTGGATACCCATGGCTATTAAAACATGATCCCCTGATTTCGTAGACGCAAAAGTGGATCCGACAATAGGGGCCGGCTTGCCACGAACTTTGCTTATCGGCATCGGCTGGGACGTATCCAGGGAGTCTGAAGCCTCCGACCTCGACACCAACGCCATTTCCCTAGCCTACCGAGACCTGGCTGAGGTGTTCTGTAAGAGACGTGCCACCCATCTCCTCATCGTCGCCCCTACGACCTGGCAATTGACCTTCAGCCAGGCTCGGCTCCTCCCCACGGCTATCTTTACGAAGTATGTGTCAAATGCCCTACAACATGCCCTACAACAAGGTACGATCAGACCCTCCTATTCGCCCGCCACCGCGGGGTTCTTCTTTGTAAAAAAAAAGGCAGTGAACTTCGTCCATGTGTCAACTATCAGGGGCTAAATAACATTACCATCAAGAACCGACACCCACTGCCTCTTACCAACTCTGCCCTGGACGACCTCTCTGGTGCCACCATTTTCACGAAGTTGGACCTTCGAGGCGCATACAACTTGGTGCGTATCAGGGAGGGCGATGAGTGGAAGACGGCTTTCATCACCCCCACTGGACACTATGAAAGTTTAGTTATTCCGTTTGGACACCCAACATGTCAGCACGGTCCTTAAGAGATTGCCTGCCCATCAACTGTATTGTAAGCTAGAGAAGTGCGCTTTTCACAAGCATTCCACCATGTTCCTGGGCTTTGTTATCTCGCCCCATGGTGTGGCCATGGACCTGCAGAAACTGGAGGCTGTGCGTCATTGGCCTCCACCCAAGACCCTCAAGCAGCTTCAACGGTTCCTCTGGTTTGCGAATTTCTATCGTCGCTTCATCCGGGGCTACAGTACAGTTGCAGCACCCCTAACCGCTCTGACCTCACCACTTCACCCTCAACCCTGCCGCCATTACCGCCTTTAAAGAACTATGTCATGGATTTACCACCGCTCCCATCCTTCTAAATCCAGATACCAACAAACCATTCGTTGTGGAAGTGGATGCTTCGGATGTGGGCGCCGGAGCTGTCCTTTCCCTGCGAGGTCCAGATCACAAGCTACACCCCTGTGGCTTCTTCTCCAAAAAATGTGATCCCACTCAACAGCGACACAGGGTAGGGGACCGTGAACTGTTGTCCATAAAGTGGGCATTGGAGGAATGGCGACACTAGCTCCAAGGCGCCAGCGAGCCTTTCATTATCTGGACCAATCACCAAAACCTGCATCACGATTCAAAGCGTTAAACAACTTAACCCGAGGCAGGCGCGGTGGGCACTGTTTTTTGAACATTCAAATTTCCATCTGTCGTTCCGCCCGGGGTCGAAAAACACCATAGCTGACGCTCTATCAAGACAGCATAAAGGGGATGCCACCCGGGCGGTGCACACGCCTGTCCTCCCACCATCTAAGATTCTGGCACCTCTCCGTTGGGACCTGGAAACAAGAGTTCGCCAAGCACAGGCCGCGAAGACCGAACCGGCGTGTGTGCTGCCTGAACGACTCTACATGCCCTCCACCCTCAAGAGCGACTTCATGGAATGGGGCCACTCATTACCTATTTCTGGACACCCCAAGTGGAGCTAACATCCACTACACCACCCAACACCGCCATAGATACCCACCAGGACATTTATACAACGTAGGTGACAAAGTATGGCCATCCACCAAGAATCTGCACCTCCACACAGAGTCAAAAAAGCTCTCACCCAGATTCATTGGCCCTTACCGTATTGCACTTCGCATCAACCCTGTCACCGACCGGCTCCAGCTGAACCCAGGGGGGTACTGTCACACACACTCGCACCGCGACTGGCACTAGGACCCGGAAGTAGTCTGGTCGTTAAACAGGAAGCATAAAAGGAGTAAACAAACCACGGCACAGCGCTCAGTCATTGAGTTCGCCCATGTTGGTTCAGGCTGTCCGTCCATCATTTCATGTACTTACTTTCTTGGGTTATCCTTCTGATTCGAGTGTGTGTTTATAGGATGCGGGTTAAATTTGTGTTTTTCCCTTGCTCCCCTTTAGTGAGAGTCCTTAGACAAAATCGCGTAATTATCCTGCCTATTCGTTGCTATCGCGTTTGGGTTTACCATCCATGCTACAAAGGGCTAACCGCTAAAGGTACGTCTTCTGGTCAACCCAGGTTAGTTCTCTAACAATAAATGAATGAATGAATGCAGGAATTCCTGTCAAATAGCAAAAAATTGTTACAAATGCATTATGTGATTTTTTTTTTTGTGCTGTGGAACAAATAATTTCAGTTTCTATTATTTCTTATGGAAAAATTTGCTTTGATTTACGAGTTTTTTTTTTAAATACTAGCCCAATGTTCCACTGTAATTAAATTTAAGTGTGCTGCTTTATTATGCCCTTCCTAATCCAATAAAACTACTGCACAGAGTGTCTTTAAAGGCAGATGTGTTATCTATGGGGCTCTTCTGGTACTGTCTCATACTTTCCCTCTTTTGATCTGTTTTTTTAATTTTTTTATGCATATACCCTCATGGTATAATTCTGTTATTGCTTGCAATATAATAAATAGGATGTCCTGTCTGCATGAGTTTCCTATTTCTAGACTGGTTATGGACATGTTGTCAGATGCTATTATTGTCTCTATATGGTGATTCTTCTCCACCCATTTAAGCGCCGTTTGTATTTCTACTAGTTTAGAAGTGTATACTGATAGGTAGTCTGTTATTCTTTCTTTAGCCGAAATATTGTGTTGTGGGATGTACCCATGTATTTTATTACGCTGCCCCTGTTCGTCCCATACCTGGGTCTTTGGAACCGTCCGTGTATATTATTAATTTCTTATTTCCTATTGTTTTTATATGGTTTTGCACTATTAGCCAGCATGGGATATGTGGTGGGTTGTCCTTAATTTTTTGTTTTAGACTTAGGTCTACTGTTGAAGGTATCAGTTTTTTTATGGTGGGGTGCTGTGTAGTGGTACTGTGGGACTGATGTTGAGTTTATGGAGTCCTAGGCTTTTTGCTTTAGTGTCCCCTATCCATTCAAAGCTGTATAGGTTTGTTTCGCTGTGTTTCCAGCATTCTTTAAGAATAACCTTTGTTGAATGTTATTTGTTATTTGTTCTTTGTTGAATGTTTTTATTTACTCTTCTTATTCTTGTCAGCATTACTTCCGTTTCCACCTGCATAGCTGAAACTAGGAATGTTTTGAAGGCCCCACAACAAACTTCCAAGGCTTGAGCTTGCATAGTGTCTATTTGGACTCTGCTGCAGACATGTATGCTAAGCATCCATAATCTATGGTAGCTCTTATAAGTGCATTGCATATGCAGATTAACGAGGCTCTGTTAGCACCCCACACCTGTCCTGTTAGACATCACATTAAGTTTAATGACGATGCTATATTTTTCTTTTATTTTCCTTATGTGTATTTTCCAGGTTAGCTTTAAATGTTTGTACTTGTTTTGGTTTTCGTTTGTATAGTTTCAGAGAGAGATATTCTTATGTTTTTTTAAAGCAGATACAGTGTGTCTTTGTTATAGATTTCTTAAATCATGTGATACTGCATGCTTCCTCAAGCAATGACCCCAAAACTGGAAGCAAAAAGTGACATCAGCAAATTCAGCATTTTAAAAAAAGTCTTTATAGCATTAACCCTGAAAGGCGACTTCCATTGGAAAGAAAATGATTTGAATGTGTGAGGTGTGACAGACGAGTTTGACTGACTGAAGAAAGTGTAGCTGTGCTGCGGAGGTCCTACTGTCAATTTTTTTTTATTGTTTTCTTGCTTGCTTGCTTTTTATTAATTATTAAACATAAGCTGAATATTGGATCAATAGTGGAAGGAATTCATGCAAATTATATCAATGAATAGCACTTGAATTCACAATGATTTTTTTCTTTCTTTTTTTAATACAAGATACAATAATTCCAAATGTATAAATCTGATCTGTTTAATGTAATCCTAATATACAGCTGTTTAAAAATTATAAACAGTTTGGAACATGAACAGATTTCATAATGATTAAATATAAGAGACATTTAAGTCAAACCGGGACTTATGATGAAATGTCTTGTGACCTAAAGTGTAAAACTTTGTGAAATTTACAGAAAGCACAGAAAGGTGATGAAACTCTTAGATGCTGAAAAAACATTTGAATGGTGCAAATTTTTAAAGAAAGTATGTGAATGAGAATCCTGGCTGAGGTGGCTTGGAGCCCACTCAAGTCATTACTGTAAACATTCACTGAGAGGAACACCTGATCCTTGAAAATAAGTGGATAACTTGTCAGAAATTAAAAGAAGATTCATCAATAGGTGGGAACTATACTTATAATCATTCACATACTGTACACCACTTGCACATTACAGGAACTGGAGCTGGGAGTTATCGCTACATCCTATGCACAGTCCTGACCTTGCTCCAAGCCATATCAAAGGAGATCCTGGGAAGCCAGTGTTTTATGAAATATTGCAATTAGTGTAGCAGGGAATTATATACACTAATAAAGGGTAGAAATAATAAAAAAATATAATAAAGAATAAAGAGGTTTTACTCTAAAACTGTGGCTTTCAATTGTGCAAAATCAAAAGCTTTGCTATGACTTGAATGCCCCTCATAGATGATTAAATAAAAGCACATTAGAAGCAACACACGAAATTTAAATCAATATTAAAAATAACACTAAACTGAATGTGACATGAGATGGCATTTTAAAATTGCTTACTCTGAAGGGCTGATATAAGTACTGTATTTAGGAAACTACTGTTTTTTTGCATTTTCACATGGAGTTTTGACATAATTATGGACACCACTATTTGCAATTCTGATAGAATAGCAGAAGTCTGCACAGACTTTCACCACTGTCAAGCAATAACCGGGTTCATAGGCTACTGTGGGCACAGGTTCAGGTAGAGACTGGAAAAAATAACCTGTTTTTTTGGTGAGTCTGTCCCTATTATAGCATCAGACTCATGTTCTTGGTAAATAGGAGTGGATCTCAGTGTTGTCTGCCGCTGTGTGGATTTAATTAAAGCTTCATCACTCAAAAACATTCATCTCACAGACCCACCACTCTTCATAAGTGCAAGACTTGGTGATCTTATTCTCCCCCATGGTTGTATTTCCATCATGTGGCTCATTATTCCCATTATTTAGTAGTCCGTTGTACCTGAAACCCAGAGAATTTTTATTTACACATCTTTAGCTCAACTCTTTTAGCATGTGTTTATTAAGATTCATTTTTAGAATACACAGCAAATTATTTCAGGACTGGGGTGCCATTAATCTCCAAGTGATATTACCTTAAAAAATAGCATGCATGTTAAGGTAATAGACAGACAAAATAAATAATGACTTATAAAACTTAACAATCTTAGCATATTTATAATTGCCCAAATGTTGGTCAGTTAAACTGAATATGTATTTAGTCACACTTCCAGTACCTTTACCTAATGTATGTGATGTATATTCATAAGGCAAAGAAACATTTTTTGTGTGGTATTCATTGATGGAAAATATGTAGCTTACAAAAAAAACATTAAGGGAAGAGTTAATCCCGATTTGACTTAAACATATATACAAGGTCCTTTCGGGTTTTAACAATTTCTCGAGCAGTATATTTGAATAATAATTAATTAATATAATAATAAGTATTATTTTGCATATCTATAGGTCTACTTTACTTCAATATTAACAAAGTTTTCTGATCTTACCCATTGCTGAGTTTTGTTCCGTCTACCCACATCCACTCCTTTCCAGTGCTCATTTTCAGACCAACCCAAGCCTGAGATTTGTTTCCCAACAGGTAAATGATGTAGTCCTGTAAGAATGAGAGTGCAATATCAGTAATCATTCTATCTATCAGAATGATAATCAGTCTCTCTCTCTCTCTCTCTTTCTCTCTCTCTCATTCTTACATTACCTACCTCTTCCTTTTTGCTATTTATGATCACCAGGTCTGCAGCATTCTTTTTGCACTCCAGTCTGCTCATACTCCAGCTTTTCTTTTCAGTAGAGATGTAGTAAAGGCTGGAGTTGAAATATTTCCATCCCAACCTGATGAGGTCCACTTTTAAAAGAAAAAAACAGTGTACTATAATCGGTGATGCTTAATCATAATTATTTACATGTCTGCCCATGTCACAGGTACTGAATGTATGCTATATGACAATATTTACTGATGAAACCTCAATAAATATTTTAAAAAAAGAACTGGGCAACCAAGTGAATGCAAAAGAAAAGCATTTTCTTTAACTTTGTGAGATATAGATTTTAAATAGCATTTAAAAAGAGTATTTTTAGGCTTATAGTTTTAAATAAATCCAAATCTCTCTGTAATCCCTCTGCTGTAAGGCCAATTTTCACTTCCCTGAACTGGGACAAAAACCTGAACATGAACTCCATTTTTTATTTTCCATATTTCAATACACAATACACACCACCACCACCTCCTCATTATTATTATTATTACTATTATTATTATTATTATTATTATTATTATTATTATATCCTTCTCTTACACTGAAAAGTAGAAATACTCATTCTTTAGTTGAGTAGGAATGTGTGAGGACCTTTAAATTGTTATCCATGATTTCCTTGGTAAATGGAGAAAGGGAGAAGCTCTGCTCTCAAACTCATTGATGCACTCTTTCAATAGAAACTACAATAACAAGTTGAACACATGTATACCCTTTTAACTGCAATATCATAGCCATGGTATATGATGTTATGCTCCTTTATCTACGTACAACCATTGCACTCATTGTATATAACCCTTATTGTAAATTGTAAATTTACATATGCATATTATTTTATCATGCCATATATCTTCGTTCATTGCACTCTTGCACCATTTCCATAACAGTTTATATATATATATATATATATAGTTTATATATGCAAATTATTTATCATAGTATACAATATCTTTCTCAATGCATACACTGAAATCATTGCACTCATTGTACATCACTCTTTCTCTGTATTCAGTTCACATGCAATTTCTTTATAATGGTATACAATAGCACCACCTATGATTATTTGCTCATTTGCACCCAATGTAATTTAGCTACCTCCCTATATACTGTTTATATATGCAAATTATTCATATAGTGAAAACACTTTTGGTTGGATGCTAACTGTATTTCATTTGCATGTGCAGTTACAAAGTTGAATCTAATCTGATCTAATCTAATAATGTTAAATCAAACAACAACATGGCAATTAGTTTTTTTATGGGTTTTAAGGTCTCCCCCTATTGCCATCTCAGGAGGATTTTCCTTGCCACAGTCACCCTCAGCTTGCTCATCAGGGACAATCTGATCCTCATATTTTCTTCATAATTTTCCTACTCATTCCCTAATTTTCTATTGTTTTTGTAAAACTGCTTAGCGACTATGTCCATTGTTAAAGGCGCTATATATACAAAATTAGATTAAACTATGCTGAATACGTTTATACTACCTGTCAAGTATTAACATAGCAACCTCCTAAATCACTGTCATGCCTTTAAAGTCCCAGATATTTTTTTCTTACAGTACATTGATGTGCCCTTCTTTCCTAATTTTTGCTCTTCTGGTCTTTTTCATTTTACGCTGAATGGACACTAAAGTTTAACATGTAACATTACCATGTGCTCTTATTTGAAAGGCAGCAATCTAAGGTTGGCTTGTCCCTTACTTTGATTAAGCATACTGTTTAAACACATAAAATCCCTGAGTGAGTAATAACTAAGTCTATCAAAAACATGTACTGTACTTAAACTTAGTCAGACATAAGTATCAGTGCATCAATTAACCAACATTAATAATAATGTTAATTAATAATCAATTAACATTAATAATTAAGTGTCCTACTGTACAATAGCATTTATTTGCTAGAATGAACCAGAGTGCTCCATCCTACAGAGGGCATTCAATTCAAACTGGGACTTAATGATGAAATTTCGTGTGAAAGCGTAAGACTGATAAGAAGATTGGGTTGTCTAATTTCAGCTTCAGCGTACTGAGAAAACTTTCTACCATGATTGTATCCAAAGGATGAGATAAATCCATTAGTGTAATAGGGGATAACAGTATATAGAGAAACATTCGTCTTTAAAATCCCAATCAAAATAATCACTTATAACTGTGTTCTGTTATTCTGCACAATCAAAAGTCATAGTTTAACTTTTGCCCCTCGTACTTGAGTTAAACAGCAATAGGCTTTAATAAAGAGTAACGCCATCTAGCCAGTAGCTAGCTTAAGCGTTTGCAAATATCGGGACCAAAAGTTATCAAAGCTTTATGCAAAGTGCATTTTGTTTTCTTATTTTAAGGTGATTTGTGTAAGGAAATTTTGAACACAGTGCTTGTATTTGTTTTGGGGAACAGGTCTAACACTGTAGATTTACAGTACTTTAACAAAATGTAGTCTATATGTCACCCTGCCTGCACGAAGATGTCCATGCTATCAGTTAGTCTCAGCTTAACCACACACTTAAATTTAAGGATGAAAAAATAGATATAAAAATTCTCATGGGTATTGTGCTTCAATTTACATAAAAAAAAATTCAATATCACTCACCTATTTTAGGAAACATATGCAGGAGTGAATCTTTTTTATTTTTTAACTCCTCTTTCTCCTTAACTAAGTTGTTGTTACTCTCCTTTATCTCATCTCTCTCTTCACCCAGGTTGGTGTTTTTGATTTGTAATTGGTCTCTTTGTAAGTGTAACTGTTTTTTCTCCTTAAGCAGCTCAGTGCAACTGGTCCGAAGCTCATCTATGGTCAGGTTGTGGAAGCTTGTGTTTAATAGATCAGTCCCAGCCTCTAGGTTAACTAAAGAAAATATTAACAGTAAACATTCTGTCCAGATTAACATCATACCACTTAAACCCAAATATAAATAATAATAATAGAATAACACCATATTAAATGTTTCCTGAGGTTAAAACCTGGACCTACAGTTTAGTCTCAGGCCGATGTTAAGAGTTGCTTGAAGAATACACATCACACCAAGACAGAGTGCAGTTGGCCAAAATGCTCCTAAATATTCAGACCATACAAATAAAACTCTTAAAAGGATATGCAGTAGTTCTTTAAAAAGTGATTAATCTGTTTTTGATTTTTGTGTGTGTGTGTGTGTGTGTGTGTGTGTGTGTGTGTGTGTGTGTGTGTGCTCGCTTACCTCTACACAGAGTATCTCTTTCGCAAGTTTTGTCCACTTTCCGTATGCTTTCATACTCAATTTCAAAGTCCTCTTTCAGGTTAGAGGCCATAATGTGCTAGGATACAGTAACTCTCAATGCTTTTACAGTATGTTTTCAACAGCTTGCCTGATACTGCAGTCTGTGTGCGTTTGTGGGTATGAGAGAGAGGGGGAAAGAGAGATGTGTTGTTTTGCGATTGGTAGAAGATTAAGTTAGATATACTGATGGCTGTGATAAACAGGAAATGCAACATCATTTTTAGCTATGATAAACATCTGTGTGTTCTGCACTTTACTCTCTCTCTTGACACCCTGTTCATTTTTTCTCTCACACTCTAAACATAACCATAAACCTGGCCTAGGCAAACATATATATTACTCATGTTCAATAGCGTTCATCCAAGGGGGGGGGGGGGGGGGATTGGTCAGGAGACAGATGTCAGGGAACTCAGGCACTAGGATAGCATCAAAACCCATCATGGGACACAATGCACACGCACACACACACACACACACACACATATCCAGTACACATATGTACATACATACATACTGTGCATAGATTTCAAACAATTTTGAAATATTAGTCTAAAATGCATATTGACTGTGGGAAGAAACCGAAAACCCTATGAATTAATTCCATTGTCAAACATACATTGATCAGCCAGAAACCCGTTTACATCCTGGACCAGTGCACAAAGACACTTTAATAACCTCTGCACTAAGACACTTTGTTCTATGCATATTTGCACACACCGTACAGTATATTTTAATTTGCACAGTATATTTCTATTTTGTACATCATATTTCTATTTTTATTTTTAGTTCTATTTTTTCCTAGCACATTTCTATTTTTATTTTTAGTTCTATTTTTCCTAGTTTAATTTAATTTTTTTATTTAATTTCTATCGTATTTCTTTTATTCATATTTATTTCTTATTTGTAAAATTTAATTCTCTTTTAGGGTCAATGGCAGTCGTATAAGCATTTCACTACATTTCGTACTGTGTATGTTTGTGTATGTGACAAATAAAATTTGAATTTGAAAAATGATATGCCAGAAAACCAGTAAGAGGATCATAGGCACTCAAGGCTCACCCATGCTCACAAGGCCAAAGGTCAGCCCACCGGGTTGCCACTGCAGAGCAAATATTTTATATATATATATACTCAACAAAAATATGAACGCAACACCTTTTTTTCTGCTCTGATTTTTTATGAGATGGACTTAAAGATCTAAAATTCATTCCAGATACACAATATTACCATTTCTCTCAAACATTGTTCACAAATCAGTCTAAATGTGTGATAGTGAGCACTTCTGCTTTGCTGAGATAATCCATCCCACCTCACACCTGCTGATCTGACATCATGAGTAGTGCACAGGTGTACCTTATACTGCCCACAGTAAAAGGCCACCCTGGAATGTTCAGTTTTGTCTCACAGCAAAATGCCACAGATGCCACAAGCATTGAGGGAGCGTGCAATTGGCATGCTGACAGCAGGAATGTCAACCAGATCTGTTGCTCGTGCATTGAATGTTCATTTCTCCATCATAAGCCGTCTCCAAAGGCGTTTCAGAGAATATGGCAGTACATCCAACCGGCCTTGTTCAGGGCAGATGGCAGACAGCGTATGTGGCGTCGTGTGGGTGAGCGCTTTGCTGATGTCAATGTTGTGGATCGAGTGGCCCATGGTGGTGGTGGGGTTATGGTATGGGCAGGCATCTGTTATGGACGAAGAACACAGGTACATTTTATTGATGGCATTTTGAATGCACAGAGATACCGTGATGAGATCCTGAGGCCCATTGTTGTGCCATACATCCATGAACATCACCTCATGTTTCAGCAAGATAATGCACGGCCCCATGTTGCAAGGATCTGTACACAGTTCTTGGAAGCTGAAAATGTCCCGCAAATGGTGGTCACACCAGATACTGACCGGTCTGGGAAATTTATTCCCCAGACCCCGAATATAGCAAAAAACTGCACATTCCAGGGTGGCCTTTTATTGTGGGCAGTATAAGGTACACCTGTGCACTACTCATGATGTCAGATCAGCATCTTGATGTGGCACACCTGTGAGGTGGGATGGATTATCTCAGCAAAGCAGAAGTGCTCACTATCACACATTTAGACTAATTTGTGAACAATGTTTGAGAGAAATGGTAATATTGTGTATCTGGAATGAATTTTAGATCTTTAAGTCCATCTCATGAAAAATCGGAGGAGAAACAAAGGTGTTGCGTTTATATTTTTGTTCATATTTTTGTTTATATTTTGTTCAGCTTGCCTGATACTGCAGTCTGTGTGCGTTTGTGGGTATGAGAGAGAGGGGGAAAGCGAGATGTGTTGTTTTGCGATTGTGTCATGAACGGGGTGTTGTGGCAGGTGTTGAACGCCGTGGGCGGAAGGAGCAGGCATAGAGGCAGAGGGGTGGTGTAACCAAAAAAGAGTCTTTTAATAAAGGTTAAACAAAGTATAAATAAAGATACAAACAAAGGAACAAACAAACTCAAACAATGCTTAACTTTGTGCTAACAGGGGGAGACACGTAACACGCCCTGTGGCGAGACACAGGCAAAGGGAGACACGTAACACGCCCTGTGGCGAGACACAGGCAAAGGGAGACACGTAACACGCCCTGTGGCGAGACACAGGCAAAGGGAGACACGTAACACGCCCTGTGGCGAGACACAGGCAAAGGGAGACACGTAACACGCCCTGTGGCGAGACACAGGCAAAGGGAGACACGTAACACGTCCTGTGGCGAGACACAGGCAAAGGGAGACACGTAACACGTCCTGTGGCGAGACACAGGCAGGGGGAGACACGTAACACGTCCTGTGGCGAGACACAGGCAGGGGGAGACACAACACACGCCCTGTGGCAAGACACAGGCAAAGGGAGACACGTAACACGCCCTGTGGCGAGACACAGGCAAAGGAAGACACGTAACACGCCCTGTGGCGAGACACAGGCAAAGGGAGACACGTAACACGTCCTGTGGCGAGACACAGGCAGGGGGACAAACACCTAACAGGACACAAACGAGGCGTGGAGCTGAAACTGGACACTAGAGAGCAACGGGAGACACTAGAGAGGAACGGGAGACACTAGAGAGGAACGGGAGACACTAGAGAGAGACGGGACGCACGTAAAGACTAGAGACGAGAGACCAAGAGAGGGACGGGACGAGGGCTAAAGACATGGCAATCAGCTAGGCATGGCTTTTAGCTAAACATGGTTAAGCTAAGCTTAACCATGGCAGTCAGCTACACATACACCTAGCTAAACATGTCCTTAGCCCCAACATGCACTAAGCTACACTTACCTAATAGCTTAAACACACGAGGGAATAGGGGCACAGAAACACAGACAAGGGATACCCAGTGGCTAAGCGAGGCGGCACTCCAAAGCTAGGAGAGGCGGCACTCTAAGGCTAAGCGAGGCGGCACTACTAAACTAGGCGGCACTCCAAAGCTAGGAGGGGCGGCACTCTAAGGCTAAGCGAGGCGGCACTAACCAGTTAGGCGGCACTCCAGAGCTAGAAGAGACGGCACTCTAAGGCTAAGCGAGGTGGCACTACTAAACTAGGCCGCACTCCAAAGCTAGGAGAGGCGGCACTCTAAGGCTAAGTGAGGCGGCACTACTAAACTAGGCGGCACTCCAAAGCTAGGAGAGGCGGCACTCTAAGGCTAAGCGAGGCGACCCTCTAAGGCTAGGCGCACTGGGACCCTAGGGGGGTAGGAAACAGTGAACAGCTAGAGACACAAAGGGGCCATGGCTAGAAGCATGTTAGTTAGCTTAGCATAGATTTTAGCTAAACACGCTCCTAGCCAAACACACACCTAACTACTTACCTGCTCTAGCTAACCACAAGAACACAGGAGGACAGGACTGAATCAGCTCCACTAACACAGACACACACAAGATATACAGAGACATTGCCAATAAGAGAGCCCAAGTCAACACAACTAAAATCAAAGTACAAATTAAACAGATAACAAAACAAACCAAAAATGCCCACATACCTGACAGTGGTTTTACCAAAAATGCTCGACCCAGTTTCCCAGTCTAAACAGCTATTTATAGATTGATTGATGGCTACCTCGGTTCAGGTGTGCACTGCATCACCTGACCGAAGTGCCTGCTGGGAAACTGAGTCGGCCAACAAAAACTACAAAATAAAAACAGTGACCTCTAGTGGAGGACCCTTACAGTACCCCCCCGCCCCTTAAACCGCTCTTCCGGAGCGCTATTGGTGGTCCCAAGGCACTTCCCTGGTGTCCCTTCACCCGACCCCGACGGGCTAGCTCCCGTAGTCAACTGTGTGGCGGAGGCAGCACCGGATCGCTGTTGTAGGCCGGGCGGAGGGGGCAGCACTGTATTGCTCTGAGAAGTAGAGCCCCTGAAGACAGTGCTGTGTTGTCCCCCAATCCGGGCGGCCGATGCAGTACTGGCTTTTCCTCCGCCGTGCAGCGGTGGGTGTCCGACATCGAAGCCGGGTGCTGGACGCTGTGCTGGGGTGTCGCTCCGAAGGCGGTGAGCCTTGAATAAGGGCTACTGGACGAAGGTGGGGGCCTCCACATGAGGCCTGCTGGTGTTGCTGGGACCTCCTCGAGGCGCTCGGCGGCTGCTGCTTCTGGGACCTCCTCGAGGCGCTCGGCGGCTGCTGCTGCTGGGACCTCCACGTGAGGCGCGAAGGGTGCTGCAGCGGTGGCCGCCACGTGAGGCTCGAAGGGTGCTGCAGCGGTGGCCTCCCCGTGAGGCTCGAAGCGTGCTGCAGCGGTGGCCTCCCCGTGAGGCTCGAAGCGTGCTGCAGCGGTGGCCTCCCCGTGAGGCTCGAAGCGTGCTGCAGCGGTGGCCTCCCCGTGAGGCTCGAAGCGTGCTGCAGCGGTGGCCTCCCCGTGAGGCTCGAAGCGTGCTGCAGCGGTGGCCTCCCCGTGAGGCTCGAAGGGTGCTGCAGCGGTGGCCTCCACGCGAGGCTGCTGCTTTAAAGTTCCAGCCCCCTCTGCTATGCCTTGGTGGGTCAAGCATTCTGTCATGAACGGGGTGTTGTGGCAGGTGTTGAACGCCGTGGGCGGAAGGAGCAGGCATAGAGGCAGAGGGGTGGTGTAACCAAAAAAGAGTCTTTTAATAAAGGTTAAACAAAGTATAAATAAAGATACAAACAAAGGAACAAACAAACTCAAACAATGCTTAACTTTGTGCTAACAGGGGGAGACACAACACACGCCCTGTGGCGAGACACAGGCAAAGGGAGACACGTAACATGCCCTGTGGCGAGACACAGGCAAAGGGAGACACGTAACACGCCCTGTGGCGAGACACAGGCAAAGGGAAACACGTAACACGCCCTGTGGCGAGACACAGGCAAAGGGAGACACGTAACACGCCCTGTGGCGAGACACAGGCAAAGGGAGACACGTAACACGCCCTGTGGCGAGACACAGGCAAAGGGAGACACGTAACACGCCCTGTGGCGAGACACAGGCAAAGGGAGACACGTAACACGCCCTGTGGCGAGACACAGGCAAAGGGAGACACGTAACACGTCCTGTGGCGAGACACAGGCAGGGGGAGACACGTAACACGCCCTGTGGCGAGACACAGGCAAAGGGAGACACGTAACACGCCCTGTGGCGAGACACAGGCAAAGGGAGACACGTAACACGCCCTGTGGCGAGACACAGGCAAAGGGAGACACGTAACACGTCCTGTGGCGAGACACAGGCAGGGGGACAAACACCTAACAGGACACAAACGAGGCGTGGAGCTGAAACTGGACACTAGAGAGGAACGGGAGACACTAGAGAGGAACGGGAGACACTAGAGAGGAACGGGAGACACTAGAGAGAGACGGGAGACACTAGAGAGAGACGGGAGACACTAGAGAGAGACGGGACGCACGTAAAGACTAGAGACGAGAGACCAAGAGAGGGACGGGACGAGGGCTAAAGACATGGCAATCAGCTAGGCATGGCTTTTAGCTAAACATGGTTAAGCTAAGCTTAACCATGGCAGTCAGCTACACATACACCTAGCTAAACATGTCCTTAGCCCCAACATGCACTAAGCTACACTTACCTAATAGCTTAAACACACGAGGGAATAGGGGCACAGAAACACAGACAAGGGATACCCAGTGGCTAAGCGAGGCGGCACTCCAAAGCTAGGAGAGGCGGCACTCTAAGGCTAAGCGAGGCGGCACTACTAAACTAGGCGGCACTCCAAAGCTAGGAGGGGCGGCACTCTAAGGCTAAGCGAGGCGGCACTAACCAGTTAGGCGGCACTCCAGAGCTAGGAGAGGCGGCACTCTAAGGCTAAGCGAGGCGGCACTACTAAACTAGGCGGCACTCCAAAGCTAGGAGAGGCGGCACTCTAAGGCTAAGCGAGGCGGCACTAACCAGCTAGGCGGCACTCCAGAGCTAGGAGAGGCGGCACTCTAAGGCTAAGCGAGGCGGCACTACTAAACTAGGCGGCACTCCAAAGCTAGGAGAGGCGGCACTCTAAGGCTAAGCGAGGCGACCCTCTAAGGCTAGGCGCACTGGGACCCTAGGGGGGTAGGAAACAGTGAACAGGTAGAGACACAAAGGGGCCATGGCTAGAAGCATGTTAGTTAGCTTAGCATAGATTTTAGCTAAACACGCTCCTAGCCAAACACACACCTAACTACTTACCTGCTCTAGCTAACCACAAGAACACAGGAGGACAGGACTGAATCAGCTCCACTAACACAGACACACACAAGATACACAGAGACATTGCCAATAAGAGAGCCCAAGTCAACACAACTAAAATCAAAGTACAAATTAAACAGATAACAAAACAAACCAAAAATGCCCACATAACTAACAGTGGTATTACCAAAAATGCTCGACCCAGTTTCCCAGTCTAAACAGCTATTGATAGATTGATTGATGGCTACCTCGGTTCAGGTGTGCACTGCATCACCTGACCGAGGTGCCTGCTGGGAAACTGAGTCGGCCAACAAAAACTACAAAACAAAAACAGTGACCTGTAGTGGAGGACCCTTACAGATTGGTAGAAGATTAAGTTAGATATACTGATGGCTGTGATAAACAGGAAATGCAACATCATTTTTAGCTATGATACTGCCTGATACTGTATATATATATATACACATATTAGTCATGGCGGGCCATACACACACTACGTTTACGACACAGCTCCTTCCAAACCCCGGTCAAAGTTCAAGTTCACGGCCAATTACAGGAAGAAGAGGCGGGGCGCCGTAATCCCATACAGCTGGTTTCCCATTTTCACTCACCGGCTGGGAACCAAAAGATGATGGTTCAGTGAGTGTGATGTTCAGACCAAGTGATGCTGACATTGTATCTTTCTTTTTACGAATGCACACAGATTCAGAGAGCTCAGGAGAATCTCAGCTCCAAAAAAAGGACACGGCAGAAGAGATTGTTCCACTGTTTGACCCGAGTCTCTGCGACTTCGTCCTCTGCTGCAGCCAACCTGCCCGGTCGGGTTCGTCACTACTGCTGCTCCTTTTCGGAGGACGAATTTGCTATAGAGGACCTCCGTCAGAGGACTTGACTCCCCCGAGCATCCCTACACTCTGAAACTTACCTTTCTCATCACTCTCCTCACTGAATGAACGGGGTGTTGTGGCAGGTGTTGAACGCCGTGGGCGGAAGGAGCAGGCATAGAGGCAGAGGGGTGGTGTAACCAAAAAAGAGTCTTTTAATAAAGGTTAAACAAAGTATAAATAAAGATACAAACAAAGGAACAAACAAACTCAAACAATGCTTAACTTTGTGCTAACAGGGGGAGACACAACACACGCCCTGTGGCGAGACACAGGCAAAGGGAGACACGTAACATGCCCTGTGGCGAGACACAGGCAAAGGGAGACACGTAACACGCCCTGTGGCGAGACACAGGCAAAGGGAGACACGTAACACGCCCTGTGGCGAGACACAGGCAAAGGGAGACACGTAACACGCCCTGTGGCGAGACACAGGCAAAGGGAGACACGTAACACGCCCTGTGGCGAGACACAGGCAAAGGGAGACACGTAACACGTCCTGTGGCGAGACACAGGCAAAGGGAGACACGTAACACGCCCTGTGGCGAGACACAGGCAAAGGGAGACACGTAACACGTCCTGTGGCGAGACACAGGCAGGGGGACAAACACCTAACAGGACACAAACGAGGCGTGGAGCTGAAACTGGACACTAGAGAGGAACGGGAGACACTAGAGAGGAACGGGAGACACTAGAGAGGAACGGGAGACACTAGAGAGGAACGGGAGACACTAGAGAGGAACGGGAGACACTAGAGAGGAACGGGAGACACTAGAGAGAGACGGGAGACACTAGAGAGAGACGGGAGACACTAGAGAGAGACGGGACGCACGTAAAGACTAGAGACGAGAGACCAAGAGAGGGACGGGACGAGGGCTAAAGACATGGCAATCAGCTAGGCATGGCTTTTAGCTAAACATGGTTAAGCTAAGCTTAACCATGGCAGTCAGCTACACATACACCTAGCTAAACATGTCCTTAGCCCCAACATGCACTAAGCTACACTTACCTAATAGCTTAAACACACGAGGGAATAGGGGCACAGAAACACAGACAAGGGATACCCAGTGGCTAAGCGAGGCGGCACTCCAAAGCTAGGAGAGGCGGCACTCTAAGGCTAAGCGAGGCGGCACTACTAAACTAGGCGGCACTCCAAAGCTAGGAGGGGCGGCACTCTAAGGCTAAGCGAGGCGGCACTAACCAGTTAGGCGGCACTCCAGAGCTAGGAGAGGCGGCACTCTAAGGCTAAGCGAGGCAGCACTACTAAACTAGGCGGCACTCCAAAGCTAGGAGAGGCGGCACTCTAAGGCTAAGCGAGGCGACCCTCTAAGGCTAGGCGCACTGGGACCCTAGGGGGGTAGGAAACAGTGAACAGCTAGAGACACAAAGGGGCCATGGCTAGAAGCATGTTAGTTAGCTTAGCATAGATTTTAGCTAAACACGCTCCTAGCCAAACACACACCTAACTACTTACCTGCTCTAGCTAACCACAAGAACACAGGAGGACAGGACTGAATCAGCTCCACTAACACAGACACACACAAGATACACAGAGACATTGCCAATAAGAGAGCCCAAGTCAACACAACTAAAATCAAAGTACAAATTAAACAGATAACAAAACAAACCAAAAATGCCCACATAACTAACAGTGGTATTACCAAAAATGCTCGACCCAGTTTCCCAGTCTAAACAGCTATTTATAGATTGATTGATGGCTACCTCGGTTCAGGTGTGCACTGCATCACCTGACCGAGGTGCCTGCTGGGAAACTGAGTCGGCCAACAAAAACTACAAAACAAAAACAGTGACCTGTAGTGGAGGACCCTTACAGATTGGTAGAAGATTAAGTTAGATATACTGATGGCTGTGATAAACAGGAAATGCAACATCATTTTTAGCTATGATACTGCCTGATACTGTATATATATATATATACATATTAGTCATGGCGGGCCATACACACACTACGTTTACGACACAGCTCCTTCCAAACCCCGGTCAAAGTTCAAGTTCACGGCCAATTACAGGAAGAAGAGGCGGGGCGCCGTAATCCCATACAGCTGGTTTCCCATTTTCACTCACCGGCTGGGAACCAAAAGATGATGGTTCAGTGAGTGTGATGTTCAGACCAAGTGATGCTGACATTGTATCTTTCTTTTTACGATTGCACACAGATTCAGAGAGCTCAGGAGAATCTCAGCTCCAAAAAAAGGACACGGCAGAAGAGATTGTTCCACTGTTTGACCCGAGTCTCTGCGACTTCGTCCTCTGCTGCAGCCAACCTGCCCGGTCGGGTTCGTCACTACTGCTGCTCCTTTTCGGAGGACGAATTTGCTATAGAGGACCTCCGTCAGAGGACTTGACTCCCCCGAGCATCCCTACACTCTGAAACTTACCTTTCTCATCACTCTCCTCACTGAATGCACGTGTGAATATTTGTGCCTGCACAAGTTGAATTCGAGCATCTGCAAAATCCTGTATCTGTCTCTGTGTCAGTGCCCCGAAGCTACAAATGCTTTACACTGGTGGAGAATGCGGCTTGCTGACACAGGACAAGGAGCACAATCCACACCGGACCAGGTTTAACATCTTTACGGTGCTCGAACAGATTGCACAAGGGCTACAAGTCACGACCCTGGAACTCTCCCGTCTGCAACAGCGGGGAGGGGAGCATGTTCCTCTACCTGATCCTTGGAAAGAACCACAGCGGCTGTTAACGAAACTTTCTCCCTTATGATGATGTAGAAGCAGCCCTCCAAACATTCACAAGAACAGCGGAGAAGGAGGGCTGCCCCTACAGGAGTGGAGCTTGGCCTTAATCCCACTTCTGACAGGTAAAGCGTAACGAGCGCCATAATCCCTAACCTGCCTGTTCCTCTCTTATTAGGCCGAGACTACCAGGGCTGGGCGTAGGCCCACTCCCCACTTCATTTAAATGATTAAAATTAAGTATGTATTCACATATAGCCTGCTCGTCTAAGCTGTAAGACCTTCCGCATAAAGGCACCCCAAATGATTTTAATGTAAATATTAAATTAACTTTTTAAAAATCAACCAGCTTTTGAAACTTGATATGTGCAAACTGATTAGTCATTGTATTTATGTAAAATGCTATAAAGTAGTGTGTCTTATGAAATAATTGTTAATAATAGAATCAAATCATTAAACTATTATAAAACAATCACAGTTTTATCACAAGGCATTTATGTCAGTGCATTAATATTTACAATATCCTGCATACAAATATTTCAACTCAAATGCTTACAGACACAAAAGGGACCTTGAAATGGCTGGATGGTTCATCAATGACCACTGCTTAAGACATCACTGCATTGAAATTTACTCATTATGCAGTTTTTCGCTTAGTCTGAAGCCTTTTGTAAAATAGGAAGCATTCTGACTGTTTCTGTGTTCTCAGGTTTTGGGGCAATGAGAACTGTGTTATAACAGGCTTTAGAAAAGCTAACTCTAACTTGTCAACCTGGGCCGATTATCCATGTGATTTTCCTGTAGATGGCATTGAAATGAAAATATTAAAATAAACACATGACAGTCAGCAGTAAAACATGAAAAAGTAGGTAGGCTACTGTAACAGCAGTTATTAGTAGCTTGAATGATTTTGTGCCAGTCTTGCAGTCTTACAGCTTTCATAGTATATATAAGATTCTTCTTTGTAAGTAAAAAGTGATTTTAAATTAAATAAAAGGCCTTTAGCACCTGATGTCATGATGTCTGTCCGCAGTGGTCCCGCCCACTTCTGGAAGTCAAAATGTACATAACTTACAGTCACTGTAGCACTTTAAGTAAGAAACCGTAACTGATAACATTTCGTCATATAAAAAACATACCTTAGCTTTTAGGTTGCTTCTAAGTTTCTAAATTGGCTCTAAACTACCCGAGCACTAGCTTTCCATTTCATGCTATTTGAGATTCAATTCCATAACAATTAGTTAACTATTAATTAGAAAGTATGAAATGTCAGGTAATGTTACCTGCACATCTTTTTATGAAGACTTATTCCATATTCCATAGCATTGTCTCATTTGCAGCAGAAGCACTGAATGCGCTAACGCTATACTAGCAAACAGCACCAAATCCAGGAGGAATCACATATTTCTTTGCCGTCTGAGGTAATCACATTACAAAACAAATCTAACTTTACATCCTTATTACCTGGTTCATCAAAGTACACATGATTCTTTCTCTTTTGAATAAGCTACGAAGTCCATCACTACATACTGCATTTAAAAATAATAAGCAAAACAATAGCTAATTGATTGGAAGATTACTCTTTTATCTGTGTTACAATGCATCAGGTAATCTGGAAGGTCATCAAGTATTTTTTCTGTTATTGTTTGGACTCTGAAATACACCATACCCCAATTATTAAGGAAAGTACTTAGTAGTCTGATTATCAGTCCTCCTGCTGACCCAAAATTCAGTATCTCAGAAAATTAGAATATTGTGAAAAAGTCCAATATTGGAGACTCATGGCGTCTTATTCTAATCAGATAATTCACTGAAAAAACCTGCAAAGGTTTCCTGAGCCTTTAAATGGTCTCTTAGTCTGGTTCAGTGGGCAACAAAAGGTCATTGCAAAGAAGCTGGCTGTTTACAGAGTGCTGTATCAAAGCACATTAAATGGAAAGTTAAATGGAAGAAAAAATGTAATAGAAGAAAGGAGCAACAGGGATAACCACAGCCTTTAATGGATTGTGAAACAAAGCCCACTCAAGACCTTGGGGGAGATTCAACAGGAGTGTACAGCAGCTGAATCCAGGACATGGGCTACAACTGTCGCATTTCTTGTGTCAAGCCACTCTTGAACCAGAGACAATGTCGGTGGTGTCTTACCTGGGCTAAGGACAAAAAGGACTAAACTGTTGCTCAGTGGGGCAAAGTCTTTGTTTCAGATGAAATAAATTTTTCATTTCATTTGGAAATAAAGGTCCCTGTGTCCGGAGAGGAGAGGCACAGAATCCCAGTTGCTTGAAGTCCAATATAAAGTTTGCAGTCAGCGGTGGTTCGGGCAGCCATGTCATCTGCTGGTGTTGGTCCACTGTGTTTTATTAGGTCCAAAATCAGTGCAGCCATCTACTAGGAAGTTTTAGAGCACTTCATGCTTTCCAGCTGACCAGATTCATGAGGATGCTGATTTCATTTTCCAGCAGGACTAAAGTACTAATACCTGGTTTAAGTACCATGGTACTTTTCTGTGACAACACTTACTTAATTTAAAAAGAATTATATTTTATTTGAATCATTTCTAATAAAATATTTTGCACTCGTTAACTCGTGTTTTGTTTATTTCAAATCACTAAGATCCACACTCATCTTGGATTTTACAGTATTCATTTTTTTTTTAAATACAATATAAACACATTGCACACAAAACATGTTAAACATACTGTAGTTTGATGCATGGTGAGATTTCAGATTACATGGTTTCAGCACCTCAAGAAAGTTTGAAAAGACACACTTAAGTGTAAGAAAAGAAAAGAACACAAGGCATTTCTCTTGTAGGAATGTTGTCTCCTTCATAGAAAAATGTGACAGCCAGTCCTGGTCTCTCCAGGGAATGAGAACATGCTTCTACCACATGCCAGACCTCTGTTGAACCCCCATGTCCCTGGAGAGAACAGAAAATACATGATTCATTTATTGTGTATTTATGCTAATTGTTGGACTTTATTATTGCAGGCATTATATTTATTTTAAATATTTATGCTAAACCAACTGTCTGCTAGCTGCATTGAGTCGTCACCCAGGGTTCACTGTATTAAAACTGTGTCTGTTCCCCGAGCTAAAAACAAATTTAGAAAGACTCAGAAAGTCTGTTTTAGTAATTTAATTAACATAAAGACCACAAACTTGGATCAGACTGAATGCGCAGCCGGTACCTCTGATCTGAAGCTAGGACTGTTAAATATTAGATCTCTCGCATCTAAAGCAGTTATAGTTAATAAAATTATCACAGATCAGGAATTTGATATACTCTGTCTAACAGAAACCTGGATTAAACAGAGTATGTAGCTCTAAATGAAGCTAGTCCTCCTGGATACAGCTACATACACCAGCCTCGGTTAACTGGTAGAGGAGGAGGCGTCGCAGTTATTTACAACGATAACTTGACTATTGTACAAAAACACGGACACAAATTTAATTCATTTGAAATTCTTTATAGTAACATAAGTGTATTTAACTATGTTAAGTCAGCTCAGTCGATCCCGCTAATTGTCATTTACAGACCTCCAGGGCCGTACTCGGAATTTCTTAGTGAATTTGCAGATTTCCTTTCAAACCTAGTCGTTTCTGTAGACAAAGTGTTAATTGCTGGAGATTTTAATATTCCTTTTGAAAACCCAGAAGACCCTCTGGGAACAGCATTTATGTCCAAACTGGACTCGGTAGGAGTAAATCAGTGTGTAGTAGGACCCACTCATAAAGCAGGTCACACTTTAGATTTAATAATATTATTCGGATTAAGTATAAGAAATTTATTCACAATACCACTATCTGAAGTTATCTCAGATCACTATCTTGTCTCAATTCAAGTGTGTCACAATAATAATGTACACACAGCGCCGTGCTACCGTATGAAACGTACATTCACATCAACTACCAAACAGAGTTTTATCAGTAATCTCCCAGGGTTCCCAACTTCGATTAGATCACCGTCTGACCCCACAGAACTCGATCAGGCGACTAAATATTTAGAGTCGACATTTCGCTATACCCTAGATAATGTAGCTCCAGTTAAAAGAAAAAATATTAGAGATAAGAAACTTGCTCCCTGGTATAATGATCACACGCGCACTTTAAAACAGACCGCTCGGAAATTAGAACGTAAATGGCATCAAACTAAATTACTAGTATTTCAAATAGCATGGAAGGAGAGCATCCTGAACTATAGAAAAGCTCTTAGTGTAGCTAGATCAACATATCTCTCCACTCTTATAAAAAATAACAAAAATAATCCTAGATTCTTATTTAATGCTGTAGCCAAATTAACCAGAAATAAGACCACTGCAGAAATCTCCACAACAACATCATGCAATAGTGAGGACTTCATGAACTTTTTTAATAATAAAATTGTAAATATTAGGCATAAAATTGAGGTTTTGAAACCGAACAATGTAATTTATGCTGATGTTAAACTAACTATGTCAGATCGGAATCTAGAATACTTTACTCTCCTTGAAGAGAATTAACTAATTTCACTCATCTCTTCTGCAAACTCATCAACCTGTATATTAGATCCTGTACCGACACATTTTCTTAAACAGATAGTACCAGCAATAACAGAACCCCTGTTGAGAATAATTAATTCCTCACTCAGCATTGGTTATGTTCCAAAATCTTTTAAATTAGCAGTTATCAAACCAATAATTAAGAAACCTGACCTCGACCCCTGTCAGCTGTCCAGTTACAGGCCAATATCAAACCTCCCCTTTATCTCTAAGATTCTGGAAAAGATAGTAGCGGAGCAGCTATGCTCATACTGTATATACATAGAAATGGCATACATGAACTGTATCAGTCAGGATTTAGGCCTCATCACAGGATGGGTTCCCTGTTGAGCATGGTTCCTCTCAAGGTTTCTTTCTATTACCATCTCAGGGAGTTTTTCCTCGTCACTGTCGCCCTCGGCTTGCTCACCAGGGACAAACTGACCATTTTGATTCATACAAATTAACATTTCATACAAACTTAAATAATTCTTTTGTCTGTGTAAAGCTGCTTTGCGGCAATGAAAATTTGCTAAAAGCGCTATACAAATAAAATTGAATTGAATTGAATTAAGCATTTCTTGTATTTCACTGTATGTTTTGTATTCAACAATTGTATTGAATTTTTCATTGTGTACATCTGTATGGTTAATTCACAGTGTACATGAATGCTAATATTTAAATGCTTGAGAATAGTTTTTCAACTAAATAAATAAATAATTAAATATTCCTATGTGCTAAGACCAAACAAGTTAATGTTTAATGAGAGCACTTTTTCTGATGTCTGTGGAAATCAGAAGAGAATCTAGACATCACCTGATTACTCTTCTTACAGAGTAGAGTGGTAAAGTGCCTCTTGCACATGCCAATTTCACCCTCTGCAATGTACAATAGATGGCGAAGGAATGTTGTTGACATTGTTTTTGTCACAAAAATAAAAACATCCACACAAACCATAAACAGGTGTCGTACAGTTTATGACGTGAGCGAATGCATCTTCTCCTAGACAAATCAACTACGTACAGTATCTACCGCCACCTACTTTATTTGGTTGTGTAAATACATGTTTGCCCAGGATTGAAATTGGTGTTATTAAGGTGCATGCAAACTTACGGGGGATTGGGAAGGGGGAGCAATTATGCTTGGAAACAGAACGGAAAAAAAGTTCCTAGAGTGAAAACACCGTAAATAGCAAAGGTGGTGTCCGATGTAATAGCATGCTTTGACCCCATCCAAGTGTGACATGGCGACAAAGCTTACAGCTGGCTATGGTCACTGAACCGCTGGATGTCCAGATGTCCTAAAAACAATGTAGGCTTTATAGATAATTGGAGTTTCTTTCAGAACAAAGCTGCCCTGTGGTCATTGGGCACTCATGAAGGTGGTGCTTTATTTTCTTGCCATATAGTGCATAGTCTCAGAGCAGGCCTATTAAGCAATGACTACTAAGAGCCCAGACTAACCTAATCATCTGCAAGCCACAAATCACTCAAGTTCCACCATATCTGTGTCTATTCCCCGAGCTAACCAAAAATTTAGCAAGACCCAGAAAATCTGTTTTAGTGATTGAATTAATATACTGTAGAGCAGTGGTTCTCAAACTTTCAAGCCAGTGATCCCTAATTGAAGATAAAACTGCAGTTGGGGTTTTCACGTGCAGTTTTGGCTGTAGCAATAACTAGTGAGCCAGTCGCTGCACAGTGACATATCTTTAAATCGCGAATGTATTTTTTTTAAACACTCAGTTTAAACACTCACACTCTATCAGTAATATCTTTACAAATCAGAAAATATTTATTTATAGCATTTACTTGTAATACTGAAAAGTGTGTATTATAATCACAAAAAAAAACATAATTTTTTAATCCCTCTCGCGACCCCATTAAATTTTTCCGCGACCCCCAGTTTGGGAACCACTGCTGTAGAGAACCATGAATACATAGAGATACCCTGAAATGAATGAATGAATTAATTAATTAATTAATTAATTCCTGTCAAATGGGAACAAAATGAAGTTAGTTGGTGTGAGAGAAGAGGATGCAGAGGATAGGTTTAAATGGAGGCAGTGGATTTGCTGTGGTAAGAAAGGGAACTGAACTCTCTTCTCTCACACCAACTAATTTTATCTGCTCTCTCACTACATCCATAATTCTCCTTATTGGTCTTCCTGGCAGTTCCACCCTCAGCATCCTTTTACCAATATCCTCACAACCTTTACTCTGAGCAATCTGGCCTTTCCGACTTTATCTCTAAAACCTTTGGCATGGTTGTCCCTCTAATGGACTCACTTTTGATCATATTTATCCATGTCACTTCCATAGTATATGTCATATTTCAATTGCGCACTCATAAGCACCTAAAATGTACATCACCATCTGGTAAATACCCCATTAAAATCTGTTTAGTAGTTTTCATGTGATGCGTGCACAAACAAAAAATTGCTCATCTTCATACTCATTAAGTCCACTTAAATTATTATTTGCAAATATCTTTAATGTACAGGCAGAAAAACTTTAAGATTTATTATATGTATGGATAAATATATGAGAGAAAGACATGAACATGGATAGTAGGAAGGTAATGGAAAAAGAAACTTACTTTATGCGACATGACATTAGAAGTCTAACTGCGATTGGCGGTTCAGGAAGTGGTTTGAATCTTGCCGTCATGTTTTGACAAATATAAAGCCCAATGAATCTCTGCACAATTTGTGGGTAGTATTTTTTTTTATTGTTTTTTTAATGAATAAAGTGTCGTCGTCCCCACCCCACAACCACCAGTTGCTCAAGCACATGGACTGCTCTTCTCTTCTTTCCTCTTTTTACTAACACTGCCCTAGTTTGAAAAGAGTTCATGACATCCTGCTGGACTCACATCCACTAAGCACCTATAATGTCTTAATAAGGATAAACATAATAATAATAATAATAATAAATTTATCTTTTTAGTAACATTGCCCCAGTTGGAAAACATCACAGTCCCTATGTCATAAGACAGAAATTATAAAATATTGATGTAATGGATGAGGGTCACTTGTGTGATTCTACCATGGAACACTGATCAAAATGTAACAGGCACGAAAATCTTATACACACTACTTACAAACGAGCAGAAGCACATTAGAAGGAGGAGACAACAACAGACGGTTTAAATGGGTTAATATCTTGTGCTCACAATAGAAAAAATGCATAGTTTAATGAAAATCATGTATTATAATTTTATGCCCAACCTAGAGCAAGAGCTTTGAGAGGTTCACGTACAGTACTGGTAAAATGATTACGAACACATCTGCTTGTCTTACATTTTTTTGACCAGTGGGGGGGGGTTTGTGTGCAAATGAAGCCTCAGTAAATTAACTCTTTTGTAAACCAATTGGCTGGAAGTAAAGAATAAAGTTTGACAAATTTATATTGTCATGCCTTTGGGTAAGATAAATTTATAGCTTGTTCCTGAGAAAACTCAAAAATGTATATCTACTTTTTTGATACAGGCACATAAATATTTATATTATTGATGTGCCTGTATTTTATTCAGTAAACATAGACTTCATATTGTTAGTCTAGGTGTGTCCACAACTTCACTCAAGTTTAATTTCATTGTACACTCATAAGCATCTGTTTGTTTATTTTAGATGACCTACTGATTTTTCTTGAGGTATTATGTATTTATTTATTTATTTAAATTTTTTAATAATAAGGGTGTTTCAATTGAAATTTCCTATTAGCCTAACTAGCCTTTTTTAAATCCTATATGTTACCACAAGTTTGGCCAAATACACCTTTAAAACCTTCTTTAAATTTGTTCAGTAGTTTTACTTAATAGATGCATAAAACAAACAGACAGACAAATATTCCAAAAATCATCATAATGTGTTCTATTATTTTAATATAATAAAATTCCTAAAGGAATGCAGATAAAAAATAATAATCCATGACTAAGCAGTGTGACAAGACTAACACCTAGTCGCTGCTAGTATGGAAATTTTTTTTTATTTAATTTCATTTGATTTTACTGACTTTTGGGGGGTAGAAGGTACAATATCTGGATATAATTGGGGATGTGCGTGCAAAGCTAAGACATAGGCTTCTTTGTGTGCACTTGCATAGGAAACCAGAGCTTTACATTGTGGCACCTTCATTGTGAGCTAAAGAGGGCCCCTAATGAAAAACAGAGGTTGAAGCGAGGTACAGCGAGCCCTGCATATATAATGGCAGAAACGGACCAGAGATTCAGTTGTTCCATGGTCCAGCTCCGCCCGTTATTGCATGATAATAAAGGTCGTAATCTTCCGGAAGCAAAGCCTGACTGTATTTTTCCACGACACTAGCATTATATATTATAAATATTTTCCAGTTTTATTCTTTGATTATAACCACTACATTTTTACAATTAGTGCATACTTTTTGTATCAGAATTAACAGGGTCACACACTTCCATTTGCGTTTTAATCTTTGGTCACAACTGTATGATCACAAGATACATTTTCTTGTAACTGCGGTTCTCTTTTATACCCAATCATGCATTATAAATATAGTGAACAATGTACACAATAAACACTATTGTTTTTGCCAAGTATGATAAAATCAAACTTCCTGAATTATATTTAACATTTGTTCTTTTGTACACTTTGTGCCACTTTATTTTAAAAGAGAGAGAGAGAGAGAGAGAGAGAGAGAGAGAGAGAGAGAGAGAGACTAAGCTACAGTTACAGCAGAAAAAGTAGGCACATAATAAATGATTTTCAAATTTATGATCTGAAAAGTGTGACGTGTATTTATATTCAGCCCTCCCTAAGTCAATACTTTGTAGAACCACCTTTTGCTGCAGTTACAGCTGCAGGTCTTATATATGTTTAGAACCTAACCCTGATTTAAACTTCAGCTTAACTTAATCGTTGACCTGTCTGGTGTATTCTTTGGGCTTCATGATGCTGTTTGTCACTAATGCTCTCGAACAAACCCTGGAGGCTTTACAGGAAAGCAGTATTCATACTGAGATTAAATTTCACATGGTTATGATTTTTTTTTTATCTTCTTAATAGCATGAAGGTGTTAGACTGTTCACGTTCAGGTACTAATAAAAAACTGCTATTATATACTGTTTTTTTATCGTCAAAGCTAAATCTCATGTGTTTAATTAAATATGTTCATCTCACAAATACCAACTACAGGAAAGTCACATGGATAATCAGCCCAGGTTGACATGTTAGATTTAGCTTTCTTAAAGCCTGTTATAACACAGTCCTCACTGTCCCCAACCCAAGAGTTGGGTTCTCCGTTCCACCAAAACCTGAGAACACAGAAAGAGTCAGAATGTCTGCTATTTTACATATAAAGCTACAGACTGAAAACCTGCATAATGAGTAAATTTCAATGCAGTGATGTCTTACGCAGTAGTCAGTGATGAACCGTCCACCCATTTAAAGGTGCCTTCTGTGTCTCTGTCAGTCAGACCAATCCAAGCTTCAGTATCACCGTAATATGTACTAATGAACTCCTGCAAGTGTAACAGCATTAACTGAATGTAGATCAATTTTCATACTCTCTCTCACTCACACACACACACACACACACACACACCTGTTCTTCTGTGCTGTTTATAATCACCAGGTCTGCTCCTCTTGCTTTGCATTCGTTTCTGCTCTCATCCCAGTACATCTTCTTAGTAAGATTGTAGTAAACATTTGAGTTGAAAACTCTACATCCTTGTAAAGTATTTGTACATATTGTTAATATTGATGCACTGACATAAATGCCTTTTGATAAAATTGTAATTGTTTCATAATAGTTCAGAGATTTAATTTCCTTATCAACGATTATTTTATGAGACATGCCACTTAATTAATGTTTTAGAACTTGTTAACTGAAATAATCTAAATGTAAACTGAATATACAGTATATGTTAAAAATAGTTTTTAGCATTTTAAATAAATATACAGTGGGGCAAAAAAGTATTTAGTCAGCCACCAATTGTGCAAGTTCTCCCACATAAAAAGATGAGAGGCCTGTAATTATCATCATAGTTATACCTCAACTATGAAAAACAAAATAATAAGAAGAAAAAAACAGAAAATCACATTGTAGGAGTTTAAAAGAATTTATTGGCAAATTATGGAGGACAATAAGTATGTGGTCACCTACAAACAAGCAAGATTTCTGGCTCTGACAGACCTGTAACTTCTTTTTTAAGAAAAAAGCTGGGAGCTCCACTCGTCATCTGTTTTAATGGCATCTGTTTGAACTTGTTATCAACCTCAAACAGACACACTCCAAACTCCACTATGGCCAAGACAAAAGAGCTGTCAAAATACACCAGAAGCAAAATTGTAGACCTACACCAGGCTGGGAAGACTGAATCTGCAATAGGTACAGTAAGCAGCTTGGTGTGAATCTGCAATAGGTAAGCAGAACCACACGGGGGGAACTAGCTGGATTCAATTTCCCTAAAGAGAAGGGGCATGGATGGAGTTTTGATGGCTTTTCCTGCAGCTGGGAGAAAATTGCCCCTACTCCTGTTGTTGATGCGACAACCTCCACCACGAACGGGAGTTAAGGATTGGAATAAATAGGAGGGGTGATTATATGAAGGAGTGTTTGAGTTGTTGGAAAGCAGCCGTGGCCTCCGAGGTCCATTTTTTTTTTGGATCAAATATTTTTATTGTGTATATTCAGAGACATGTACAACACAGAGTAGCCATGAAATACACAGTAAAGACAATATAAAATAAAATAACAATAACAATAACAAAAATCCTCCCCCCAACCCCCCCTTGGCGACACCCTAACCATCCCGCCCTGGATCTCAGAGTATGATACAAATAGAGAAAATACATGTAAATACAATACAAAAACATAAATCATCTAGTTCCTTATGAACAATTGCACTGCACTCGTTCTTTGATCAGATTATAAGCTGCATCCCATGCAATGATTGTTTTCTGACTGGCTACATGCATCCGGGCTACGGATCTCTCCATCATAACAATGTCTAACAAGGAGTTGGCCCATCGTTGCCATGACAAAACATGAGGTGGCTGCCATCGCAATGCCAACATTTTCTTAGCTGCAGTGAGTCCAGCCAACAGTATGCGCCTTTGTTGGAGAGAGAGTCCTAAACTGGAATCGTCAATGAGCAGGAGTAAGGAAGGAGAAAAGGGGACAGTGACCTCAAGCAAATCACTCAAGGTAGCGGAGATTTGTTTCCAGAAAGTAGACACATTGGGACAATCCCAATACATGTGCATAAATGACCCTACAGCATTGAGAGTGCAAAGGTCACAATTAGGAGATGTGATAATCTTCATAGCGTAGAGCTTCCTGGGGGTTAAATACATCCTGTGTATAAATTTATAGTGTATTAATTGGTGGTCAGGATTTTTGGAGGTGTCATATAAATTTTCCCATATTGTGTCCCAACAAATTTCTTCCTCTCCAACCAATGCGAGATCCCTACTCCACACACTCTCTGCTGGCAGCGGTGTACGAGCGTCAGAGATAAATTTGTAGAGTTTGGAAACCAACCCACGGGTTTGTTTTTGTGGCGCACATAACTGATGCAACGGATGGGTCAGCAGTGGAACGCCCCAAGGGACACCATATGCCTTCATGGCAGATCTCAATTGCAAATAAAAGAAAAATGATGCACCGGGTAGGTCATATTCAGCTTGTAAATCACTAAAAGCACGCAAACCATCTTTATTAAACAGGTCATTGAAAACATTCACACCCTTATTTCTCCATGATGGGAAAGAGATGGGTTTTTTCCCAATAAGTAGAGAAAAACTATTAAATACGGGAGAGTGCTTATGCCATTTTAAATCTACCTTAGTATGGTTCATTACTGTATGGCAAATCCTAAGTAGGTAGGAAATTATAGGGCCTAGATGTGATTTAGCCTCTTTAGGTGGTATATTAGAATACACTAAATCTTGAAGCCTATAGGGCTGAGAGATATTCTCCTCAATTAATTTCCAAGAGACTGAGGATACCGGGTTAAACCATGTAGATATTGGTCGAAGCACAAAAGCCCAGAAGTACATATTAAAGTTTGGTAAACTCAATCCGCCCTGTGTCTTATCCCGTTGGAGGGTTTTTATTCTAAGACGCGGTCTCTTCCCATTCCATATAAATTTCGATATAAGAGAATGTAATTTATCCCAATAACCCTTAGAGGGAGGGAGGGGAATCATTGAAGAATAAAAATTTACTCGGGGAAGAATGTCCATTTTAACTACTGATATGCGGGCTTGTAAAGAATTTGGAAGCTTTGACCAACGCTCTATATCCTTCTCAATTTGATTATATATGCCCTGAAAGTTATGAGATGCAATGCAAAATATAAAAGGGGAAATGTCAACTCCGAGATATCTAAACTGATTCACCACTGGAATACTAGAGGGCAGAGGCCTAGTAGAATGAACTGAATTCAAGTGCATTAATGAAGACTTAGTCCAATTGATCTTATATCCAGATAATGAGCTGAATTTATCAAAGGTGAATAATAAATGTGGAAGAGAGGAACCTGTGTCACCAACATAAAGAAGAATATCATCTGCATATAATGATATACGGTGTTCAGTATTACTGAAGGAAATAGGGACTATATCTGGGTGATGTCTAATTTTCTGAGCCAGTGGTTCAAGTAAAAGGGCAAAAAGTAGGGGAGACAGGGGGCAGCCCTGACGGGTACCCCCTTGATATGGGAAACTGAGAGGAGAAAATGTATATTCGAATATACCATAGCAGAGGGGTTTGCATACAGGATCTTAATCATTCGAATAAAATCTGAGCCTAATCCAAAAGTGTCCAGAGTAGCCCAAAGATAATCCCACTCCAAACGATCAAATGCTTTTTCAGCATCCACCGATAGAACTGAACAAGGGAAATCAATCATATGTGCTGCATGAATAATGTGTAGGAGCCGGCGTATATTGTCAGACGCTAATCTGCTCTTAATAAATCCAGTCTGATCATTATGTACTAATTTTGTCAAAAATCCTTCAAGTCGTGAGGCAAGCACTTTGGCAAACAATTTCACATCCCCATTCAGAAGTGATAGGGGTCTGTAATTACCACATTGTGAAGGGTCCTTGTTTGGTTTAAGTAATAATGTAATTATTGCAGTGTTGACTCCTGAATTGAAAGCTCCTTTGTTAATAGCAGTATTGATCATGTCTAACAGCGGTGGGCCAAAAGACAAGATATAGCTCAGGTGGAATACCATCCCAACCAGGGGATTTTCCCTTCTTCATACTACCAAGAGCATTCCTCAACTCCTCCAATGTAATCGGAGCATTAAGTTTCCCCAGGTCGTGACTAGGAAGAGTAGGAAGATTGAGGTTATGGAAAAAGTTTTAACTGAGATCGGTGTTTAGGATTATTTCAGAAGAGTAAAGGGTAGAATAGAAATTTTTAAATTCCATATTAATTTCACCAGGTTCGGTTAAAGTGGTTGTAGGTGTTTGAATAGCCATGATATTAGAGTATTTCTCATTCTGTTTCAGTCGTAAGGCTAGCAAGTGGCTCGGTCTAGATCCATTGAAATAATAATTTCTTCTGGTTCTATGTATTAGGAATTCCGCCCTCTGTCTCAATAGAGAATTCAGCTCAGTCTTTGTTACAGATATTTTCCCCAACAGGGCATCTACCTGTGTATTCTGTAGTTCTGACTCAAGTCGGGCAAGAATGTCTTCTAGTTCACTTATTTTCTGAAGTCTCTTTTCCTTAAGATAAGATGAAAAAGAAATAGCTGAGTTCCTGATTGAACCCTTCATGGCATCCCATAAAAACCTGGGGTCATCCACTGAACCTGAATTGATCTCTATGAAAGTCTTCAGGTTAGTTCTTACAGAACTCTTCATTTTGTAAAAGAGACGTATTGAAACGCCACCGTGACGCTCTAGGGGGGGTGTTCATAAGCGTAAAATGAGCTGAAACAATACTATGATCTAAAAGTTTTTCAGAAAAAGAAGAAGGAGATGCTAATATATAATCTATTCTAGAAAAGGTCTGGTGTCTGGTTGAGTAAAAAGTGTACTGTTTAGAGGTGGGATTGAGTATGCGATATAAATCTACCAAACTGAGTGCTAATAGAGTGTCCATCATATCCCTTGATGCACGTATTTGCGTAGGGGAGGAATGTTGCGCAGATTTATCCAACGCCAAATCAATACAAGCATTCATGTCTGACCCTAGAATGAGTGAAAAGTCGTGTAATTGAGCTAGAACTGAAGTTAGTTTAGGGAAAAAATCTGGTTCATATTGAGAAGGTGCATAAACAGAAATAAAAGCAAATTCATGACCTGAAATTATGGTTTTAATGTATGAAACTCTGCCATCGTCACTGCCATACTTCCCTACTATATTTAATAAAAGACTGCGCTTCAGTACTATTAGTGAACCTCTAATTTTGGAGTTTAAAGATGCAGAGGCAGCCACATAATAGAATTTGTTTGCCAAACGTTGAATATCTTGGGTTTTTAAATGCGATTCTTGAATGAAGGCTACATCAACCTGTCGCCTACGTAGTAAGTTCAAGCAAGCAGCTCGCTTAATTTGGCCGTTCAGCCCATTAACATTCCAACTAATTACATGAAGCTTTGTCATAAAACTGGAAACATATTACGTCACTGAAGTCAGTGGAAGAAAGAAAAAATTCAGAATTGATGGAGAAAAAAAAAAAAAAAAAAAAACGATCGAGCACAATTTAAAGGGCATGGCAAAAATTGTCATTAGGCTCATCAGTCGTCAACAACGAAGAAAAAGAGATCCCTCATATTATTTCAGTAACCAATGTACTCAGCCATTAAATGACTCTGCGAAGTCCTTGGCCTCCTGTGGTGTGCTGAAAACATGACTGGCTCCCCCTCGCATCACCTTCAGCTTTGCAGGATAGAGCAAGAATGTGCGAAAACCTTGTTTCTGTAAAGCAGCCATCACGTTGGAGAAGGCCAGTCTGCGGCTGAAAGTTTGCGCGCTGTAATCCGGGGTGAAACGGATAACCGACCCGTCCACCTCTATTGGTGTTTTCCGAGCGGCGCCCAAGATCTTATCTCTATTTGTGAATCTAAGTAGCTTCAACATAAGAGTACGTGGGACAGGTTTTCGGTTGGCATCCCCCCTTGTCGGACCCACTCGGTGTGCACGCATAATTTCAACCGAACCAAGCTCCGGAAACCATTTCGGAATAGCATCAGACAAATAGGTAAAAGGGTTAGCCGTAATAGAGTTCTCAGGAATTTCATGTATCCGTAGATTGTCTCTACGCAATCTGTCCTCTAATTCGGCTACCTTGTTCTCCAGAGTGGCACATCTTCCTGTTAGCCTGTCCGCTGAGGCATTGAGTCGGCCATCGACCTCTGTCAGGCGGGTTTTGCTTGTTTCCATACCCTCCATACACTTTGAAATATCCGCTCGAATGGCTAACATATCACTCAGGAATTCCGAAAGTTGTTCAGTCACCAAGGCCTGAGTTTTAGCTGAAAGTTGCTGCACCACGTCTTCCACAAACTTAGGAATAACATCCTTAATGGCGTCAGCAACTGCTAGTTTAACTAGCTGAGAGAGTTCTTCGGTGTCGACAGACCGAATATTCGCCTGCCCTTGATCTTGTTTTGCAGATTGTTTCCTCAGCGAAGTCATCACTATCAGATTAATAAAGATTTCGACCAAAAAATAAAATCTGTGGTATTAATATAAAATTTTAAAAGGGGAAACTGCGGAGCAACTCTAAAAACCTGCTACATCCCTCGCGGCGGTCACGTGACTCTTCCTCCGAGGTCCATTTTAACGATCTGGGTTTGCCACAAAACAGGGAGGTCAATGGACTGGGGTGATGCAATAATTTACAATGAACCTTCTATAAAAATTGTCAATTCCCAGAAATCGTTGTAGTTCCTTTATGGTTGTGGGTTCAGGCCAGGTGGAAATGGTGGATACCTTCTCCTTGTCCATCCTTACTTTTTTTTGGTCTATGATGTATCCAAGAAACTTGACGGATGTTTGGTGGAAGGTGCACTTTTCAGCTTTGAGAAGGAGTTTAAATCTCCGTAGATGGTGGTGTACTTTAGTAACATGTTGACTATGCTCGAACTCAGACTTGAAGAAGATAAGGATATCATCAATGTAAACTATGACAAACTGATGAAGAAAGTCCCGGAGGATCTTGTGCATGAAGTTCTGGAACACGGCAGGGGCATTGACAAGGCCGTAAGGCATCACCAGATATTTGTAATGCCCTGTAGGTGTTACGAATGCCGTCTTCCACTCATCTCGCTTTTTGATGAGGATAAGGTTGTATGCACTTTGGAGATTCAGCTTGGTGAAAAACATGGCTTCACGGACACACTCCAATGCTGCCGGGACCAAGGGTAACAAATACCGAAATTTCACAGTGGCCCTGTGTGGGTTCCTCTTTGGGTTCAGGGAAGCCGGGATTCATTGGTCGTCCAAAGAGAAGGGATGTAGGGTTTTCTTGGGTTGGTGCGACAGGAAGAGATGCGTGCAGCACAACGGATAGAGAGCTGTATGAACTGTTCGATGCCGATGGAATCATCATGAGTTGCCAGCATAAGTTGCAGATTGGGCTCTAATCCTTGATGGTAGGTGGTGATGAGGGCCTGTTCATTCCATCTGCTGGACGCTGCAAGGGTACAAAACATAAGGCATAGTCTTGTATCAAGAGATTACCTTGGGTTAGGTGATATAGTTGTTCTCCCATTAATTTTTCACTGTCAGTACACTCAAACACCCCCCGAAAGTGTGCCTTGAAGAGTTCATAAGATTTAGTCAGAGGTCCTGCCGCCGACCAGATCGACTCCGCTCACTGCAATGCCTGTCCGGATAAAAGTGAAATCACATAAGCGATCTTGGCTTGGTCATTTGGATAACTAGCCGGTTGCATAGTGAAAGTAAGAGAGCACTGCAGTAGAAAGCCCTTGCAGTTCGCCGCCGATCCAGAGAAGGGCGCTGGTCACGCCAGAGGACTGGGAACCGTGGGCGTTCAAGAAGCGCTGAAGCACCGCCGGCTACGCTCTGCAATGGCGGCGGCGTGGTTGTGAAAATCCGGCATAATTCCTCCACTCATACTGATTGTTGGTAAGGTCCGGGCTTCTGTAACAATGAGGGGCACTTAGTAAGTTTTAAGGATGAGCGGTGTTAAGGATGAGCCGTGAAGATGAGGAAACAGACAGGGATACTTCTAAGGAACACATGTACAGGTAAGTAGCACAAACATACACTTCTTACATGTGATCTCGGCGATTTGGTCCACTTTAGCAAATACGAGCCTGGACAATGGCTGTCGTGTGGTGTGTGCTTCATGATTGACTTCAGGTGATCATGGTTAATATTCTAGAGATAAAGGGTGCTGTGTTTGCACCAGGATGGGTCAGACAGGTCTGGAGGGCAGAGGGAGTCTGGATCACTGGCAGATCAGGAACGACATGAGTAGCTCGACAGGGAGAGGGGAAAGAGGGAAGAGAGAGAGGGGGGAGAGAACATGAGAGGGGAGAGCTCCCTCCCCTCGGGAGGCCTCGGCTTGCTCACCAGGGACAAACTGACCATTCTGATTCATACAAATTCACATTTCATACAAACTTAAATAATTCTTTTGACTGTGTAAAGCTGCTTTGCGGCAATGAAAATTGCTAAAAGCGCTATACAAATAAAATTGAATTGAATTGAATAGATAACAGTTAGGTATGGTCGCAGTCACATAATGTATAATATGAATGAATATTCAGTGTAGAGTGCAAGCAGAGACTCCGGCAGAAGTAACTATAACAGCATAACTAAAAGGGAGAGCCAGAAGGAAACACAGACATGAGAGCTCGCTGAGATGTAAAGCAAACAATCACCTCACCGTCAACAAACCTGAGTGATCAATGAGAGTGGGAAGGACAGCATCTCAACATACCAGTTCACCTAATACTCTATGTCCATGAGTCCCCCAGATCTGCTCCTTTACCCAAGACAAATCTATTTATAAAAATATTTATAAAAATATTTGAATGACCTGCAGAGAGCTTGGACCAAAGTAACAAAGGCTACCATCAGTAACACACTGTGCCACCAGAGACTCAAATCCTGCAGTGTCAGACATGTCACCCTGCTTAAGTCAGTACATGTCCAGGCCTGTCTGAAGTTTGCTAGAGGGCATTTGGATCATCCAGAAGAGGATTGGGAGAATGTCATATGGTCAGATTAATCCAAAATAGAACTTCGTGTTTGGAGGAAAAAGAATGCTGTGTTGCATCCAAAGAACACAATAACTACTGTGAAGCAGGAGGGTGGAAACATCATGCTTTGGGGCTGTTTTTCTGCAAAAAGACCAGGACAACTGATCCGTGTAAAGGAAAGAATGAATGGGGCCATGTAAATCTGAGAATTTGAGCGGAAACCTCCTTCCATCAGCAAGGGCATTGAAGATGAAACATGGCTAGGTCTTTCAGCATGACAATGATCCCAAACACACCGCCCAGGCAATGAAGGAGTGGCTTCGTAAGAAGCATTTTAAGGTTCGGAGTGGCCTAGCCAGTCTCCAGATCTTAACCCCATAAAAAAATCTTTGGAGGGAGTTGAAAGTCCGTGTTGCCCAGTGACAGCCCCAAAACATTACTGCTCTAGAGGAGATCTGCATGGGGGCATGGGCCAAAATACCAGCAACAGTGTGCGAAAACCTTGTGAAGACTTACAGAAAACGTTTGACCTCTGTCACTGCCAACAAAGTTTATATAAAGTATTGAGATGAAATTTTGTTTTTTACCAAATACTTATTTTCCACCATAATTTGCTAATGAATTCTTTAAAAATCTGGATTTTTTTTTTTTTCTGATTTTGTCTCTGAGGTAAACCTATAAGGAAAATTACAGGCCTCTCTCATCTTTTTAAGTGGTAGAACTTTGCACAATTGGTGGCTGACTAAATACTTTTTTTGCCCCACTGTAATTACTAATCAATTTTTACAAACCAAGTTTCAAGAGCACGTTCTGCAGTAGTGATGTTTCTTGCTGTAACTTTTGCTGCTCATTTCTCATGCTGTTATAACTGACCTGTAACTGGTCTTTTTCTGTTTTTAGGCTATTAAATTTGAGCCACAACACTATAACAGCAGCCAGCAGGAGAACACACAGCAGCGCCACACACACTGCACTCAGTCTGTAACACCTGCTCCATGCAGTGTCTCCTGCTAGAAATACAAACACAGAAATGCACATGAATTTTAGTCTCATTTTGCCTAAACAATTAAAACAAAGGTCTTAAGTTGATTCAACATTTACATTCAAATCTGGTGGATGACTTTATGCAGTATCATAGACATTTGGGCTAAATACAGTACACACAGGTTATTATATTCATCTAAATAAAAATCAGCTGAAACAGATATTAGAGGTATAAGTTTGTAGCAACTTTCACACATTGTACAATTGTACAGTTAAACAGTTTAAACCGTTGTTACTGACTCTCTTTCAATGTGGCAATGGCACAAATGCTATATTCACATTACAAGTCACATTGTTCAATTATGCTTTTTTCATCAGATCGGATTTGCATGTTTGCACAGTTCATGATAACTAAAGTGACTGAATCTGACTCTGATGTGAATAAGTCTGGTCTCTGAAAAAACACTGTTTTCTTCTTTTTAACAGGAATTTTAACCTTAAGCAATTTAATATTTTAACTTTTTCTTTCTGTTTGTTTTTAGTAACAAACTGCTTAATGGAGTTGCTATATCAAATGCAACTTCAAAAATAATCACCATTTATGTATATGTTTTTTAAAGATTTTATATTTGTTTATATATATATATATATATATATATATATATATATATATATATATATATACAGTATAACTAACTTTAGTCTAACACTTACTGTTTTATTTGCATTCGTAAAAATCAAAAGGTCGATGCTCTGCTTAAATCATAACAGCCACAACTAGTCTCACTTTTTTTATTTCACTTTTTTTGAAGTTTCATGTCCATGTTAGAGTAATAGATTTCACTTTTATTTTAGCCAAAAAACTTTTAATTTACAGCTTGGTGGAAAACCTTAATTTACAGCTTTACTCATGACTTTGATGTCTCTGACAGTAAAGACTTCTTCCAAAAAAAAAACTTTTCCTCACAATATAAACATTTGAATTTTTCTTTTCTTAAGAACACCAAATAATTAATGATTCATTTATTAAATTATGTGGGCCATCCACCAAACAAATCACTGTGATTAAGTTTTTGCCTTCCAGTCAAACATAATTAAGAATTTAACAGAATTGTGGAATAATATTCATCACTTGACTCATTTAAGCTCAAACTAAATTAGCTACCCAATAGTTTGCTAAACAAGCCTTGTTGCTGCTACTTGCTCATTATAATTTTTTTTATTTAATGTTATTCTTTACTTAAAATTATCATACCTGTGTGTTTAGTCTGTAGTGTTTTCTTTATGTCAGTGACATAAGGCTCTTCTTTAAGTTCCTGTGCTCTGATAGCATCTGCATTGTTGTAAATTTCTGCTACCCTTTCTATGCACTTTCCTTTCTTCTTAGTGTAGTTCACATAATCAGAAACTGGCTCAGACATCTTTAGTCTATACAACCCTGAAGTACAGTGTCTCTACGGGCATCCATCAACCACTATGTATGTGTGTAGGCGGTTGTGACACAAGTAACATTGTAGTTGGTGAATGGGGAAATCACTATTGTGTGAAGAGTAAATGAAGAAGGCACCACACACAAGTGGCACAGAACACTATTGTTGTCATTAACCACGAAACACAAATTACATTCTGTGGTCCTCACTCACTTACTCAATCTTCTATACAGCTTTATCCTGTGGCCAGAATTGTAAATTCTGTAAATATTTTTGAGAAGTCTGATTTTGCATCCATTGCTGTACAGCACATTGTAAAACACTGTGTAAAAACACTCACTCTTAATTACTCATGCTTCGTCATAAATTCCACATCACTGTGAGACTTTTAAAATTATTATTATTATTATTTGCATTACAGTAAAACCTCAGATTGCAAGTAACCCAGTTTGTGAGTGTTCCACAAGATGAGCAAACATTTTTAATATATTTTGACTTAAAAACGAGTAAGTCGTGGTATCATGTATCACACATGTGCTTCTTTTTTTGACGCCGAGAATCACATGATCACAACTGAGCTAATGGTTTTTCTCTCGCGCGTGCTGTGGAATTTTGGGTAATCTCTCACTTTTTTAGCCTGCACAGTGTGTGTGGGGGTTTTATTGGACAGCGTGCCCCTTTCCCTCCTCCTCTTGCCTTTACACACACACACACACAGACTCTAACAGAAACACCGCTCTTTATTTTTAAAGGTAAAGTGCAGGTGAAGTAAAAATAAAAAATAAAACTGATGTAAAGTAAAAATAATTTGTTTTATTTTTACTTTTACAGCAGTGATTCTGTTAATGTGCACAAACTGTCATTAGAGTTCCTTAATATTTTTTCCGATGAGGCAATGTTTCTATTAATGTGTATGTGTGAAAGTCGTCCCACACAGCAGTCCTCACCCCTCTCAAATAAGGGAGAAGGAATGGTTATTGTAAGATAAGAAGAGGGAGAGGGGAGGGTCTCATTCCTCCTTTGCTCTTACTTTACCTTCACATACATGCATACACATACACAGTGTGTGCATGCACAAACACACGCATTATTTTATTTTAATGTATGTTTTTTTTGGATTGTGGAATGAAAAATCTGAGTTTTCATCATTTTTTTATAGGGAAATTCCCTGTGATTTATGAATGTTTGATAAACGAGTACATAAGGTTTACTCACTCACTCACTCATCATCTATACCTCTTCATCCTGTATTCAGGGTCGCGGGGACCTGGAGCCTATCCCAGGAGACTTAGGGCACGAGGCGAAATACAACATGGACTGGGTGCCAATCCATAGCAGGGCACACACACATACGATCATTCACACACTACAGGCAATTTTGGAATGCCAATTAGCCTAACCTGCAGGTTTTGGACTGTGGGAGGAAACCAGAGTACCTGGAGGAAACCCACCAAACACGGGGAGAACATGCAAACTCTATGCACATAGAGACGGGAATCGAGCCTGGCCGAGAATTGAACCTTGACCCTGGAGGTGCAAGGCGACAATGCTAACCACTATATATATATATGTACTGTATGTATGTATGTATGTATTTATAATCTGTATAAAATTTATTTCTTTTTTTATTTAAATATACAGTATGTGGTGTGCACCATTATCGACTTACAGCATAGTATTTATTTTGCCTGTCACTGGCACTGAAGTTAAGAAAAAAATACTAATTATTAATTACAAATTAATTATTATAAACTTGTGTGAGGATTAACATTAATAATTATCCATTTATGAAACTATTTTGACAATGCAAGAACTGCCTGTATATAGACATACTGTAAAAGGCTGCCCTTGACTCTGCAGTTAACTAAAGCAGTCACTGCTCCCCCTTGCAGGACTATACAACATTGAAACCATCTTATTAGAACAGGACAACAGGGAATTTATCGGGCAGGGCTTCATTGCATCATCGCAGGGAGTGACAGATGTCTCGTCCAATTAGCGGTAAGCATTTTATTCGCAAATTATACCTACCTTTTCCGGTTTGTATCTGACTGGCCGAGAAGTGCAATATTAATTAGCAAAACAGAAAACAAATTAAAAAATTCAAAAACAAATTAACAAAACCAAAAACAAAATAACAAAACTAAAAACAAAACAACAAACCCCCCCCCCCCCCCCCCCCAAAAAAAAATAGTTTTGGGTTTTGTTATTTGGTTTTTAATTTGTTTCTCGTTTTGTTAATTTGTATTGCACTTCTCGGCCACTCAGATATTAGTTATTTTGTTTTCCGTTTTGTTAATTTGGTTTTGAATTTGTTATTTTGTTTTCAGTTTTGTTAATTTGTTTTGCACTTCAGGGCCACCGTAGGGAAGACACTAGAGACACACGGACGAAACAAACAGGAGAGACTGGAAACAAAAGGACAATAATCACATACTTACTCACACACCGTCTCAAAACCAAAGATACACTCAATCACATTCAACACAAAATACATTCCCTCAAAGCCAGTTCAAACAAAACAAAAGCCTACTAAACAATATTAATGCTCGACCCAGTTTCCCAGAACTAACAGCTTTTTTTTTAACACCTTCCTCACCTGACCGAGGTGCCTTCTGGGAAACTGGGTGTTTAAACAAAACTACAAACAAAATAAATGACAACCACAGTGCCCTCTAGGGGAAGTCTTTTACACTGTCAGTAGTTTTTTTTTGTTTGTTTTTGTTTTTTAAATGCCAGTAGTAATGCATCACAAATTATATTAAGTAATATTTAAATAATATTTAAAGTAACGTTTATTCAGGATAACAAAAAAGATAACTAAGACTATTATGTAAAAAGAAAAAGTGCAATAAATTATAAATTATACCAAACATCAATAAAATTTACTTAGAACTTCCAAGTAAACTTAACATGATAAATTAAGTTTCTAATAATTATGTCAAGGCTTTTACTTGGGAAATTTTTGTAAATTTACTTGTCTTTTTTGAGTGAAAATTGTTTTCAAGCTTTTTGAAGTAAATCCTACTCCAAAAATTTTTCAGCATACCTAAACAGAGATGCTGACCAAGTATACCCTTTTATGGAGGCAGTATTCCCAAATTGCTGTGGCCTCTTTAAGCAGGATAATATTTCCACACTGTAGGTGCATTGTTATGGCTGATGGGTGTACATGAAAGCATTTTTTTTAAATCTGTTTTTACTTATTTATCATCATTTTTAAAGTAGGTAATTAGGAAAAAAATGAAATGTGTTGCTTTATTGAAAGTCCACTGTCAGGAAGACTTTCTCATGGCAGTAAATTCTCATTTTAAAGTGTTGACATAACTTATAGTAGTAGTAGTAAAAAAAAAAAAAAATTGTTGTGCTATATACATAATTAAATTATTACAGTATGTGCCAAAACAAACAGAACTGATATAGAAATAGTGTGGAACCTTGGATTGCGAGAATAATTTGTTCTGGATATTAAAACCAATATAAATCAAAGCGAATTTCCAAATATGAAATAAAATTATTCGTTCCACAAAACAAAAGAATAAAAAATACATTAAAATAATTAGTACAAATTATAGAGTAAAAATAAATCAAATGAACCTTTGAAAAAATATGTGTTTGTGCGCTGTTTATGTATGTTTGTGTGGGCACGTGTGTGTGTATGTGTGTGTGTAAGTAAAAATAAAACACATTAACCTGCACTTTACCTTTGAAGAAAATCGCAACAGAGCAGTGTTTCCCTTAGACTGTGTATATGCACACACACACACACAGTGCGGGCTGAGAGAGAGAGAAAATGGATCTTTAACACCTCTAATGTTATAATAAACATTACACGCGCACATGAAAGGAGGACTTTCTTGCACACACATTAACACACATGCTCGTTTTGCTGAATGTGGTATGCAGTACAGGAAAGAGGAGAGAGCAGACTTAAACCTAAATTTAAACCCAGTCGTTCATTACTGCTAGATAACGTAAGCTGACTGGAGCTTTCCATGAGGTTTATAAATCATGATGCTTTGTTCACTGTAATGTAAGCTACAAAGCTTATAGTACTAGCTTCTAACACAAGGCTAAATCTTACATCTCTCTTTCTAACCCCTGATCAGGGTCACTACATTATATACGGGAGCGGAGATTCCACAAGCACATTAATTTTCCTTTTAATGCCATTTGGGATACAACCCCCAGACCTCAGAATTTAGCTGATATATTAAAGCAGTATGAGTAGAAATGTAAAGGGAAACCTACGAGATTTACCGGACTTATTCTTTCCAACGTTGGGTTACATAGTACTCAAAAGAATTTAAAACTACTATTAATAATGTATCAGCCATAACTGATACCACACTCAAGAATCTGCAATCATAAATATTCAAATTAATAGGTAATTCTTTAAATGCTTTACTTTAAATTTTCATTTAAATATACACTACGCAAAATAAAAACACAATACTGTACAGCATATTTAATAAAAATTTTATTTAAAATACATTAAAATGTTAAATATTTAAAATAAAACAGATAAAAATTTTTATTAAAAAGACATGGTGGATATAAATTAAATTTTGAGCATATGTTTAACATTTTATCTTCTATCTGTCATGATCGGGGTGTAGTGGCAGGTGTTGAACGCCGTGGGTGGAAGGAGCAGGCATAGAGGCAGAGAGTGGCGAGACAGGCAGAGGGAGGACAAACACATAACAGGACACACAAACTATGCGTGGAGCTGAAACTAGACACTAGAGAGAGACACTAGAGAGGAGGGAGACGCGTAGAGACTAGAAACGAGAGACCAAGAGAGAGACGGGACGAAGGCTAAAGACATGGCAATCAGCTAGGCATGGCTTTTAGCTAAACATGGTTAAGCACGTGGCGCTCTAGAGCTAGGTGCACTGGGACACTAGGGAGGCAGGAAACACAGGACAGCTAGAGACACAAAGGGGCTATGGCTAGAAGCATGCTAGTTACTGTAACTCTACATAGATTTTAGCCAAACACACCCCTAACTGCTCACCTGACTCTAGCCAAACACACCCCTAACTGCTCACCTGACTCTAGCCAAACACACCCCTAACTGCTCACCTGACTCTAGCCAAACACACCCCTAACTGCTCACCTGACTCTAGCCAAACACACCCCTAACTGCTCACCTGACTCTAGCCAAACACACCCCTAACTGCTCACCTGACTCTAGCCAAACACACCCCTAACTGCTCACCTGACTCTAGCCAAACACACCCCTAACTGCTCACCTGACTCTAGCCAAACACACCCCTAACTGCTCACCTGACTCTAGCCAAACACACCCCTAACTGCTCACCTGACTCTAGCCAAACACACCCCTAACTGCTCACCTGACTCTAGCCAAACACACCCCTAACTGCTCACCTGACTCTAGCCAAACACACCCCTAACTGCTCACCTGACTCTAGCCAAACACACCCCTAACTGCTCACCTGACTCTAGCCAAACACACCCCTAACTGCTCACCTGACTCTAGCCAAACACACAAGAACACAGGAGAACAACCACAGTACTTACATACATTTAAGACAGGACTGAATCAGCTCCACTAACACAGACACACAAAACATACACAGAAACATTGCCAATAAGAGAGCCCAAGTCAACACAACTAAAATAAAAAAAAACTAAACAAAGAACAAAAACAAACTAAAACTAAATGCCCACACAAGTGACAGTGGTGATACCAAAAATGCTCGACCCAGTTTCCCAGTCTAAACAGCTATTTATGGAGATGGATTGATGGCTACCTCGGTTCAGGTGTGCACTTGCATCACCTGACCGAGGTGCCTGCTGGGAAACTGAGTCAGCCAACAAAAAACTACAAAATGAAAAACAGTGACCTCTAGTGGCGGACCCTTAGACTATCCACTGTTCTATTTAGAAGAAAGCCTGTAGTTTTATTTTATGATCTACAGTATGTTATGAGCAGAAAACATTTCTGACTGAGACATGATACAAAGTATGTACAAAGTACATTGGTATCAGTTACTATTTACAGTAGTATACAGTTATAACTGAATAGTACAGTCAATAAAGTCATTAAGTAAATGATTACTCATCATGCATTAAATTATTTGTTTCCTTTTCTAATCTTTGTATTTATAAATTTAAAATTTCTCACTGTTTTTGCAAAGCAATATAATACCCAAATGCATGCTTATTTTATCCAGCTGTCTAAAACAGATTCATTTCACAAATGTAGACTAATTCTTTAGAGCATTTTTCATCATTCCAGGCTTTTTGCTGATGCAGAATCTCAACACAGTGTTCATTCTTATCACTATTATTGGGTTCCCCATTATTCCAGAGCCTAAAACGCAGAGAATCAAAATCAGTTGCCTTTACTTTACATACCTATAACTCTGTCCTTAGTCTGAGTTCATAATCACTTACGAGATGTTCAGGGGTGTCCCATCCACCCATTTCCATGCCCTCTGCACCATCTCTGAGCCGTCATCATGGAGACCAATCCAAGCACCATTGTACATTTTTAGCTGTGCAAGGATGAAATTCTGCAAATGACAAGTAATGTCAAGAAAGTATATGCGTTTGATCTCTCTCTATCTCTCTTTCTCATTCACACACACACATACACACACACACCTCTTCATCCATGCTGTTTATGATCACAAGGTCTGCCCCTCTATGTAGACAGTCCTGTCTACTGTCATTCCAGCTCTTCAACTCAGTAGAGTTGTCCCCAATGTAGTAAGAACTACAGTTAAAGTAGACCCATCCGAGAGTGGCATATCTATCTGAGCACACAATGAGACAAATACAGTGTAATATTTAATATGACAATAAGATTAAAAAACAAAGGATGGCAGAGTATACAGTATTGTTATGGTTTAATAAGCAGCATGATTTACATTCAGGCATTTGGCAGACGCTCTTATCCAGAGCGACTTACATTTTTATCTCATTATACATATGAGCAGTTGAGGGCCTTGCTCAAGGGCCCAACAGTAGCAACTTGGTGGTTGTGGGGTTTGAACCTGGGACCTTCCGAACCGTAGTCCAATGCCTTAACCACTAAGCTACCCTTGGCATGATGAAGGGGACAAATTGATCACAAAGGTTATCAACTGCAAAGTGCTTTTACTGGTCCTGAGGTGTCTTGGTCCCAATTAAGGTAATACTTTGTATAAAGAGTTTACTGTAAGTATTTGCTCACCTATAAGGTTCAATTTATTTTGAAGTCCATCTTTCTCCTTCTCTACCTGCTCTTTTTGGTTAATGAGATTGCTGTTGCTGATCTGTAGCCGGTTGTTTTCTGTAGTCATGTTACTGAATGTGATCCACAAGACTCCGAGCGCAGCCAGAAAGAGAATACACAGCAGAATCACCCATGCTACTGTCAATGTGTAACATCTGCTCACCTTCTTGTCTTGATTTAGAGAGACTATGGACACAGAGACAGATTTACTGTAGTTGAATTTAAGTTGCACATTCATAAGATATAAGATTTGAGAACATTTGAGAGCATGCTGTAATACTGTACTTGTTGGAATATAATCAGTGATAGAGTGGAGCTATAAGGTCCTTGTCCTGAGAAATGAGCAACTTTGGGGTAGACATTCTAGTCATGACAAAACTAAAGAATCATTGTGCCTTCTTTTATTACCCTACAGCCGTTACATGCATGGCCCACTTTTCATTCACTTTTCATCCTGAGACACATTTTCCTTTAGGTCTCAGATTATGCTTGCACAACACATAGCATCTAAAATACATAAAATAATAGCAATCAAATGTGTTGCATTTATATTTGGTTTTGTTCAAACATTTTTTGTTCAGTTAATTACATTCCCGCCCCATGATGATATCTGTGGTCTCACAGAATGTGTGTGTCCCTGAAATCAACAATATATTTCAAAATATTTACAGTATGCTGAGAAAAGTAAAGAACAAGAGCCCTGTTCTAGATTGGCATTAAGGTTTCTCCATGTTTTTTTTCCTCCACCATCCAGTCATCCATACCTTATACATTTAAAAATTACATGTTATTAATATTATATTTTATTACCAACTTGTTGCGTCTTCATGTCAGTATCATCCGTCTTAAATTTGGATTTGTGATCTCCAGCATATGCGTTCTTGTAGATTTCCACCACCCTCTCAGGGAGCTTTTCTTTCTCCTCAATGTAATTCACACATTCACTAAATTGGGACATCATCTCTGTCAATAAAAAAATATATAACACACAAATTATAGGGGTACTGGTCTTCTGTGCACAACTATACATGACATACTTATTGTCACAACTGATATTTTAAATGATGCAGTGCTATAAAAAGGGGAAGTCTGTTTAATAGAGAAGTGATCATTGTTTGATGGTCAGAGGATGTTATTCAGAAAAGCCATAATAATATTGGCTATACCATATAAAGGTCCTATTAAGGCTTTTAAATTATAATATGAACTTCATCCAAATTTTGTTTAGTTCCCAAATCCTAAGAGCACTGTAAAGTCCAACACATATCCAAATGCATATCTGACTGTAACATAACAGCAGCCACCTAGCAATTTTAAATATTTAAAATGTTTTTTTATTAAGCAAGGGTACAAGTCACAGATACAAAGAGTAATGAAAAAGGAAAAAATTGGTCACAAAATGAATAAGTATAGCACTTTTTAAACAAAATGGTGGGAAAATAATTAATAATAATAAACATTTTATGCAAATTTGTGTTTCAGTTGTTTTAATATTTCCCCTTTCTTGTTACTTAAAACACATTATAATCTGTAATATTTAAAAATACAACTGTATAATGCTACATGTTAAATTTTCATGCTGCTTACATGCCAGATATTAATGTAGCTGATAATCTGAAGCAGAAAGAAAAATACAGAGAAATTTATCTACAGTACATGATATACATGACTTCCCACCTTCTCCATGGTTTACAGTATTTTCCTCCCCTTTTGGCTGCATAGTACCAGTAAGAATTTATAACTACTTTCATCCCAATGAAATATACAGTACACAACTGATACAATACTCAAGAAATTGCATTAATTAATACTCATTTAAAAATTCATAAAGGAATAGGTGATACTTTTATTTACTTTAGATTTTTATTTTAAAATACATAATGCAATGTAAAAACACAACACTGTAAGCCATATTCAGTCAAAATGCTATTTTTACTATAAAGCATATTAGAACAATTTTACTTTAACATTAAATATATAATGAAAAGGAATTAAAAGTTACTTGGTGCATAGAATGTTAACTTTAAACGTAAGTTTAATATGTTCTAACTTTTTAACATGCAACTTATTTTAATGATTTCGAACTGAATAATATCATGTGGCTTGCTTGCTCTTAAAAGGATCATCCAGACACATTTTTCATTAAATGTTAATATGATCTTTAGGGTCCTAATGAAAAGTTTGTTATATATTTAATTAAAAATTCTCAATGGTTGTGTAAAAAAAACACTACTTTTAACTGGTAAAAACTAGCTCTGTTCTCAGCAACCTATTTCAGTGCATGTTTCTTTAAATGCTTATTGCCAGTTCTGTGGGGCGTGTCTTCACAACACACGTGGGGTATAGCCACGGGAGTGTAGATCAGTGCGGGCAATGCTTTGGACTGCATTACCCACAAAGCATTGCCCACAACGCAGTGCTTTGTGGGTAATGCAGTCCAAACTAGAAAATGCTGGAATATGGAGCCTGAGCCTGTTTTCTTCAGTCGTTTTTTGGTTTAATTTAAGTTCGGAACCTACGAGGAAGTTTATAATATCGCCTGATCACGCAGAAATTAAAAGAATGGACATGCATCGACTCGATTTGTCTTTCTCATCACTGCATGGGCATGAATTAACGGGCTGTTGCGCTGCCGCGAGCAACAACAACAAAAGTGGAAAAACTTACTGGGAGAGATACGGACGCGATGTGTTTACTGATGTGTTTACATGACTTCTTAATCTTCGACAGACATCGTTATAAACCATCTAACGTTACAAAGGTAAGCATAATATTGTAGCGTTTTTATCGCCGGAAAGGATGGTGGAGAGACGAGTGAGCTTATTTGCTGCCCAATGCAATGGCTGGGAGTACTTTATTTAGCACACACGCAGTCTAACAAACAGCATGAGCAGCACCTTCACTCAGGAGCCTACATCCAATTCAGCTTCAGCCTGAACCAGAACACATTTCACACGTCACACCCCCACACACACAAACAGGGCCGAAGCCACTAACCCAAACACCCTTCCCCATCATGGTGAACACACCGACATCCCCGCAAGCCATGCTGGTCGTCAGCCGCCGCCCCGCCCACGCCACAATATAGTTTTCCGACTACATACACAGTTTGCAACTAGACAATCACCTTAATGCATTGTTTATTATAAACGGGCGATTAGGGATTAAATAGAGACGGATGTACATAGAGAAGAAGCCATAACCATGTTCTATGACAGTGTAAGTTAACTTACACTCCGCATTCATCGTGATTATTAGAAAAGGCGATCTGCAAAGATTCATAGGAAAACGAATTACACTCACCGAGCCTGTTGAAGATGAAGCAGGAACACGAAGCGTTAGTACAGATCCATTTTTTAGGAGCACCTTCCTAGTAAAACCTGCTTTATATTGACCCGCGTTTATAAAGCAGTCTGGTGAAAAATTATTAACCCAAACATGAACGCATTTAGGTAGATCGGCGGGGACGTTAGCTTTAAAAACTAAATTCAGCCACTGCGTCCTCAGTGGCTCAGATACCTAACCTTAGGTAGGTACCCTAGGTCACTAACCCTAGGTAGTGAATGACGACTGCTGTGTTCGCTATTACACCCAACAACTGTACACAACACTCGCTTAGGCGACATTTTGCTCCAGCGGCGAAAAACAATGGCCGACAGTTTCTTCTCACTCAGGGCGGGTCTTTGCTAAAACACCAGTGTCAATCAACTAGTGTAGGAGCGGCCTCTTGTGGTGTGGCGTCACATCGACAGGCATTTGCGATTGGCCTGATTTCAGAAGGGGCATGTTATTGTAATAAATGAGAAGAAAACTACTGGGCGGCTCTTTATCATCGTAGAGTGGTTGTGTACGCGCTCTCCTAACACACAGTTCAGTCCAAACAGCTTAAAATAGTGCATGTAGTGCTGTATGACCCCTTTAACAAGTCAGTGGTTTCATGTTATGATCAATGTTATGAGCAAAATAAAACACTTCCGTCTAAGTCATAATACAGTCCATTATGGTATTAGTTACTCTTCTAGTCATGAATTTATTTTCCATGTAAAAGTACAGACAATAGCATCTCCTTACCTCTACTGTGCATGACATAATAACAGCTTGTAGTGATTATTACTTATCATGAATTCATGATATATAATTGACAAAAAATTCTGTTTTTGGCAAGCAAAAAGACGATGAAAAAATGATGTGATGTTTTCAAAGGCTTATTCTGCTTTAAGTAATGTCTATGTGATTAACAATATGAGACTTAGCACTGACAAAATGACTGTAACACGCACTCTGATTTTAACCTACTATCTAAAACACACTAGTTTCACAGATATACAATAAATATGTAGAGCATGCTATGTCATTCCAAGGTACTTGCTGACCCACAATCTCCACACAGTGTTCATTCCCATCTCCATTATTGGGTTCCCCTTTATTCCAGTATCTGAAACACAGAAAATCAGAATCAGTTCCCTTTACCTAAACACCTTTAACTCAGTCCATATAGTCTGTGTTCATCATCTCTTACGACAGGGTCAGGGGTGTCCCATCGACCCATGTCCATGCTCTCTCCTTCGTCTGTGAGCCATCATCATGTAGACCAATCCAAGCCTCATTATACCTTTTTATTTGCTGAACTACAAAGTTCTATTAATGACAAGTAATCATATAAGTCAATAAAACATACAATATATATATATATATAGGTTTGATATCTCTCTCTCTCTCACTCACACACGCACACACACACACACACACCGCTTCATCCGTGCTGTTTATGATAACAAGGTCTGCCCCTCTACGTAGACAGTCCTGTCTACTGTTATTCCAGGTCTTCCACTTAGTAGAGATGTAATAGAAACTAGAGTTGAAGTAGCTCCATCCAAGAGTTGCATATGCATCTGAGCACATAATTAAACAAATGCATTTTAACCATTAACGTATAGTAGCAACATAAGAATTTAAGGTACAACAGATGACTGGATATGCTATTAAAGTAAAATAATCAGCATTATAAAGAGGACAAATTTATTACAATGGTTATTAACTTCATATATTTTTTTTTTATTCTTTCTCCCTATTTTACAATTCCATATTGTTGTATTATAATTAATTTAACCTAATGATATAGTAATCACAGAAAGCATCAAGCCATGAAATGTAACAAATGTATATTACTGGCCTTAAGGTTTCCTGGTCCTAATTTAATGGTATTGACTGAAAAGTATTTGCTCACCTATAAGGGTCAATTTAAGTCCATCATTCTCCTTCTCTAGCTGGTCTTTTTGTTTAATGAGGTTGTTGTTGTTGATCTGTAGCTGGTCTTTTTGGTTTATCAGGTTGTTGTTACTAATCTGTTGCTGGTCTCTTTGGTTTATCAGGTTATTGTTACTGATCTGTAGCCGGTTATTTTCTGTAGTCATGTTACTGAATGTGTTCCACAACACTGCGAGCGCAACCAAAAAGAGAATACACAGCAGGATCACCCATGCTACTGTCAGTGTGTAACATCTGCTCACCTTCTTGTTTTCTTCTAGAGAGACTATGGACACAGAGACAGATTTACTGTAGTTGAATTCAATCAGCACAGTCATAAAATATAGGATAAAACACTTGAGAGTATGGTGTTACACTTGTAGTAACATAATCAATAGCAGAGTGGAGTTACCAGGCGAAAGCCCTGTGTAAATTGTTACTACAGAAACAATACAATATTAAAACAATTAATACAAACTTCTGTTATATAAAATAATCAACACTTTTTCTTTCCTTTTGAAACACTTTTTTTTTTTAGATCTTAGATCTCAGAGCTACGATAGATCAAAGGTTTTGTGTTCATGTACATTATATGTAAGTATGCATGGCTGATTAAATTATATATACAGTACCAGTGAAACGTTTGGACACAAGTTTGGCTTTTTTTTTTCCTACATTCTACCACAATATTAGGTTTTCCTTTTTAAAACTATAAAATAACACATATGGCAGGTAATTAATTAACAATTAGTGATAGGAATCCCAGCTCTTTTTAGAGAACCCAAGTGGCTTCTCATATTTTGTGGCATGAATTAATTTATTATCAAAAATAATGTAAAACTTACTTACTAATGTAAACAAAAGTTATATCAAATGTTTATTATTTATATGGCTTATTATACTTAACATGGAGCAGAGTGCTACAAAAAATACATTATAAAGTACAAAAAACAAAGACCTGTCTCAGTTAGACAAAAAGGTCCAATCTCTGATTGTATGAATTTTATTTATAAACTTTATAAAGTAGTTACAATGAAATGCATCCAAATTTAACTGCGTTTCCTGCTGTTCCTGCACCTTTTCCAGTGTCTGGTCTGTGTATCTTCTGTTCTCTCCTAACCCTGCCTCCTCTTCCTCTCTTTGTCTCTCTATTTGCTGTATCTGTAGCTGCACCATTCCCCTTCTGCTCAGTGCAGACACACACACCACATCATGACATGTAGTTGAATAATCACATGTGGCAGAAAGAAAAGAAAGAGGAAAACTAGCTTCCAGACAGGAGCCATCACCGGGAGTTTACTTCACAGAGCCAGCTTTAAGAGCCATATTGTTCGCGACCAACACATCACTAGTAACAACAAGAGTCAGTTGTTGTGTAAAGATACCAAGGTCAGCTCTTCTGGAATAGTTCTTGCAAGAACAGTATTGTCAAGTGCATTTGCAAAAACCAATGAAGCACCATGATGAAACTGGCTCTCATAAAGACCATCCCAGGAAAGCAAGACCAAAATCTACCTCTGCTGCAGAGACTCCCTTTAGAGTTACCAGCCTCAAAAACCATCAATTTACAAAGATTAGAGCTGTTATGAAGGCTTTACTGAGCATAAGTAGTAATATCGCTTTTTCTAGATCTCTTCAGCTTAACAATGGTGTGTCTTCTTGACTAGTAGTATATATTATTTTTTATGTTTTCATTATTTTTATATATACCAGTGTGTTGAGTCTCCATGTCGGTATCCTCCGCCTTAATTATGGCATTTTGATCTTCAACAAGTGCGTTTTTGTAGATTTCCACCACCCTTTTGGTGCGCTCTTGTTTGTCCTCGGTGTAGCTCACATATTGAATATTTTGAGACATTTCTTATAAATTAAAACAATTCAATTCCCAAAAAAATATTGAATATGGTGGTACTCGTCTTCTGTGCACAACTATGTGACACACTGATTGTGCTTGTAACAGTTACAGACTTTTAATGAAGTAGTGCTATGAAAAGGGGAAGTCCGTATCATACAGAAGTGTTTTTTGTGTGGTGGACAGAGGATGTTATTCAAAAAAGCAAACAGATCACCATATGAGGGTCCTATTAACACTTTAAAATTATAATAGACACTTTACACAAATTTTGTTGCCAAACCCTAGGAACACTGTAGAGTCCAATGCATGTTCAAATGCATAGCTGACTGTACAGTCGATTGTCCCAGTGAAAACTGGAACAGCAGCTGCATAGAAATTTTAAATATTTAACATGGATTTTATTAAGTGTATAATACACTGATATTTATTTCTCTTCCATATAACAGTTCAAGTCACAGACACAAAGGGTAAATCAGGGGGTAACTAAGAAATGGGTAACATAATAAGGGAGATACGAACACCTAAAACAAACCGGAACAACAGGGGAAAAGAATACAATAAATGAACCTTATACCTTATAATTTGTGTTTCAATTATTTGAAGGGTTTTTCCCTTTTTCTATACGTCAACCACATTATAATTTGTAATAGTTAAAAATAAATATGTTTAATGTTAGATGGAAAATTAATTTTCAGTGGAAATGTAAAGGGAAACAGATCTACAGGACTATCCATAACCTCCATGGTTTATTCTCTTCACCGGTAAGAATGTATGACTCCTTGCATCTAATTGAAATATATAATGTATGATTGATATTATTTTTAAGAAACTGCATTAAGTTAATAAAATTATTAATATTTAAAAATAATATATCAATTAATAAATATACACATGGACAGTAACTGTAATACTTTAATTAAGTATATCAAAGGTAGCTCTGATATAGGGACAAAGTGAGTGAAAACAAAAGAAAAGAGTATCTAGTATTAAATACAATCCATCCATCCATGAACCTCGGGACTCCAACGGGGACCATTGTATTTATTCCCATTTTGTACCATGGTAAGACCGCTCAAGGTTGGTATAAAATGTATTTTTTGCACTGCAGAGATTTTTTAGATGATTCTATGTGAAATAATTATGAGAAGTATTTAGATTTATTTGTAATGAACATTTGTTTTTGTTTAAACTCGCATATAATGTTCTGGCACGTCTGTAAAATAAGTTATTTCCTGTAATTACTTACATTATGTTTTATTGCACAAAAAATTCCAATGAAGTCCATACATACTGTTGGTATGTGTATGAATGGCAAATAAAATCTATTGCACCTTGAATCTTGAATGGTATCGCATCTAATGTATGCATAAACAGATGTTCCCTCAAGAGTCCCTCATTTCTTCTCTCTTAAGTTAAAAATAGAAAGCACAAAGTTGCCATGTGATGAAACCACAAAGCACAAAGTTATTTGTCCTGAAGGGTTTTATGAGTAAAATTCATTGTTAAATATTAAATATTTAATAAATGATTTGCCCACCATGCTTTCCTGTGTGTGATGAAGTACAAATTATGAAAAAAAAGAATTTTGATTGACAATCACTGACTGTGCAGCATTTGCTGTCTTTCATCTCTACAGTACGCAGGAGATCTCACTGTCTGGTCAACTAACAAGGTTACTCCGTTACTGTCTCTTCACAGGTGACATTGTTTACGCTATTTGCGTAACAATACTTGTACCTCCTGGCGATTTTATGGTACTGCTGGTTAACAGTGACACTGGTAATCAAACTGTTCTTCTAAGTCCTAACCATGAAGAAGAAATTCTTATGAATAAATTCTTACATTAGACAGTACATACCAAAATTCCATACCATACTCATTCCAGTGATCAATGGATGACTTATTGCGACCCAATCTCCCCATCAAATTTAGATGTCTCTGGACCGAAGAGTGGATCTAGTTTACATATTGGCTTTTCTTACTGAATTATTGTAGTATTACAATGATACATGATACATTTGGCTTAATTATTATATAAACACTTTTCATTATTAAATTCTCTCACAGATCCAGCGTTGTTTAGCAGAGCATTTTTTCCTCATTCCAGATGCTTCCGTTTCCATTTCCATAAATCTCAGCTCAGTTCTCATCTTCACCTTCATTATTAAGTTCTACCCGAGCCCAGGGCCTGAAACCCCATCAGTGTTCTGTTTTTATGAGTTACAAACATTTAATTGAATCCTCTCAGAGTCAATCCAGCTTTTGCAATCATTACTAGTAAAAGATAAAATTTCTCCCATTATCTATGAAAATGAATGGAGGAAATTTACAGAAATCAAAACACACAGTTTATTAATTGAGCCATGATTTTTTTTATTTTATTACAGAGGTTATAGGGAGCATAAATTGATGTGTGAGGCATGGTCACTAATCCAATAACAAATTATAGTAAAAAAAAAAAACATAAATAAAGATGCAACAGATGCAAGATCTAAACACTAAAAGCTTATACTTTAATTAGCCATGACATTAACACATTAACATTAAATATCAGAAAGATAGAACCACACCAGAACAACCAGTGCGCCACAGACCTAGCCTCCAAATTTCCCAGTTCACAATCCAATTAGACTTGATTTTGACTTGATTTTTCTATTTTTTTTTTCATATTATTCAATTAATGCAAATAACAAAAAAAAATATTTTTACCTTTTTAAATGGTACTCTTAATCAATTAACATAAGGAGACAATGATTCTTCCTTCCCTCTCTAACATTGTCTACATTCTCACAGATATCCACCATAATCTTGACTGTAATATCCCACTGTTATATTTAAAAGAATGAATTATCCCTGCAAATACCTCTTCATACAAAAAAAAAAAACAAAGGGGTTCAAACTTAAACATTTTGTACCTGTGTGTTGTGCTTCTAGGCGTCTCACTGTGTCAGGATTTTCTTTCTCAGTGTTGGGGTTGTGACCTTCAACATTATCTGCAATCTCATAGAGAACTACTAACATATCCTCTTGTTCTATAGAAGAATTCTTTAATCTATAAAATACTCATAAAAACATGATACTACTGCATCTCTGTTTGACAGGCTGAGTATGTACTGTGCTATGTGTGAAGGCCAGTGTTTCAGACATGAAGCAGGTAGTCTGCCTATCATGGCTCGGGCATAATGAGAAACAGTTCTACCTTAATGGTATCTAAGCACTAGTGAAACACTGGGATATGTGTGTTGTAAAGAAATAAAAGGTAGTTAAAATGTACATAACTGTGTACCAAATGTACATAGTCCTGGTTTGACTTGAACACCCCTCAAATTTTTATTTCTTATAGAATGTTTACACTGAGCCCCTTTAGAATGAACAGGAACACCAACCTCTTGCTGAACTTTCTTGCTCAGCCTCAATCCATCCATCCATCCAGGAACCACTGTACTCAAACTAGGGACCGCCAAGGCCATATATTAAAACATGCTCATAAATCGAAGCAAATTTATGCATAAGAAATAATGGAAACTTAAATTATTTGTTCCACATCTCAAAAAACACAAAATATAAAGTAAAAATAAAACAAATTAACCTGCACTTTACCTTTGAAAAAGTAAAAATAAATCCCGACAGATACATTTTGTATTGTGTGTGTGTGCTTGTGAGTGTATGGGCGCTGTGTAACTGTTTGTGCACGCACGCGCTGTGTGTGTGTGTGTGTGTGTGTGTGTGTGTGTGTGTGTGTGTGTGTGTGTGTGTGTGTGTGTGTGTGTGTGAAGTAAGAGAAGAGGAGGAATGACACCCTCCCCTCTTTCTCTTCTCGTCTTACACAGTAACCCTTCCTCCTCCTCTTATACCAGTAAGAGACGCGCATTAAGACCCAGCAGGGAAGACGAATACCCACATTTCTGCAGCGCAAGAGAGAGAAAAAACATTGGCTCAGTTGTGATCATGTGACTCTTGGAATGAGAAGTAGAGTTTGAAAAAGTTAGCATTTTAATATCAAATCCATGAGGAAGAGAGGAAAAGTGTAAAATTAAATTATTTTCAATAAAACTCTCAGAACTTTCCACAACATTAAAAGTAACAGTGATAAACACTTCAACTCAATTTTGCATCAGTAATTAATCAGGTGTTACAATACAGCCAAATTTAGCTATTTGTTGTCCAGGAGAAATGTAAGACAGCTTAAGACTTACTGTACAGATAAAAGTAACCAATACACACATGCTTATTAATTAATTCACATTAATGAGAAAGTATGCATTTAATCTTTCTTACTCCTTGCACAGTTTCCTATGAGTAAGAGGATTATAAGGAAGGAGGAACATCTGAGAGAATGTGAGTTAAAATCTGAATTTTCCCTGAGGACATTTAATTGACTCGCAAGAAATTACAAATTCTCTGTATGTCAATTACGAATTTCCTGCATACAAATTATCTGGGTGTCATCTCTGTTTTTTAGCTGGTTGTATTCTGTATACAGGATGTCGTATTTGATCCACAGCAGTGTGACGGCAGTCAGCAGGAGAACACACAGCAGCACCACACACACTACAGTCAGTCTGTAACACCTGCTCCATCCAGTGTCTCCTCCTAGAGGTAAATGGACACAACATATAAAATGTTTCAGTCTCTTCAAATGTAAACCTACAGTGGCATTTACAGTTTAGTCTCATTAATATCAAAGCCCTTCAGCAGGTCCTTTTTTAAGCCATCACTAAATACATGCAGTAATGGGCGGGGCTTTGAGCTGGTTTTAAATGAACTGACTTGCAGATCTGAATCACGTCACCTTTTCTCCCTCTGCACATGATGACTACTTAGGGGAAAAAAATTCAAGCGTTTTGAAAACACTGAAAACACGTTCTTCATACTCATGTAAATGTTGATCAGCCATAACATAAAGCATGTTTCTATGGAGTTAATTATGTGCCAAAATTTAACAAACAAACACAATCCGTTTTGCAAAGAAAAAAATTCAATTTTCTCACAAATGCACCCACCGTATTCAAGCCTAAATTACTGCACATCTGCATTTAACACAATCTTGACCAACAAACTTGAACATTTTGTACCTGTGTGTTCTGCTTCTAAGCATGTCTCTGCATCAATGCTTTCCTTCTCTGTGTCGGGGTCGTGACCTTCAACATCATCTGCAATCTCATAGAGAACTACAACCATCTCATCCTTCTCAGAAGAACACTGAAACATCTCTGATCTAATAAAATAAAAATAAAAAACATTGAAACATGAAATGACCACGTCTCTGTGTGGACGTGACTGACAGGCTGAGCCTCTGTAGTCTGTGTGAAGTGAATTAAATGTGATGATGGCAGTAAGAGGTTCAGAGGAAGTTACACATCTGAGGAGGAGCATCAGTTGCTTTTTGAGGTCAAAGTGTGAGACATTTCAGCTGCAGTTCTCACGCAAAAATAAAAAATTCTTGTTAAACTAGTTATTTACATAAATACCAAAATAACGTGGCTTCTGGCCAAAGTGTGAAGATATTTAAGCTGTAGTTCTCACACATATTGTACAGCAGGTATATAAATACCAAAAAATATATAATTGTGTTATAATGTATACATTGAACCAATTTATCATATCTGTGTTCCTCGTAATGTTATTAAACAAAGCTATTGAACTTTTTACCTGCTGCTTTTAAGATGAATTTATAGATTAATAGGAGCTTGGGTTCTGTCTTATAAATTTGTTTTAAAGTTCCTGTAGTAATTATTTGTATATTATATATTTTTCAAAAGTTTTTACTGTGAGAATATAAAAAACACAAGACCTACTGGACTGAGATCAGTGTTAACCAGCAGTGTCTGACACAAAAAGGAAGAAAAAAAAAGTCACATCAGCAACCACATAGATCTCTCACATGCACAGACACACACACACAAGTACATATGCACACATGCACACATAGCCATGCAAATGGGGCAAATTGTAGCATATGCTGATGAGCCAGAGACAGACCTCAGAGACGATGGTTCAGGACAATTTACTGCTTTTTTCTTCATGCAGGAAAAATAATGTAAATGAGAAAGAAAAAGAAAAAAGTGGTGCAGATGAACACACACACTCAGTCATGCAAAGCAGCAGGATCTTCATTTTCTGTTTCGAGCAGAGTATTTTCATGCCCCTCGTGAGACCAGTGTTGTTACAGTAAGCCCCCAACCCCCATGGATGGCTCCCGACTTCCGAGAGTCAATCTAGACCATACAGAACTCTTTAATAGGTGCAAAACTCGACTGTGTAATCAGCTACAGATCACCCCCCTTGATGAATGGAAAGGAGGGGCGACACTACACTGTTCGCCATATGCGGATGGTTAAATGGGGCCCTAAGTTTGTCCACGAAAGCACTTATGGTGGCATGCTAGGAGAGGAGATGCTGACACCCTGCGGTGGCCCACTCTAGTGCTCTGCCTGTGAGCTGTAGAGTAGGTAGTCGATGTTCACCCACCAGAAGGAGTAATTGAGCCTCTGATCCGGGGACATGAGTCAGCTTCAAAATTGCAGCCAGATAGAAACCCAGAGGTTGCGTGCACCTCAAGCTGCCCAAATATTTGCTCAAGGCGTTTATTATTCCCATGCATTTCAGAAATGAAAACTATCAGGGCTTCCTCATGTTCGTCAAGCATTCTCACTTAACTCTTAAATATTTCCTGCACCCTCCCTGAACCCGCAGGCTCTTTTGGTGGTGTTATCCTGTTACGTGGAGCAGATTGAAGAGCTGCACCACGAGATGTACTGTATTAATTCTATAAGTGCCCTAATGGATGGCTTCTTAGGGGGTCAATGAAATAGGAGTTTATAATACTCACAGGAAGACCTTTCCATTTGGAGATAGCGTGGGATTATTAATTAAGGAACAAAAAAGAAAATGAAAGAAAACTGAAAACACAAAAGAAACAGAGCTCTGCCAACTCCTTAAGGCTGTTTTATTTTTAAAAATATAACCTTGATCCTCTCGGGGCATTTCCCCTTACCGAGGATTTATATGTTATGTGTTTTAACACACGCTTAAGGGATAGTCTCTCTCTCTCTCTCTCTTTCTCTCTTTCTCACTTGTGTCTTAAGGAGACAGTGGCTGGGTCTTTGCTTTTGTCCTTAAGTGTGCTTTGTCTTTGTTGTTTGGCCCAGATACCTTACCGAAGCTACCTAAATGATCGCACGAAGTGCGCAGGTCAGGACCCTTAAATAGACACACCACCAGATGCAGCATGTCCATGCTGATTGCTTCTGTGATTTTAAGCATAGCTGTTATACATGATAAAAGAAAATAACTTGTTTCACTGATGTGCCACATTAACTGTAACTTTAAATAGATAAAATGTTAAATCTTTCATTAAAAAACTTCACATTGTCATTGATTTAATTGCTATAAAACACTTCTTAACATAAAAAATGACTCTGCACTGCCACAAAAACTTTATAAAGACATACTTTTTAATAAATTGTTGATTGTAACAAAAATCTTAAAAGAAAACTATTCATTCAAAAGTATACAGATAGCTGCAAAATAGAAGCGAGGCCCATTATAGTCATTTTACATCATGTCCCTCACTCTAGGAGCAAAATCAATATAACACATTTCAATCCAGCCTTGCTTGAGCTCAGGCTTCTGCGGATTTAACGGTGTCAGATACACTGAGACTTTTAAATACAACCATCTCAATGATACTGCTTTCATCATCACAGATCTACATAGCTGTAATAAGTGCAGTCTGTGTGCAATTTGTGTCTCTGACTGATTACTGAGATCACTCTGATAAAACAACAACATATACACTGAGATTCAATGATCATTACCTACTGTATTTATATTTCACTCAGTTTGTTTATAGTCACTTTTCATTATAAAAAATAAATAAATAAACATCACTAAGAAAAATGTTTCTCACAAATCCAGTATCATTCCAGATTCCACATTTAAAGAACTCTAAATCTCAGCACAGTCCTCATCACCTGCATCAACAGGTTTCCCTTAAGAACCTGAAACCCAGAGAATCAGAATCTGATCTGCTCCTTTGTCCCTGCAGTTCTGTTTGCTTCCATTTCAGTTCTTCTTCTCAGTAGACATGCAAAACATACTGAAGCCTAAACACCACTATTTATCTATAGCAATCAAGGCACTACGGCGTGTGTATAGCCATGTTTTCTGTTTTTACCACAAATGCTACACCAGCTGTGTACCACTAGGGGGCGACCCTGACATTGTACTCTTTAACCCTGACCTAGTAAATTAGCATGAGGACCTGCTAAACATGCTTATTATTAATATTTTATAGCAGGTTGAATTCTGTGTTATAAATCGGAATAGATCTGCCATAAATCTGAAATTATTTTGTAGATTTACTTTTTTTAGAAGCTTTACTAAAACAGGTGCAGGACTTTTAGTACTTAAGGTCAACGGATCAGAGCAACGAAAGTGTGGAAAGGAGGTGAAGAGGCGGGTACAGGCAGGTTGGAATGGGTGGAGAAAAGTGTCAGGTGTGTTGTGCGATAAAAGAGTACCAGCGAGAATGAAAGGAAAGGTGTACAGGACAGTGGTGAGACCAGCGAAGCTCTACGGCTTAGAGACAGTGGTGCTGAAGGAAAGACAGGAGGCAGAGTTGGAGGTAGCTGAAGATGTTGAGGTTCTCCTTGGGAGTGACAAGGATGGAAAGGATCAAGAATGAGTTCATCAGAGGGACAACTCATGTTAGATGTTTTGGAGATAAAGTCAGAGAGGCCTGATTGAGGTGGTTTGGACATGTTCAGAGGAGAGATGGTGAATATATTAGTAGAAGGATGCTGAGGTTGGAACTGCCAGGTCTAGAGGAAGAGGATTTCTTAAGAGGAGGTGTGAAAGAAGAGGATGCAGAGGATAGGGTTAGATGGAGGCAGATGATTTGCTGTGGCGACCCCTGGAAGGGAACAGCCGAAAGACGAAGAAGAAGACTGTGAGGTTAAACTGGTCTAAGATCAGCCTTAACCACCAAGCCTTAACAACCAACTAGGCAACTAGTTGCCCCCAAGCAACTAGGGAGATACACAAAGACTTCTCATGCTTAGAAGTACACTGAAACATTTCTAATCTTATAAAAGTCTCACTATAACATGAAATGACGCGTCTCTATGTGGACGTGAATTAACTGTGATGTCATTAAAAGAAGTGTCATCAGAAGATGTCAGTGTTAACCACCATGTTCAGATAAAAAAAAAAATTTTTTACATGAACAACCATATAAAACACACACACACACACACACACACAGGATGCACACACACTTCTACATACTCACACACAGGCATGCAAAGCGTATCTGCAGGACATCTAATAAAACTTTTCCCGCCATTATGGAGTCTTCTACCTGCTATAATATAAGTACTAAGAGGAAATAACTTTTACAGGTTCCACAAAATTGATTGTAACTACAAATAGATAAAATATGTAAATTTTCAAACAGAATCTTTGTTTTACCACTAATTAATTTCTCAGAAAAATGCCACAGGTGGAGTTTGACTGGTTACGTCAGTAACCAGTCCAGATACTGTGTTCTGCGTTACAGCACATTAAATCAGTTACTCATCACAGAAATGAAAATTACAGATGTAAATTATGTAACAACAACAACAAAAATAGTCAGTTGTTATTTTAACTTTCAGAGGTCAGCCTTAATAAATCTTGCAAGAACAGTATTGTGTCAACTGCATTTGCAAACCCATCAAGCACCATGATGTCTCTCATGGAGACTTTCCCAAGAAAGCAAGACCAAAACCTACCTCTGCTGCAGAGGAGACGTTAATTTAGAAACACCAGCTTCAGAAATCACCAATTAACAACCAGCACCTCGATTAGAGCCGTTATGGAGTCTTCACAAAGCAGATACATCCCAATATCAACTGTTTAAAGGAGATTATTGGATATTTTGGATGCCTTTAATGCATTGTTTTACAGTGTAGAAAGAAATACAAATCAGGAACGACCATGGAGTTAGAAAGTGATCCCAAACTTTTTAGTTGATAGTGTGATTGTAAGTCACATTTAGTGTACATATGAGCTGATTTTAAGTTCAACTATGCTGAGTCACTCATAAGTAACTATAATTAGTGTTGTAGTTCAGCCACTGGGGGGCAATGTACCTCTTGTGTCCCCGCAAACTCCGCCTATGAAAAACACTGCTGCCTTCTTTACAGAGAAATAACTGCACTGCCACAAATATTGTATACAGATGTATTACATTTTTATTTTGAAAGTGATTTTTTTAATTACAATGAAAAATATAAAAATGAACTGTTAATTATTCTTGCTGTAGCAGACGTGAACAGTCTCTGTGCAGTTATGAGTAAACAACATGTTTATGTAGATATTTGGCTCAATTTGCATCTAAACACTTTCATTACAAAGTAATCAATGACACGGAGAAAGACGTTTCTCACAGATCCAGTGTCGTGTATCGGAGCATTTATAGTCATTCCAGATACATCCATCTGAAGAATGATAAATCTCAGCACAGTCCTCGACTCCATCTTTATCGGAAAGTTCGTTTTTGGCCCAGGACCTGAAACCCAGAGAATCAGAATCAGTTTTAATATTATTGACTTTACTGCACCTTAAAAAAGAGACATAAAAAGAATCTGAGTTTCTTACTCAGTGGTCAGTGGTTTACCGTCCACCCATTTCCACTCTCCCTCTGTATCTCTGTCACTCAGACCAATCCAATACACAGAGCCGTCCAGCTGTTTACTGATGAACTCCTGTAAATGACAACACAATGAAAAAGGCTTTAGTCCCTCTCTCTCTTTCTCTTTTTTGACACACTCACTCTCTCACACACACACACACCTGTTCCTCTCTGCTGTTTATGATCAGCAGGTCTGCTCCTTTGTCCCTGCAGTCCTGTCTGCTCTTAGTCCAGTTCTTCTTCTCAGTAGACATGCAATAAAAACTGGAGTTAAAGCTGAAACACCTCCTTTTGTCTATAATGAATTCACACAGTTTCTGGATTATTATTTGTGTAGAGTGTACAGTGTTTGCAGACGTAAGATCATATGCTGCTATTTTACCACATTGACAGTCTAGCGATGTTTGTAATATACAGTGGGGGAAATAAGTATTTGATCCCCCGCAGATTTTCTAAATTTGCCCACTTACAAAGAAATAAAGGGTTAATAATTTTTATTTAGGTTCATGGTGCAGAATAAAGACCGAATATCAAGCAAAATCTAGAAAAGCACACAATACAAATGTTATAAATCAATTTGCATTTTAGTGAGGGAAATAAGTATTTGATCCCCAAGCAACCAACAATAATTCTGGCTCCCACTTATTACTTTAATAAGGAGCTCCTAACAACAATGTGTAATGTGTATAAAAGCCACCTGAGCACAGAATCTCTATCTTCCATTCAAACCTAACCACCATCGGCAAGACCAAACAGGTGTCAAAGGAAGTCAGGGACAAGACTGTAGACTTGCACAAGGCTGGAATGGGCTCAGGACCATAAGCTAGAAGCTTGGTGAAAAGTAGACAGCTGTTGGAATGATTATTTGCAAATGGAAGAAGTACAAAGTAACCATCAATCGCCCTCAGTCTGGAGCTCCATGCAAGATTTTACCTCATGGGGTAAGAATAATCATGAGAAAAATGAGGGATCAGTGCAGGACTACAAGGGAGGAGCTTGTGAATTATCTCAAGCATTATATCAAGAAATTTTAAAAGTAAGAGAAAATCTGTAAAGAATAGTGGTTCAAAATGCGTCCTGAAATGTGTGCAAAACTGGTAAGCAACTACAAGAAAAGTCTTACCTCTGTGCTTGCAAACAAGTGTTTCTCCAGCACGTACTAAGTCATGTTTCACTTGAGGATCAAATACTTATTTTTTTTCACTGAAATGCAAATTGGTTTATAACATTTGTATCGTGTGCTTTTTTTGGATTTTTGGTTGACTTGACTTTATAGTCCAGATATGTCTGACCATGTCATGTTCTGGTTGTCTGTGGGTGCGTGGCATAATCGCAGAGGCTGAAACAAGGACTTCAGGTTAGTCTTTTATTTAATGATATTAAAGTGTAACAAAACAAACAAAAGCTCTTTTTCCCTTAGAGCATCCTGGAAACTTTAATTCATTACTTTTACAAAACATAACCACAGAAACTATAAAAAGACAATTAATGCTAGACGCCTGACTGATGTTCAGTCAGGCTATTTATAACGATTAACTTAATTACTATTCCTCGGATTAGGTGAGTGCTCCCCTCACCTGACCGAGGTGCAGTCTGGGACATGAAGTCCAACTCAAACAAAACTACAACACAAAAAAACGTAACAAAACACAAACCGAAAGAGGGCGTTTATCGCCCTCTAGGGGTTAACCATTACAGACCACCAGTACTCTTGCGGCAGTACTCATAACATCTTTCTTTACACTGAACCTACAAACCACCTAAATTCCAAACACAAAAATATTATTCCAATTTTGCCAGATCTAATTTATCAGACCCCTACAGCGAGCCACAGGTGATTTGTATGAACGATTCAATTTACAGTGGAACTTCGGATTGCGGGTAATACGGTTTGCCAATGGTTTTTTTCTCTCTTGTGCTGGAGAATTGTGGGTAATTGTCTCCCATGCTGGGTCTTATTGCACGTCTCTCACTGGTATAATCAACATCCTTGTACGCGTGTACTGTTAACTATAACACTGTGACCACGCGTGTGCATGTAAAGCATCTTTTATTTTGTATTTGCATGTGTGTATGTGGACAGCACACATGTACTGTTTTGTTATACGTGTGTACAGTACGCATGTAAAGCAAAAGCAAGTCTCATTAGAGAGGTTAAAGATCGATTTTCTCTCTCCCTCTTTGTATCAGCCTGCACTGATCCCCTCCTCCTCCTCTCACCTTCATTCACACACCCCTCCTCGTCTTACCTTCACACATACACACACACACACACACACGTTGACGCTAACGGAGACACCACTTTGTCGTGATATCTTTTAAAGGTAAAGTGCATTTAATGTGTCAGAGATGGTTTTTGTTAATTTTTTCCTGATGAGGCAATGTTTCCATTAGTGTGTGTGTAAAAGTAGTCCTGCACACTAGTTCCTCCACCTCTTAAATAAGAGCGGAGGAAGGGTTACTGTGTAAGACGAGAAGAGGGAGAGGGTGGCGCACAAACACACAGCGCATACAGTACACACACATACACAGAAACACTTATCTGTCAGGATTTATTTGAACTTTTTTCAAAAGGTAAAGTGCAGGTTAATTTGTTTTATTTTCACTTTATATTTGGTATTAGTTATTTTTATATGTATTTATTTTTTGGGTTGTGGAACAAATAATCTGAGTTTTCATTATTTCTTAGGGAAAAGTGTTTTGATATACAAGCCCGCTTCCGGAACAAATTATGCTCGCAATCCAAGGTTCCACTATATTTAAACATACAATAGCTCACTGTACTCATAAAGCTCATAAATAATAATTTAGGTAACCACAAAAACACCCAACACAGAGACAAAAATAAGTAAGTCATTATTATTATCATTCTATCTTTAGGCTCTGACTGGATAAATAAAAACAGTCGCGGTACGTATATTATCTCCAGGAGGAAGGTAAGGTTTAGTGATTGGGAATTAATGTTGAGGTGATCAGTAATTAATCAGGTGTTATTACAATACAGACAAAGGTAGCTATTAGGAGAAATGTAAGACTGATTAAGACTTGGTTATTACTGCACAGTTAATAGTGAACTAATACAGTACATGCATGCTTAGTAAATAATTCATCACTTATTATAATACATAATGAATATTATTCATTCTTTTTTACTCATTACAAAGTTAACTTTGCTTCATAAAACAGTATTGTAAAGTCTTATTAATACTGTTGAGACGGCTTTTATTCTAAGATCTTGGAGGAACATGTAAAAGGACGTGAGCTAAATATTCCCACAATTCAATAGTGGACATGGGTTTCTGTTAAGGGGGTTAATATTTGGGGTAAAAAATTGAACACTAAATTCATCTACTTACCCGAATCCCAGAACACCAGGGTGTTGTATCTGTTCTGTAGCTGGTTGTATTCTGCTGTCAGATTGTTGTATTTGATCCACAGCAGTGTGACGGCAGTCAGCAGGAGAACACACAGCAGCACCACACACACTACAGTCAGTCTGTAACACCTGCTCCATGCAGTGTCGCCTCCTAGAGGTACATAGAAATTACTATTATTATTAATTAACTAATATCAAATCACTTTAACAGTGAGCTACGGAACATCTCGGTAACTCTAACCAGCCATCCTGGAGTGCATCATGCAGGCATTGGACTGGTTTTAAATAAACTGACATTCAGATCTGATCTGTTCTCCCTTTGCACCATGATGACTGCTTTGAGCTAAACTTTTTTGCTGGATTTACAAAAACTTTGGAGATTTTTGAGAAACACTTTCATACTAGTGTGCATATGTTGATCTCCCATAACATGTAAAGCACGCTTCTAACAGCTCATTTGCATGAAGACATAAAATCCAAAGTAGCTGCAGTTTCACACCATTAGGGGGCAACCTGGCATGGTTTGCCTCTGCCCAGGTGAATTAGCATGAGGTTGTTTTTATAGACACCAAAGCACTTCTGTAATTCCCTCTAGATAAACGCATCTGCTAAATTTTGTAAGTGCATTTTGTTTAAAAAGTTCCATCTCTATGGCTGAGCTTAAAACACAGATACTGAAGACACAGATGATCTGTAATTGTAATCAGAAAGAAAAGCAAAGTTTGTAAAAGAGAAATTTTCTCTTTTTTCACTTCCGTCTCTGTGTTAGTTCTCACAGTGTCTACATTCTCACAAACATCCACCATCATCTCCTCTCACTGTAATCTATACAATACTATATATTTGTAACACTTTTGATCAAGCAAACTTAAACTGTTACCTCTAAGTTGAACTTCTAGACGTCTCTCTGCACCAGCAACTTCCTTCCCTGTATCAGGGTCGTGACCTCTAACACCATCTACACTTTCATAGATCTCCACCATCATCTCCACTCGCTCAGAAGAAGACTGAAGCATCTTTAAATTATAAAATTCTTATTAATACATGAACTCCGTTCCGTCTCCGTGTGGATGTGACTGACAGGCTGAGTCTCTGTACTCTGTGTGAAGTGAATCAAATGTGCTGCTTTAAGTTAGAGGAAGTTAAACATCAGAGGAGTTGCATCAGTGGTCAATGTGTGAAAACGTTTGAGATGCAGTTGTCAAGCACACATTAGACAATCGTGTATCTATAAATACTAAATTAACATTGTTGTGTTATAATGATATATATACTTCACTATAAGACAATTCATCATATTTTTGTTCCTCATATAATTATTACACAGAACTATTATATAAATTTAAGAACTATAATATAAATTTTTATATTTATAGCACATTGAATTCTGTTATATGATTTGGTCGACATGCACCAGATTCTGGAATTATTTGTGGATTTACTTTTTATGAAGTTTTTATATAGTATGAAGTTCTACAGGTATGAGATAAGCCTTAACTACCAAAAAGAGTCACACCATTAACCACATATATCACTCACAGGATATGCGCTCGCCAGTGGCAGCTATTCTAAGACTACAAGGGAAGCGCTGCTTCCTCTACTATGTCAGAAAATAAATGCTCATATATGCACATATGTCGTATTCATATTGATTTTAATAAAACTGCGCTAGACTGCGTTCAACTTCATGACTAGCTCGTTCAGAATCAGGTATTTATTGTAGATTGTTTGACACAATTTTTTTGTCATACATTTCCGTGCAGCACAGAGCGTTAAACCTTCCTGAAGCCCAGCTTCACTGGAGCTCGATGGGCAGCACAAGGGAGTTTTTTTCACTGCAGAAAAGCTGGACGGTAATTGGATAAATGCACCAAAATCATCACTTTCAGGTAAGCTCAGCTACAACTGCTGCACTCTATATTGTTTGCTGGTGATATAAACCATTTTTGTTTCTACAAATAATTCTTTAAATAATAAAAAACATATTATAGCGTTCTTGACTTTGCTCCTTGTTTCAGAATTGTAAAGTTAGTTTGTTCATACGTACAAATAACATAATGAATTTTATGATGAAGGCCTAATATAAGCTTTCCCTGGTTCAAAAGCTAGCAGCCGCCACTGGCACATACACACACACATACACACACAAACATACGCAAAGTGGTTAGGACATTTGTCTACTAATCGCTTTTTAAAGTGCCACTATTATGCTTTTTTAAATATGATCTTTCATGCAGTGTGTCATGTAGCTGTATGTGAACATAAACTATCTGCACTATCTGTGACGCTGACGGTGGACGATAAATTAAGTTTTTGTCTTATAAAGAAAAGAATCGGCTCACATTCGCCTAAACAAGTCGTTAGCAAATCTATTTTTACTCTGTTACGGATCCACCACACTCCAGGACATATTTGCATAATATCCGCCCACGTTGTACGTCGCAAATAACTTGCCCGCCATTTTACAATTAACGTTACCACACTCTTGTTAATGTGACTCAGCATTTATGCCAGGTTCACTTAAACACTTTGTTATATAAAAAATGAGAGCAAACGAAATCCTTTTTAACTGTTTATTCTCCACCATTCACCAAAACTGAACTTAAAACTCGCGAAGTGGCAAGGCGCATGCGCACTTCGCATGTGCAGCTGCTTTTTTTCCTTGCTTCTCGTGCCGTAGAAGTAGTAATGGTGAAAAAGTGCTTTAGTTATCTGTTTGGACGAGAGAAGGAGAGATTGTTGTGGATCATTTTCTTTCAAAGATTTTTTAACCGGATTATCTTTGACTGGACATATTCCCCGGACTTCTCACCTTCTGTCATCGGCGTCACGGACTTCATTAACCCTGGTGAGACCGAACCATACTCCTCTAATACACACACAATAAACAGGGACTTCGGACACTTTCCACTCACTCGCACACATACACATACCATTTATTATATGTAGTTTGTAAATATTGTTTTTATCTTTGTTTGGTTGTTGTGCACCATTTTCGTTTACTTTATTTAGTTTTGTATAATACACATTTTTTTATCTACTTGTTTGTGTTTTTCCTTTTTTGCTCACCGGCCTTTTAACGCAACACCAACACAAAGATAAAAGACCTCTCGATTCTTGTAGCCACAGATAAAATAAAATTAGCTGGTCGTTACACAGTAAAACCGACGTCATCTTTTCTATGTATTGACGGGTCTCCAGAGCCGTCGTTCAGTTATGGTCTTGGGCGTTTCGTTTTCCGACACACGCTGTAGCAGTAGACCAGTCATAAATCACCGCGCCATCTGACCAATCACAGCAGAGGGCTCACAGAAAGGAGGGGTTTAGACAGACTGAACCTTCAAACTGCTTCACACGAGTCGTTTACAAATCATTTAGAAATGGTGTAAAATGAAATCTATTTTTGGAGAAAACTTAAGTTTTTTTTGAATATTGGCAACCTTAAAATGGCACATCACATCACATCACATCTACACTACATGTTCACGTTTACATTCTGGACCATTACACAAAGTCACTTTAATAACCATTGCACAAAGTCACTTTTTCTATGCATACTTGCACAAAATTATAGTTCTATGTAAACAATATATTTCTATTTTTAGGTTCTATTTTTTCTAGTTAAATTTTTATTTAAATTTTTTATCATATTTCTTCTATTGATATTTATTACTTATAAGTTTTAATTCTCTTTTTAAGGTCAATGGCGGTCGTGTAAGCATTTCACTACATTTCGTACTGTGTATGACTGTGTATGTGACAAATAAAATTTTTTGGATTTGAATTTGAATAATTGGGGGACTTTAACAGTAAGTTTTCCTTCATTGGAATATGTAAACAAATTCATTTTTAAAATGAATTAAATTCATTTATTTTGGAGACTCAGCTGCTGTATGCTGCCCTGTGCACAGCACATGGCCTTAAAGGTTATTTCTTTTGTTTTTATAAAAGTATGGTATAAATGTGGTTTTGGAGCTCAGTACATCAGTGGTTACATCCAGAGGTGGAAAGAGTAATAAAATGTTGTACTTAAGTAAAAGTACTGTTACTTTAATGAACTTTTACTGAAGTACAAGTGAAGTTACCCTTATAAAAATCTACTCAAGTAAAAGTAAAAAATAGCTCATTCAAAATTTACTCAGAGTAAAAGTTGCTAAGTATTTTTTTTTTTTTTTTACAGAATGGGGTTGGGGGATGGAACACTCTTGCATATTAAATCTATTCCCTTTGTTGTGCTTAAAATCAAAGTGGTCGCTAAAATATGACCAGGGGTTTGCTTTATAATAATTTGTTGGAATTTCACTTTCAGCTGGGTCTGCATCACTGGCATCCGTTTTGTCCATCTCTATCGTTCTTGTGAATTTAGCGCGTTTGTTCTCCAAGCCCATCAATCAATCAGTGCAGTGGTTTCCGGGGTGCAATTTTTTTCCTTCCCCGTTGTATTATTTGTATTATTTTTCATTTTCAGTAATTTATTTTTTACTCAGTAGCGAATATGATTTAAAATGTAGTGAAGTACAATACTTTAAACAAAACATACTTAAGTAAAAGTAAAATTACAGATTTTGAAAACTACTTTAAAAAGTAGAAGTACACAAAAAATCTACTCAATTACAGTAGTGCGAGTAAATGTAATTCATTACTTTTCACCTCTGGTTACTTCTCACTACTGCAGCAAACCAACAGTGTGGATAGTTTATCTTCTATTAGTACTGATTTTCCTCTTTATTTTATAAGCAGAGCTTTTAGGTCACATGTATGTAATCTGCTTATTTCCAGTATTGTAATTCAAAATTGTTTAGAGAAAAAGAAGAAACACACATCTACCTTGTCTCTTTTTGAGCATTTAGGACTGTTTTCCAGGGCTTGGGGGAGAAAGGGACTCGTTTAAAATCACATTAAAACATTGAATGATTGGGTCTTTGTGTGGATGTGACAGACAGGCCTCGTCTTTGCACGCTGTATGAAATGAATTTAAAATGATGATGTCAGTGAAGCAAGTGTCATCAGAAGATGTCAGCGTTACACCCTTTTTTGTTTACAAAAAAACTTCACACCAACAACCACAAAGAACACAGAATCGATGCAGAGCTGTTTATTTATAGCAGCAATAAAGTTTAAGATAAAATTTACTGATAACAGGAAATAATGTCTCAGATGTTCACAGATAAAATCAGCACTAATACTGGCTTAGTGGTTAGCACGTTCATATTTACTATATACACACACAAAAGGAGTAACTGTGGATGCAAGAGGAAGCCGTCTGAAAGAGATGTCCAGGTGCTAACCCCGATTGTATCAAAAAGCATAAAACCACAGCTGCCCAACTTACTGCAAAATTAAATGTGCACCTCAACTCTCCTGTTTCCACCAAAACTGTTTGTCTGGAGCTTCAAAGGGTCAATGTACATGTACATGGCCGGGCTGCTATACTGTAGCCAAACCTTTGGTCACTCGTGCCAAGCGTCGGTTTCAATGGTGTGAAGGCATGTCACTACCAAGGACTACCGAACCAGTAGGATGGCCATGTGCACCCAATGGTTCAAACATTGTATTCTGAATGTGGTGCCGTGTATCAGGATAATAATCCACCAATACACACAGCAAGACTGGTGACCAAGTGGTTTGATGAACATGTTGATGAACACTCCCATGGCCTGCACAGTCACCAGATTTAAATAATATTAATCTGTTTTGGAGGAGCGAGTTAGGAAATGTTTCCCTCCATTAGCATCACATAGGGACCTGGCCACTATTCTACAAGAAAAATGGCTCAAAATCCCTCTGGCCACTGTGCAGGACTTGTATCTGTCATTCCCAAGATGAATTGCTGTATTGGCTGCAAAAGGAGGCCGTACACATACTAATGAATTATTGTGGTCTAAAATTAGGCGTTTCTGTTTGATTGTCCATCCCCTGTATACATTTTATATATACACATTTGGGTTGGATATATTAAGTGTTGTTTGTGTGTCTTTTGTGATTTTATGTATTAACACCAGCAGACAAAATAAAAGTTCTATGTTTATGTAATCTTATTTAATTAGTAAATTAATGAATACAAACTTTTAAAACATTCTTAAAACCTATGGTGCTATACTTCACTCAATCTCACACAAAATATAAAAAAAAAAATACAGTGAAACTTTGGATTGTGAGTAACGCAATTTGCGAGTGTTTCGCAAGACGAGCAAAGATTTTTAATAAATTTTGAATTGAACAAATAAACAAGTCTTACAAGGTTTACGAGCACCAAGTATCATGCATCACGCATGCGCTTCTTGTTTTGATGTCGAGCGTCACATGATCACAACTGAGCTGTCAGGGCTCCTCAATCGGCGCATATGTGGCATAATTGCTGGAGGCGAGGTGGCGGTTCAAATAAAGGTTTTTATTAAAGAAACACATAAAACACATAAATAAACACCGACATACACCATACGATCTGAACCAAAGCTAGACGCCTGACTGAAGTTCAGTCAGGCTATTTATAATCCTTTATTTAATTACTTTTCCTCGGTTCAGGTGAATCCTTATGTCACCTGACCGAGGTGCAGTCTAACTTAAACAACTTCAAAATAAAACAAACCCAGGCGCTTTGGCGCCCTCTAGGGGTTAACCGTTACAGTACCCCCCCCTAAAAAACGCGTTACCGGAGCGTTACCGGAGGACCCGGACTCCCTCCCCAGCGGTCCCAGTCTGGACCCCCAACACCGAGGCGGTCGATCCCCTCTCGCGAGCAGGGTTGGTGCGGCTGAGGAGCTGGAGCGACGCTCGGCGGCGGCTGAGGAGCTGGAGCGACGCTCGGCGGCGGCTGAGGAGCTGGAGCGACGCTCGGCGGCGGCTGAGGAGCTGGAGCGACGCTCGGCGGCGGCTGAGGAGCTGGAGCGACGCTCGCCGGCGGCTGAGGAGCTGGAGCGGCGCTCGACGGCGGCTGAGGAGCTGGAGCGACGCTCGGCGGCGGCTGAGGAGCTGGAGCGACGCTCGCTGAGCTGGGCGGCGGCGGCTGAGGAGCTGGAGCGACGCTCGCTGAGCTGGGCGGCGGCGGCTGAGGAGCTGGAGCGACGCTCGCTGAGCTGGACGGCGGCGGCGGCGGCGGAGCTGGAGCGACGCTCGCTGAGCTGGGCGGCGGCGGAGCTGGAGCGACGCTTGCTGAGCTGGGCGGCGGCGGCGGCGGAGCTGGAGCGACGCTCGTGAGCTGGGCGGCGGCGGAGCTGGAGCGACGCTCGCTGAGCTGGGCGGCGGCGGAGCTGGAGCGACTCTCGCTGAGCTGGGCGGCGGCGGAGCTGGAGCGACGCTCGCTGAGCTGGGCGGCGGCGGAGCTGGAGCGACGCTCGCTGAGCTGGGCGGCGGCGGCGGCGGCGGAGCTGGAGCGACGCTCGCTGAGCTGGGCGGCGACGGAGGCGGAGCTGGAGCGACGTCCTCAAAGCCGGGCGGCGGAGGAAGCAGCAGGCCGGACTGGAAGTCTAGCTGAGGAGCCGGAGCGTCGTTCGCTGTCTCCATCGGCGGCTGCTGAGCTGGTGCGATGTCCTCAAAGCCTGGAGGCGGAGGAAGCAGCGTGCCGTCCTCGCAGCCAGGCTGAGGAGCTGAAGCGACGTCCCCCATGTCGGGCACAGGCGGCGGCGGTGGAGGAAACGTGTCCTCGTCGCCGTGCAGCCACGGCGCGTAGACATCCGCGTCGACCACAGGCGGGGGCGGGAGAGGGAGCGCGTCTTCCAGATTAGGGAGAGGGAGAACCTCCGGGACTACTGCGTGGCTCTCCCGAACCTGGATGAGCAGCATCTGGAGCTGCGCTACCTGCTCCCGCAGGTCTGAAATGCGCTCCCTATTTTGCTGCGCCACAACCGCGTAGTCATTTCCCGGTTGATCCTCGCCACCGTCCTGCCAGACCTCCTCGGCCCGTGCCTCTTGGTTGGTGCTTTGGACCATGTAGCTCCCCGCTGCCTCACCCTTGAACGGCGTCCGCCGAATGGCGAGTCTGCAGCCTTCCCAGCTCTGTCGCGCCCTTGTCTCTCTCTGTTCTCCGCTGACTTGCAGCCAGTCCGCCGGTTCGGCAAGCCTGCAGCTTTCCCTGCTTTGATAGAGCTCCCTCTCCTCTTCCTCCTCGCTGCCGTCCAGCCATTCCGCCAGCTCGGGCGAGATGGTAATAGCGCCCCCCCAAAAAACATCTGGGGGAGCGACCTCCGCTATGCCACTTTTACGGTCTAGCTTTCTGTCACGATTCCTACATCGGCGTGTGTGTTTCAGTGGCATAATAGCAGGAGGCGAGGTGGCGGTTCAAATAAAGGTTTTTATTAAAGAAACACATAAAACACATAAATAAACACCGACATAAACCATACGATCTGAACCAAAGCTAGACGCCTGACTGAAGTTCAGTCAGGCTATTTATAATCCTTTATTTAATTACTTTTCCTCGGTTCAGGTGAATCCTTATGTCACCTGACCGAAGTGCAGTCTAACTTAAACATAACTTCAAAATAAAACAAACCCAGGCGCTTTGGCGCCCTCTAGGGGTTAACCGTTACATGAGCCAATGTTTTTTTTTTTCTCTCTCTCTTGTGCTGCAGAATTGTGGGTAATCATCTCTCCTGCTGGGTCTTACTGGTTAAGTACAAAACTCCACGTGTGTTCATTCATAGTTTTGATGCCTTCAGTGAGAATCTACCAATGTAAATGGTCATAAAAATAAAGAAAACTCATTGACAGATAGATGAGAAGGTGTGTCCAAACTTTTGGACGGTACTGTATATATTTGCCTCAATTTGCACTTGCATCACCTTTTATTATAAGGTAATCAATGGCACGGAGAAAGATGTTTCTCACAGATTCAGTGTCGTGTAGCAGAGCATTTCTAGTCATTCCAGATATACACATCTGAAGAATGATAAATCTCAGCACAGTCCTCGACTCCACCTGGATCATATAGATGCTCTTTTAACAGTTTTAATATTATTGACTGTACTGCATCTTAAAAGAGTCACAGAAAGAATCTGAGTTTCTTACTCAATAACACAACAGATAAATGTACCACTCTTCTATACACCTAAACTACAAACCACCGGAGTTCTATGCAAACACGGAATCATGATTCCAGTTTTAATGGATTTAACTTAACCAGACCCCTACGGCGAGCCACAAGTGCTATACATGTATTGTATCATTTAATTTGTTTCCATTCAGTACAGAGTTAAAAATGCAACAGCCTACTGTACTCAAACATAATTAATTTACCAGTAAAGAAATAAGTTACAATTAATTTTATTAAATAATTGAAGGTAACCACAAAAACGTCCAACACAGAGACAACAATAAGGAAGTCATTAGATAATAAATAGTTTTTGTTTCTTAGCCCAAATGTGAAAAGCACATGGCATTTCTGCAGCACTACAGTTTGCACTTTTGTATAACTTGAGAATAGTTTATTGTTGTATTTCTTTCTTTGGACCCTGACTGGATGAATAAAAACAGCACACACACTCTAAAGAGAACTCTATGTGTGGACAATAAGCACTTATATAGACATTTACATTTCGGACACTGGGTGTGGAAACGGCCGCGATTCGTATATTATCTCCAGGAGGAAGATTGGGAATTAATATTAAGGTGTTATTACAATACAGACAAAGTTAGCTATAGGTTCTCCAGGAGAAATGTAAGACTCAGAAATGTACGTATGAGACCATATTGTAATGTCTTATTAATACTAATGAGATGTGGGAGGATGTGAGTTAAATGGATTTCCATGTTGGTTAGAAAATTGAACACTAAACTCATCTACTGAAACTCCCATAACATCAGGTTGTTATATCTGGTCCTGGTTGATTTTGCAGTCGGGATGTATTTAATCCACAGCAGTGTGACGGCAGTCAGCAGGAGAACACACAGCAGCACCACACACACTACAGTCAGTCCATACCACCTGCTCAATGTAATGTCTCCTCCTAGAGGTAAATGGATACAGATAGAAATCTTTTTAGTCTCTTCAAGACCTAACATTTTTAATTAGGTGCATAAACTCCACTATATTTCTCAGACTGCAATGCTGCGGTTATATAAAGAGCTGTGTAAAGCTGTGTCAAGTGAGCTTAGAGAACATGACCCAAATCTGCTGATTATTGATTATTCCCTATAAACACATGGCTACATATAAACATTAGTCTTTACTTACACAAATACTTTTGTCATATGTGTTGAAGAGGCAAGGTGCAAATGAAGACAATGGTTTATGTAAGTGTAATGGGATTGTCATTAAAAAAAACACTAAATACATATACTGTAGGATTGTAAAACTATGACTATGGCCAGGAAATATGGCTAAGGCTAAAGTTAATGCTAACCCTAACAATAATGGCAAAACAACAAAGTAAGATTAAAAAGTTTCCTTTTTTTATAAAAAAAAAAAAAAACTCGACATTATCACCAAGTTCCCATAAAATACTGCAACCTTATTTTAAAGTGCGTTGATTAAAAACTATTTATTCATAAGCATATAAGTAGCTGCAAAACAGAAATGAAGCATTTTATGTTCTTTGTATTAACAGCCGTTTCTCTGAACATATAAAATATTCCCAGTTGATAAATAGAGATGTTTCTGACAGACAAGAAGTTTGTGTTGAGATACTGTGTCTCTCCATGCATCAGTAAGTTATTGAAGCACAGCGAAGGAACTTGTTTATTCATCTACAAAACTTTAAGAAAAGCTGTTTTTCTTTAAGAACACAAAAAAAAGTGTTTAAAAGTTCTGAACTGATGAGTGTACAAAAATTGTCTCACTTCCGTCTCTGTGCTGTCTCTCACAGTGTCTACATTCTCACAGATATCCACCATCATCTCCTCTCACTGTAATCTATACAAGACTGAATTACTGCACATCTGTATTTAGAAATTCTTTCTTTAGCCATAGAAACTTGAACTTTTTTTACCTGTGTGTTGTGTTTTTTGCCGTCTTGCTGCATCAATGTCTTCCTTCTCAGTGTCGGGGTCGTGACCTTCAACATCATCTTTAATCTTATAGAAAACTACAACCATCTCATCCTGCTTAGAAGAACACTGAAACATTTTAACCTATAAAAGTCTCACTAAAACATGAAATGACCGCATCTCTGTGTGGACGTGACTGACCGGATGAGTCTCTGTACTCTGTGTGATGATGGCAGTAACAAGACTCAGAGGAAGTTATACACCAGAGGAGGAGCATCAGGAGGTGGGCCCGGTTTAGAAATCTCTTTATAAACAGAAGAATGTTCCTTACCGCATGCTGCATGTCATCCATCGCTTTCTTATCATTCTTTTTGCTTTCGCTCTCTGAGGGTTTTCAGCTTTCTCTTTCACAGCCTCTATTCTCCACATAAGATGGATAAAAAGGCACACAGAAACAAAAACCTTTTAAAAAAAATTATATACAACCCAGCCAAATCACAGACATGCTGATTTACACAGGATTAAAATCATCACAGCACCTCCACATTCGTCAAAATATAGTAGGTCATTTGCAGAGACATGAGCCTTTGTATTCTGTATAAAGTGAAATAAATGTAATGATGTCAGTGAAGTGGGTGTCAGAGGATGTCTATATTACACCCTGTTCTTGTTCACATAGAAGACTTCACACCAAAAACCACATAGAACACACAAAGATTGCAAAGCTGTTTATTCAGAGCAGCAATAAATTTAAGTGATGACAGGAAATAATGTCTTTACTGCTATTAATACTTTCGTCACAAGTGGTAGAGAGGCAGGATGCTAATGTAGATGATGGTTTTTTTTTTAAGTGTAATGGAGCAATGATTAAAAAACAAAAAATACAGAAATATAAACAGGAAGATGAAAACTTAAACTAGGGTTAGGAACAATGGCTAAGGCTAAAGTTAATGCTAACACTAACAATAATGGCAAAACAACAAAGTAAGATTAAAAAGTTTCCTTTTACATAAAAGAAAACTCAAAGTTCCCATAAAATACTGCAACCTTATTTACATAAATAATGACAAATGACTTGCAGTGCCACAAATACAGTTTTACAGATATATTGAAATAATTGTTTGAGGGCTTTAATTAAAAGCTATTTATTTATAAGCATAAGTAGATGCAAAACAGGAATAAAGAATTTTATTCTTTTAAGCTCAGGCTTCTGCAGATTTAACACTGACACTGAGATACAACCATCTGATTGATACTGCTTTCATCAGGTCATCACATAAACTGTTTTTTTTTTTTTCATTATCATTATTATCATTATTACTATTATTAATGGATTTTCAATCATACTAATTAACAAAAATGTAAACACTGAAAACATATTCTTCATACCCATGTGCATGTTGATCACTCATACCATAAATCATGTTTCTAACACAGCTCGTTTAAATAAAGACAAAGTCCAAAACAGCTGCAGGTGTGTAAAACTAGGGGGCGACCCTGACATTGTACTCTTTAACCCTGACCTAGTGCATTAGCATGAGGATGTGTTTCTGATAGAGCTTTAGAATTAATCTTCTGTAATTCACTCTGGATAAGAGCATCTGCTAAATAAGAGCATTATAATCCGTACATAAAAGTGCAGAAATCTATGCAAATTTTCGAACATGAACACAGGCCGATACCATAACACACAGATGGTCTGTAATTGCAGTCACAAAGTATATGTTGTTTGACATATTTTGTTATTTTTACTCTCTTCCTGTCTTCTGTTTGGACCTGATATTAAAGACATTAAATCTTTCGTGCTACCACCTTCCTGTCCTCTCTTATGTATTTCATATTTCAGGTTTGTGTTGAAAGACTGTGTGTCTCTCCATGCATCAGTAAGCTTACTGAAGCACAGCGGACAGGCAAAGGAACTTTATTCATCTACAAAACTTTACACAAAGAAAAGCAAAAGTTTGATCTGATGAGTGTACAACATTTTTCTCACTTCCGTCTCTGTGTTAGCTCTCACAGTGTCTACATTCTCACAGATATCCACCATCATCTCCTCTCACTGTAATCTATACAAGCCTGGATTATTGCACATCTGTATTTAGTAACACTTTTAGCCATAGAAACTTGAACATTTTGTACCTGTGTGTTGTGTTTCTAAGCGTCTTGCTGCATTAGTGTCTAAGGAAATAACTTTTTACAGTTTTCAAAAAATTGATTGTTACTATAAATAGATAAAATATCTAAATTTTCAAATACAATCTTTTTTTTATCAATGATTCATTTCTTAGAAAAACGCCACAGCTGGAGTTTGACATTTGCACTGAGGGGGCAAACATTTTTTAACTGACATCAGTACCCAGTCCAGATACTGTGTTGTGCGTTACACATATACTGTACATACAGTAACAGAAGACAGTAACAAGCTCTCCATAAAGCAAAACAACACAGTGTGTCAAATCAGTTTCTTATCACAGAAAAGATTACACAGGGGATTTTGTCTCTCACATACTGTACATTACCGCTACCTGATAAAAATCAGGAAATACCATGGAGTTGGAAAGTGATCCCAAATTATTGAGCGGTAGTGTAATTGTAAGTCTGTTATAAGTATAATAAGTAAAATTATCAGTTGGTTTATATTATACTGTTAGCATTTCATCCTACATTAAAACATTGTGTAAATATGAACTGATTTTGAACTGAAAGTTATAAAATATGCTGAGTCACCCATCTGCAAGTGTTGACTCATTGTAGTGACGTATTTCAGTGGCAATGCACCTGCTGCGTCTTTGCAAACTCCACCTATGAAAAACACTGCTGCCTTCTTTACAGAAAAATAACTGCACTGCCACAAGTATTGTATGCAGATGTATTACATGTTTATTTTGAAAGTGATTTTTTTAATTACAATGAAAAATGAACTGTTAATTATTCTTGCTGTAGCAGACATGAACAGTCTCTGTGCAGTTATGAGTAAACAACATGTTTATGTACATATTTGGCTCAATTTGCATCTAAACACTTTCATTACAAAGTAATTAATGACACGGAGAAAGACGTTTCTCACAGATCCAGTGTCGGGTGACAGAGCATGTCTTGTCATTCCAGATACATCCATCTAAAGAATGATAATAAATCTCAGCACAGTCCTCGACTCCATTTTTATCATATAGTTGCTGTTTGGCCCAGGACCTGAAACCCAGAGAATCAGAATCAGATCAGTGTTCAGTTTAATTCAGTTATACACATTTACCTGCCTCTGTTTACTGTAATGTACATTTACACAATATCAAAATATAAATATAATAATGAATACTTTTTGTACTTTTCCAAGCAAAAGAACAGTTTTAATGTTATTGATTGTACTGAACCTAAAGGGGTCACAGAAAGAATCTGAGTTTCTTACTCAGTGGTCAGTGGTTTACCGTCCACCCATTTCCACTCTCCCTCTGTATCTCTGTCACTCAGACCAATCCAATACTCAGAGCCGTCCAGCTGTTTACTGATGAACTCCTGTAAATGACAACACAATGAAAAAGGCTTTTCTCTCTCTCTCCCTTTTTTGACACACTCTCACACACAAACACACACCTGTTCCTCTCTGCTGTTTATGATCAGCAGATCTGCTCCTTTGTCCCTGCAGTCCCGTCTGCTCTCAGTCCAGTTCTTCTTCTCAGTAGACGTGCAATAAAAACTGGAGTTCAGGCTGAAACACCTCCCTTTGTCTATAAAAAAAAAAAAAAGGGTCACACAGTTTCTAAATTATTGTATAGACTGTTTGTAGTCATGAAATCAGATGCCATCATTTCCCCACATTGACAGTCCAGCGATGTCTGTCCACCAGTACTCTTGTGATATTAGAAGAGATAAACACAACATCTTACTTTACACCCAAATTACAAACCACCTGAGTTCTATGCAGACATAGAAATATTAATTTTGCTGGATTTAACACCACACCGCTACAGCAAACCACAAGTGCTATGCATGGACGATTCAATTTGTTTCCATTCAGTACAGAGCTTTTAAATAAACACAATAAATAAATAATTTTATAATAACTGAAAAAGGTAACCACAAAAACAGATGAAATAAGTATTTCATTAGATAAATAGTTTTCAGTTTGTTTCTAAGTCCAAAAAATCATGAGTTATTGTTGTATTTTTCTTTTTGGACTCTGACTGGATAAATAAAGAACTCTATGTGTGGACAATAAGCACTTATACTGTATAGACATTTACATTTTAGACACTGGGTGTGGAAACGGCCGCGGTACATATATTATCTCCAGGAGGAAAGTAAGGTTTAGTGATTGGGAATAAATGTTGAGGTGATCAGTAATTAATCAGGTGTTATTACAGTACAGACAAAGTTAGCTATTAGTTCTCCAGGAGAAATGGAAGACTGATTAAGACTGCTAAGTAATTACTGCACAGATAATATTCATGTTGATAAATAATTATTCACTCTTTCGTGCTCCTTATGAAGTTATTAAATTTACTGTATGAAACCGTACTGTAAAGTTTTATTAATACTATTGAGATACTTTTGCTCGCCTTTTGAGATCTTGGTGAAATTATATGTAGGAACATATGAGAGATAAAAATGCATTCCCAATATTTAATACAGCTTATTGTCTACTGAGGGTATTAATATTTTGGAAGGAAAATTAAACACTAAATTTATTTACTTACACGACTCCCATAAAGTCAGGTCGTTATATCTGTTCTGTAGCTGGTTGTATTCTGTATACAGGATGTTGTATTTAATCCCCAGCACTGTGACAGCAGTCAGCAGGAAAACAAACAGAAGCACCACAAACACTACAGTCAGTCTGTAACACCTGCTCCATGCAGTGTCTCCTCCTAGAGGTAAATGGACACAGACAAATCTTTTCAGTCCCTAAAAACTTTAGACCCAACCTTTGCAGTTTAGTCTCAACAGCATCATCAATACCCATGCCCTCCTACAGCTGGAGCTGGAGAACATTTCAGTAACTCTATTTAACAATGGGACGGGCAACTTGAAGTCTAAAAGAAGCGATCATAAGTGGAAATTATTTTGACTCAATACTATGGCAAAAGAAAAAAATATATAGTATGCAATGTAAATTTAATATCAAGTTCAATAAAAAAAAGAATATGTACACATTACATATACACACAGTATCTACAGACTCACTGTAGAGGTTGTGCGTGTTGTGGCTTCACAAATGCTTTGCTGCATACCTCGGTTGTAACAAGTGGTTATTTTAGTCAAAGTTGCTCTTCTATCAGCTTGAATCAGTTGGCCCATTCTCCTCTGACCTCTAGCTTCAACAATGCATTTTCGCCCGCAGGACTGCCACATACTGGATGTTTTACCCTTTTCATACCATTCTTTATAAACCCTAGAAATTGTTGTGTGTGAAAATCCCAGTAACTGAGCAGATTGTGAAATACTCAGACCGGCCCGTCTGGCACCAACAACCATGCCACGCTCAAAACTGCTTAAATCACCTTTCTGTCCCATTCTGACATTCAGTTTGGAGTTCAGGAGATTGTCTTGCCCAGGACCACACCCCTAAATGCATTGAAGCAACTGCCATGTGATTGGTTGATTAGATAATTGCATTAATGAGAAATTGAACAGGTGTTCCTAATAATCCTTTAGGTGAGTATGTTTGTATATATATATATATATATATATAAAATCATGAGCCTGAATGTCATGGCAACATTGAATTTGCAATCCATGTCTTGAACATGTCTTTTTTCTTGGATAAAAAAATATTGTACAATACACATCTTGATTGAATGAAACCTTATTGAATGAATACATCCAACATTTCATTAAAAGTCCCTTAGGAATTTGATAGACATCAGCAAGAATTGCTTGATGTTAGCCTACCTTTACAACATTTTACAACTAGCTATGAAGTGTGTTTGGGGTCATTATCCTCATGGAATGCAAAATTTTTTTGTCTGAATTTCAATTGTCTAGCTAATGATGAGGTTCGACTAAAAAATTTTGAATTCTGCATCCTTCATCATTAGCCTGATGCTAGCACCACAATGTTTAACAGCTACTACAGAGTTTTAGGGTAAATTGCTTCACCTTTACTCCTTAAAAAATATCTCGGGTCCAAACTGTTGTCCAGAAAGCTTTTGCTTTGTCACTTTGGTCAGCTGCAAGATTTAATCATGATGTAAAACACTCTTGACTGTGGACAGTGACGCTGATGTTCCAGCAACTTGGGCTTCATGACAGGCCTGTGTGGACAGACCTTGGTGGTTCCTGAGTTGACCATCAGAACTCATTTCGTGTCAGCTGAGAGTGACTGGAAAAGTCACTAGACCTTCCAATAACCTGTACTTATAGCAACTGGTGGATTTGATCCAGGAATCTGCAGTTGTTTATAAATGGCTCATTAGCAGAATTTTATGAGGAAATCTACCATTCCTTTTCTCAGATCTGCACTGAGCCCCTGGACGTTTTCCATTGTACAGTTTGTTGATCAATGCAATGAGTGCTGAGAAACAAACCCATGTTGCACAGAGGAGCTACCAGCGGAAGTCAACCTTCATGACTAGCAGGAAATTAGGCCTGGGCATGGCAAATGAAAAGACTTTGAACTTTTAGCACCACTGAATCAAAAAGCTAAGCGTGTGTTTGTGTGTATGTGTGTGTGTGTGTGTGTGCACAGCATAATTCTGGCCCTGTGTTGATTCAGTATCAGGACACCTAAAATAAAATTTATGCTGAAAATCCTTGGGGTTTTCTTCCATTAAAGATATATTTCGTATAATTATTTTTTGCTAAGGAAAAGATCAGGTCAAAATAATTATTGTAATCCCCAAAACTGTGACTTTTAACTTCATGCTGAGTGAATGTAAACTTCTAACCACAATTCATTTTGGAACACTTTTAGCCATACAAAAAAAAACATGTTTTACCTGTGCATTGTGCTTTTAGAGGTCTCTTTGCAACAGCACTTTCCTTCCCGGTGTCGTGGTCGTAATCGCTTAGAGCATCTATACTCTCATAGATGCACACCTCGTTCTGCACCTCCTCAGAGAAATCCTGAAGCATCTTTAATCTACAAGTCCCACTAAAACATGAAATGACTGTGTCTCGGTGTGGACGTGACTGACAGGCTGAGCCTCCTTTCTTTGTCTGAAGTAAATAAAATGCAATGCTGTCAGTAAAGGGAGTGTCAGAGGAAGTTAAACTATAGAGAAGGTGGACTATGGGCTTCCTGTGGTAAAAGTGTGAAGACACTTTTACATGTGCGTGCTTTTCACGTGCCAACAAGCATTTGGGCTTATAACCGAAGTGATAACAGGAACTAATTTGTTATGAGGTGTTTATAGAAGTAAATACTTTATAACATTAAAAATAACAGTGAATAGATTTTTTTTTTCTTTTGACTTTTAGTGGCAAACTTCAGCATGTGCTGTTATATAAAATTTCCCTTTCAGTGTAGATACTCTACTTGTCGTCAGGCCCCATCACTGCTGATTTTACTATTTACTATAAATGTACTGTTTATTCCTAATAAAATAAGACACAGGGAAACACAATCACAAAAATTGTGTGTGTGTGTGTGTGTGGGGGGGGCGATGTTTGAAAAATCAGAGTTGAGTTTCTTCTGGGTACTTCAGTTTTCTCCCACAGTCCAAAAACATGCAGATTAGGCAAATTTGCCTTCCCAAATAGCCTGTAGTGTGTGTGTGTGCCATGTGATGATTTGGCACACCATCCAGGGTGTATCATCTCTACCCCTTGCCCTAAGTCTCCTGGGATAGGTTCCAGTCCCCCTGCGACCCTGTATACAGGATAAGCGATATACAGTACTGTAGATGCTGCGTTCATGTTTTCTAAAGTGGTGGATTTGTTGCAACTTGGCAACCTCGCTCCTTCAGTCTATCCGTATGTGTGGAATTCCCTCCAAGAAGGGCCGCGTGAGGGCGCTAAAACGCACGAGCGTTGAACAGGCTCGCGGCTACTCGAACAGAGCGTTTCCCCCCCTTCTCGAACTGTGACGATTCCCGGGGATTCCTGCTTGTGCACGTGCCGACACTGAGACGTCATTTTTAAACGTCGTCTTGGGAGAGTAACTGATAGAACCCGAGGTCCGCGCGACGTCATGGAGGAGCCGCCTGGTTTCCGGTAGCGTACGTGCGTGCGCGAGGCTTAAACTCGAGGTAAACGGCGCGCGCGTGTGCAAGCCACATCCAGCATGGCCCCGATGCTCCTGCAGAAACTGTTCAGCAAGAAAGCTGCAGCCGCCATCGGGGGCCCAAGAGAGTGCGTGGGAGACGCAGAGAATCGGTAAGCGAACGGTGCGAAGATACGGAGGAGAGAAAATCGTGCAACTCGGCATCTGAGCAACCAGCACGCGCCGTCTAGTTCATGTATTTACAGTCAGTGCGTGACTATAATTACTGCCCTGCGTGTTTTACGTTACTGTAATGCACGAATATACATGCTTATCACGCTTTGGATAAAATAAAGCAATTTGCGCATGCTGTTCTCCCAGCGATGCGCTCGTGCATCTTTAACTCAGCATCATGTTACATTTGCACATCACGTGCTTATTATTTCCGGTATACTGTTTACATTCACGCTACAGCCAATTAACCGGCCTCGTCAATCGAATTAACAAATAATGGCGTAAAAACGTGTGATGGGTGTGAGAAATCCTCGCTAGGTGTTGTCCCTCTACACAAAGTGTTATTGAATTTAAAAACCCGCGCATGCGCATCAGGGACAGGGCGGCGCTGTAGGCTACGGTGGGGTGTGCGCATGCGCGGAGAACTTGCGGGAACTAAAGGAGTGGAGTCATATGACTCGGTTTTAATTCTCCACTTCACATATTTACATGGTTGTTTTGTGGACAGCCTTTTAATACTGTGTTAAAATTATGAAAAACTGAATAAAATGATGAAATATTGTTCAGGTTAAAATCCGAACTGGTGTGTGTCTGTGTGTCAGTCATTGTAAACACCTGAGTCAGTGATGCTACTGCACATACTCCATTAAAATAATAATCCACTTTGTCATATATAGATACCTTAAATTAAACCAGATTTTTTTTTAATGTAGTTTGAATCAGAGGAAAAGACAAAATAAAATGATTCTACAAAAAAATCCAAATTAATTAAAAAAAGTCATAAGTAGCAAAATATTTGCTATTTTTCCTCTTTTAATCAATGGCTAGTCTTCTGAAAACCTTAATTGTAATAATAGTAATCGGAATTAAATGTGCAATTAGTAACATTTCCAAAATGTACTACATCATGTTGAAATCGTTAAGAGGTGCAATGGAAGTGAATCGCAATTCTTTTGTGTTTCCAAAATCGATCTTTTTTTTTATTTATTTTTTGTTTAACTTTTACTACCAATAGGGATGAAACGGTCGATCGGCCAATGACCAAAATTGTCTGCTTTTCAGTTTGATTGGCTGTGACCGGTGATCGGCCGATATAAACGCAGAAGCTTCTGAGTGGAGCGACAGAAGCACATTTTTATTGCATGAAATCATCAAACATATATTGCACGCAACAAAAGCCTCCGATCTGCCTTTTTCCCCAAACTCAGAAAGAGAAAATCAGTCTCAAACCTACTTATTGCACACGCTTACACAAGTCTCAAAACACTCCGAGCAATAATTGAAATCTAAAATTGCATGCATTAGAACCCACGCGTGCCTGTGTGCTCATCCGCGGTAAGGTGAGGCATTTGAATGCCACCAAATGTCACTATTTCTTTACAATTCTATAGATGGTACACTCTGAACTATTTACACATTTCTATCCCATCTTTAGTGATATATCTTTCTATCTGTGTCATAGGAGTGAATTATTTGCTAAGTTTGTTTAGAAATAGTAATTATGGCCAAGACAGAGATACGTGCTGCTCAGTAAAAATTTAGCTTTTTTTGTTTAATTTTATTTTAAGTTAAATGGTAAACTCTTTATTTAAAGTTAGGTTGTATTGTATTAATACAGTACTGCTCTTGGTTTTTACGTGACCTGGTTCCAGATGCCGATTCAATTGAAATTAGATATCGTGATATTATCCTATCGGCAGGTGACTAGTGATTGTAGTGGGAAATTAATTTTAGGACAATTTTAGGTTTTTGTATTAAATGATTATTGGTCATGAGATTGGAAACATAGCTTAAGATCAAGAACTTTTTAAACAAGCATTATAAACAATCGAATGTGAATAAACACAGTATGTGAGTGCAAATAATATATTGAAATTATAATATTGTGATGAATAAAAAATTATTAATTTAATTGATTTTATAAGAAAAAAAGTAACTTATTTCTGAATAAACAATTAAAAAAATATTTTTTTAAACTGGGTGTGGCTGATATTACCCTGAACAACTTACATCGATGTATTAAAACATGCATGTCAGTGAATATACCTGTGATTTAATTTACAGTTGTAGAAAATGAATCAACACTTTCCCACCATTCAGAATGTAAGAGCGCTTAAACGGCACGCTGCCTTTTGTTTGGTGCAGTGTGTTGCTTGTGCTGAGGTGTGCAACTCTAGTTGCAGAGAATGTCCTATGACAGTTGGATCACATGCCCTGTGTGCGTGCATATATATGTGTGTGTGTGTGTGTGTGTGTGTGCATGCATGTGACAGAATGAAAGAGAGCCAGTCATGTGATGTTTGACTTCTGTCCAATCTGTCATCAGATAAGAAAGCACTTCCTTACTGCTGAAACAACCCTTCTGACTCACCCTGTGTTTGTATGCGTGTGTGTGTCTGTGTGTGTATGTCTGTCTCTCTTTTTCTTACTGGTGTAAGTTTGGATGAAGTTAAAGGAAACACAGGGTGAATTATGTGCTAGAGTAGGTGACACATGTAGCCCAGTTCTACTGCAAGATGAAGATTAAAAGTCTGAAGAAACACAGTTCAGTGTGGTGGTCAAATACGGACAATTTACGCGACAGGTATTTTGTGTGCATGCGGGTGTGTGTGGTGGTAGTTTGATTGTCTGTGATTTATGGAGGTAGATATGCTGTAAAATATGCCCAGGTATATTGTGTGATTTATTTATTTTTTCTCTCCTTTGGACTCCTGGACTGTTTAGATGTACAATAATAATAAATAAATAGTTGCACATTATCTGTTTTACAAGTATGCTTTTATCAAGTTGTGTGAAAATTCCGACAACAATCCAAGACACTGGTTTTAGTGCTAATCTGTATTGCGTAAACATGACGGGATGTAAATATTCATTCAACAACAAAGAGCTTTATTTCTTTCATACCATAATGATTTGCTCGCAATATTATATACAATATAAATTATTTATTACCGGTTCATTAACAGCACTACTACTTTTCAATCCGTTTATTTAATTGTCCACAAAATAACAAGCTTTAATTGAAGTTCTTGTACATGGAAATGTCTTTAGAAAGTAGGTAGTAGGGATGGGAATCACCAGGGACGACCACAATGCAACAATATCACGTTACCTAGGGGAATTTGGAGGCCGGGTCAAAAACCTTAAACTCTTTGCCTGCTAAGCCACCTATGCGTGTTCTGATACCAATCTGTCATGGCCGATTTGTGCAACATTGGTGTTTCTGTGGGATTGGGCCTTTGGTCCCCACAACCGTCAATTGGATGCATTGGATGGCCAGACCATAATCCCGTCACCAGTTTACTAGCGTATAATTGATGATGATTAAATGTTATTCAATTTAAAAGGCAGGGGTGTTAATGGCAGTGGGTGTATACAGTGGAACATTGGCATACAAATTCAATTCGTTCTGGAGGCAAGTTCTTAAGGCGAAAGTTTGTATTACCATACGAATTTTCCCATAAGAAAGAATGTAATTGCAGATAATCCGTTTCAGCCAACCAAAAATAATACCAATAATCCTAATTTCCTTATAAAAACAAGCAAAGCATTTGCAAAATACGTGTAAATTAAGAAAAATATTGAAAAAAAAATAGATATTAAACCTTACTTAACCTCAATTTATGATTTCTCCTGGCACAGATTCCTTTTTTTAACAACATTTTTTTATTATTTTCCACTGAAAGTAGCTCCATTTTCTTCTTGCTACCGTCCTTGCTTGCAACTTTCTTGGGACTCATGCTGTTTGTCTTAACTAAATCCTGGACAAAATGAAAAAACATAAATAAATAAATGTAAAATCGCTTTGCTTAGCTTTCCACTGCGACAAACAGGTTTTTGCACGGTTCCTGGGCATAGAAGCTGCTTAGCCATTCATATACCATAAAAGGCTTCATATGCTAATGCAAAAATTAAATAGTTATGGAAAAAATTCATAAAGATTCCAATGTATTAGCTTTAGATTAATCAATATACCGACTTTTGTTTGTTAAATCTAAAACATTACCTATATAGTTCGTTGTTTGGAGAATGAAAATAAATATACGGTATCTTAGCGTGTTGCTAACAAACCCAGATGTCCAGTTTACCACATTGTCTGTCGAATGGACCCATAGTTAGAAATGATGAAATTATATTTCTAAATAAACTTGTACTTCAACTTTTTAAAGCTACACAACTTCCATGTCTCTGAAGTAATATTTGAACACACAAACAAGCTCTTGGTGATTTTCTTGCTCGTTTCTTCAATTTGAATTAACCAAATTAAGGGAAAACTCCCCCAGCACTAGTTCAAGATAGACTTATATTCACTCAGATCACAACAAGTACAGGATTGTACGAATGGGATTATGTGCATGTACATGTTACTGGTTCACTCCTGGGCTATTTTTACAATCTTCATGGACTATTATGGATGTGGCCTTTTTTTTTTTTTTTTTTTTAATAGAAATTGTTAGCTTCAACAAATCGCCGTGACATGAGGTGAATATAGCCCTTAGACATGGTATTATTGGAAAAATGTGTTAGGTTAGTTTAATAATAGCCCTTGTGTTTTGTATTTTTGTTCTTTCAAAGCACTTATTGTGGTAAAAATAACCCAAACCAACTTTAGCTCACGTCATATGATGTATTTTAGAGCAGAAGCTCGAATCAGGCTATAAATTCTCTTCAAGCGCCACAGAATCGCCTTTCATAGCAGCTAAGCTAATTGTTTATTTACGATTACTTATAATTAGCTTTAAAACTATCTTCAAAAGATTTTGTCATTATTAAATAGTGTGTTAAAAATCTTGCCTTTTTAACCACCTTTTTTACTAGCCAGCAAGCCGAATGCTAGCTAGCAGGTAAAGCTAGCTGCAAGTTTTTTGTCTTTTGTCTTTCCAACACCTCCAGAGAAATATTTTTTTTTGATGTGGTGATCCATCAGAAACCAAATTGACAATATAATTCAATGAGTCATTTATGATTTGAACATCAGTTAGATTTCTTCATGTTAGCATTAGTTAGCATACACCAGAGGGCTAGCGGTGGCGTACGCTCCCTAAAGTGATTGACATAAAATATACTAAATGTATTTGGATTGATAAAATACCAAAAAAAAAAATTTATACATTTATGAATGGACCAGGACAGATTTTTAGATCTTTTAATGATTTTTTTTTTACCTCAGCTTTCCTAGAATGAACTCAAAAGAGTGAACAGATTAAACGTTTTTTTTATATATATATATATATAGGGTCAGTGAGTGGTAATGAAGAAGATGCTGTATGTTCACATACTTCTGAACTGTGTGTGTGGGGTGTGTGTGTGTGTGTGACCAAAAGGACAAAATAATTGTTCATGTTTAATAGGTTATGCTTAGGGTTTGGTTAGTGTGTAAGCCTTGTATTAATAAGCCACAGTAATTATCTCTTTGCGGTGTGTGTGTGTGTGTGTAAGAGAGAGAGTGTGACTTGCTAGTCATATGCAAGGTTTCAACACAATAGTGGAAATAAGGGTGTGGTCGTCTTAGGAAAGAGCCTGATGCCTTTTGGATGACACGCTCGAGGCCGTGAGTGAGCAAGTGCGTGTCTGTGATTGTGGTCATGTGACTGACTGCTGATCATGTGACCTGAAGAGGATGTCGAAGCAAAAACCACTGCTTTGTGGTATTAGAGAAAGTCTGTTCAGGGTCTGTTCTTTGCTTTCTGTTTGCGTGTGTGTGTGTGTGTGCGCGCGCGCGCGCGCGTGTTGTGGCTGCTTGTGTGTAAGAGTCCTTCCGAGTGTGTAGTGGCAGTACCAGTCCAAACAAGTGTTGCCATACACACACACACACACACATACACACACGCTGCTTAATGTGTGAGGATAAAGAGACCTTGTGCTGTGTGTGTGTGTGTGTGTGTGTGTGTGTGTGGGAATAAACACTGCCTATGCGAAGCAGGGTATTGTTCTGCAGCTGCACTCGCATGTCTCTAACATACTTTGTAAACTTCAGATTAGAAATATAACAACACACACACACTTCATAGAAGCCAGTGATAGCTCTTTCTAAAAGAAAAAAGGTTGCATTTAGGGAATATAACTCTGTGTGTGTGTGTTTTCTGCTGCTGATGCAGCGTGATTTAATAGAAACATGTGGGAAAAGAGGGAGCGGTCCAGCCAACCTCGCTCTAGCTTCTTTTCAGACGGCAGGGAACGCAAGCTCATGTGGGTATGGGTGTGTTTGTGTGAGTGATACAAGTCTGCATGCCCAACATGGGCGTTTGGTGACCGGACAGGATGGAGAGCAGGTACGATGTGTGCATGAGAGAGAGAGAGAGAGCTGGCTTTAAACCCTGAGTGTGTGTGTATTTTTAAAAACTGGAGGCTGTGTCTTTATTGCATTTTGTAAATGTTTATATATGTTTGCATGATGATTCTGTGCATTAAATGTTTAGTTGCGTACAAGTGTGTTAGGATTTGTTTTTGCCGACGTGTTTAATTCATGTCGGGATTTCAAATAAAATTCTAAAGAAGTTATGTATTACTGTGCATATTTAATTGGTATTCATGATGCATTGCCCAACTTTTTTTTTTTACAAGACAGCTCATTGTCTCTCTCTGTCTCTCTCTGTCTTTCTCGGTCTTGTTGTTCATCAGTTGGGCTTCTGCTGAGTTTGATCTCGCCCAGATACGACTGATTGTGTATCAGGATTGTGAAAGGAGGGGTCGCCAAGTTCTCTTCGACTCCAAGGCTATACGGAAGCTAGACCCATCTGAACTGGTATGTAATGTAGCTGTGTGACTGAGTGAGTGATTTATGTGCTGTTTCAGGAAGAGTCACATGTTCTGCTGTTGCCCCCTTGCTTGGATCTCATGACAGGTGTGACTTCTCTGCAAACTGGGTCAAAGTGTTTGTGTATAGTGTGTGTGTGTGTGAGAGAGAGAGAGAGAGAGTTTGTGTTATATTGAAGGACAGATTTAAAACATTTTGGTTTAAGCACCCATTAATGTTTATATGAGCATATTTTAATATTATTAACAATTTACATTTTCCAAGTCTTAGTTAATATACATGAGGACAAAGGTAAATTGAAAAAAAAAAGAATTAATTTAAAGTCATTGTAGTTATTGCATTAAATTCCCTGATTATTACTGAATATAGTATACTTGTAACAACTTAGTATAATATAAATATGTTGACAGTCCCTTTTTTTTAGCAATTTTACTTCTAGAATAAATGATGGACAAGCTAATTGTGTAAATAAAATTGTAGATCGAGTTTGGTTTTAATTGATGGAATTTAAATATATAAATATATGTAACATTTATATAAAACAATAAATGACCTTAAACTACAGCTTTTGCTGAAAATGCTAACCATTAGCATTGTGCAAAAAATTTGATTTTGCAAGACTATTGTTTCTTCTTCTTTTGAGTTTGAGCGGTTAAAGCAATATCGCCTTCTACTGGACCGGAGCTTAGGACATGCGAACGACAGGAGAAAAAGATAATTTCATATGAAACATTACATTTAAACAATCACCACTACGGCATGTCACACAGTATATTCATGTTTAAAGTATTACTACAAAAAAGTATTTAATAAACGGGACATATAGTTGTTTGAGACAAAGCAGATAGATAGACAGACAGATAGACAGACAGACAAACTTTGTATACAATTCATTACCGGAAATGCTAATAATGTTTTTCCAGGTTTGTTTGACTGAGGCTAATATTTGGATCATATCCACCGTCTGTATGTTTTGCACTTTAATTACGAAGTGGTGAGGAAAAAAATAGTGGGACTAGTGTATTCTTTCGATCCTTTTAGAGGTCGTTGAATGTTTTCCACTGTTTCTTGTTCTCTTTGTCTCTCTGTGGCTTGTGGGTTAAAAGTGAATGTGCTTTTATGATCATTTGCGGTCACATGAGGCTCTGTTTGTCCAGTTCTTAAGCTGGAGTGGGACTGTGGTGTGTGTGTGTGTGTGTGTGTGTGTGTGTGTGTGTGTGTGTGTGTGTGTGTGTGTGTGCGCTGTTAGTTTACATTGGACAGTACGCTAGCAACCTTTGAACTTCGTACATTCCAAGCCACTATCTATTTAGTGGAATACAGTTAACCCTAATAAGTGCTAAAGTACAATTTATAGATCAAAATATTAAATTTCTGTTTATTATGTCTGAAATGTTGCAGTTTTTGTCTAGTCATGTGATTAGCTTTTTGCTGAGCATGTGGTGCCTGAATCATTTTTAGAAACTGTATGAATGAGCAAGAAAATCTGCTGAATGAAACAATCAGCTGATAATTATGACTTTAAAACTTCAAAGTTTAAAAGGCTAAAGGTTTTTTTTGTATTGTCTGTAGTTTAATTATATTGAATTGAATTGGCTAGCTGTTAACTTGTCCGTAATAACCAGTATTATTCATGAATTCACAAATAATTTTTGAAGGTATTTCACCGTGACAGTCTTTTCATGGGGAAAAGACTTATTTATTAAATAAAAGTAAAAGTATCATTATACACAACTAACAAGCTGATGGAAACATGTCCTAATCTTGTTTTTGCCTGCAGAATGTCGAGGAGACGAAAGCCCCGCCCACCCGAAGCGGTTCCTGCCAAATAGGCTCTAAGGCAAAGCAGAAAGAGACTCCGCCCACTTATCAGGTTCGTTCACAAGAAGCACTATCCACATAGTAACTTATATCTGTTCTAAGAGTTAAGAAGACATGTAATGTGTGTTCATTTACTCAGTACACGAGACCGTCTTCCGATGTGAATATGCTCGGGGAGATGATGTTCGGCTCGGTTGCCATGAGCTACAAGGGATCAACTCTGAAGATTCACCACATCCGGTACTTTTAAAAATAAAGTCCCATTTCCCCATACGTTTGTCTTTAATCTTTATAAATATAAAGCATCTTGTTTTTTGCTCGGTGAAACCAAAGTTGATGGACAGATTCCTAAAATAAAAACAATACATTTTATCCGTTTCTTAAACAATGATGTATTCTTTATAGTTACCATTTATGGTAGGCCTTTATTTACTGTTATTGATGATGAATATTAATTATTACCACTCCGTGTGGTGTAATTAGATAACAGGGAAGCAGTAAATTTTTTTTATCATCATCTTGCTTATGACCCTATTATAAATCCCTATTTTTATTTGTGTAAACATGGAGTTTTGATTGAGTACACTATACGATATGACCTGGGCATTAATTCGTTTTAAGTCATTGGATGATATTGATAATTATTTAATCACCTTTGTGTGCATGTGTTACACAGATCTCCTCCGCAGCTGATGGTCAGTAAGGTTTTCTCGGCGCGTTGTGGCAGCAGTAACGCCGGCAGCACCAGCACGTGAGTCTCTTCCATCAGCTCTTGAATTGTACAGGTTTCGTTACATCCATTACAAAGTAAAGGGTTCTCAAAGAAGTGAAACATGGATAAGGGATCCGTTTAAGAATGTAATTGATTTATCATAGTTGCAGTACAAAAATAAAGGTAAAGAAAAGAAAAAAAAACACTGGGATTTGTTATTGTTCAGTTACTCTTTAACCAACGTCTAGCAGTACCAACTACAAAGGGGCGTTCAGGTCAAACCAGGAACTAAACCTAAACGTCTCTGCACTTTATGCTAATATCCAGCCTACTACAAGTGTTTAACTCAAACCGGCACTGGAATCTCTTGTGAATGAAAGTGTAAAAATAAATACTTAAAGCACAGTACAGTGATCTCGTGAGCATTTATCTAGTGGAACACCTGATCCTTTAAAATCGATGGATAACTTGACACCAACTTGACAGAAAAGATGCATCTGTCTGTGCGAACAGGTATTCACAAACACCACTTGAACGTTACAGGAACTCGGCTGGGAGTTCTTGGGGGGCCTGTGTTTCAGACGTGAAGCAGGCAGTCTGATTATGAGTACCCGAGAACTATTGAAACACAGGGATAAGTATATTAGTGTCACAGGGGATTATATAGAGAGATAAAGGGAGTTTTTAAACTCTCAGAATTGTGTTCTGTTAATCTGCATAATCAGCAGTCCCGGTTTGACTTGAACGCCTATCTCGTGGATTATTTCAAATTTACAGTATTGCTGCTGCAATAGAATTTAATTCCTCTATAACTGAAAGGACTTTATTTTGTTTCTCTAGTCTCCAAGACAGCCTTGAGTCATTTAGCCAAACGTGCCCGAATCACAGCAGTAGCATAGGTAAGACACACACACACACACACACACAGATTAGCAACATTAACAACATCTAGGTAACGAATTATGACCTTTTGCTTTTTAAGAGATTAACCAGCATCTCTCTTTATAGCTCATAGTAACCCTGTGGACATGCCAGGTCGTGGACACAGCGAAGACAGTGACAGCGGCATTGCCCGTTCAGGTACACACACACACAGACATACGCGCGTGAACGTGAAATTCTTCTAATTCTGACTTCAGTGGGATTAACTCTGGTTTAACTGTACAGCGTCCCTCAGCAGCCTCCTGGCCACGCCCCTTCCCTCCCCTGGTTCGTCCTACAGCAGCGGCTGTGCCAGCAGTTACCAGCGGCGATGGCTGCGTAGCCAAGCGACCAGCCTCCAGCATGGCCTGATCCCTCGCTGGTGAGTGTGTGCACAAGATAAGCCCAGTTGCTATGATGGCATCACCATCTGTCTGCCTCACCATCGTGTGTGTGTGTGTGTGTGTGTGTGTGTGTTCGTGTGTACGGCAGGAGCACGGATGAAATGTTCAGCCTGTCCGACGAGAGCTGCAACTCGAACCCCGGGCTGGGCCGCAGGAAGAAGATCGCAGTCAGCATCATCATCAGCCTGCCGGAGAAAGAGGAAGAGAGCAGCAGCTTCCAGGAGTTCTTCTTCTCCCACTTCCCCCTTTTCGAGTCGCACATGAACAAACTGAAGACAGCCATCGAGAGGGTGAGTGCCACACCGCGGGGTCAGACCAGGCCGCCTCGGTGACCTTTAGTTGCTGTTGGACACAGGAGTCCTTTGTGTCCGCGAGGCACTGTGCGCTCGTCTGGAAAAATGTTTCTAGGACAATGATGGGTATACATGATCAGAGAGGGTGGATGGGTTTGGTGGGACGAAAATAAATGTGTGTGTGTGTGTGTTTTTCAGGCGATGATAATGTGTAGGAGAGTAGCAGAGCCGAGTCAGCGGGTGCAGGTGTATCTGTGTCGGGTAATGGAGGCGCTGGGGGAGTTCAGGTGAGGGGATAATGTGTGTGTATGTGTGTGTAGGGCTTTGATCCCATGCATGACCTTATTGACAATACCGTTGAACATTGTCCAGGCTGACGGTGTGGAACCTGTACATGGCTCCGCGGATCACAGAACCCATCTGGCTGACCTTGATTTCCCAGAGTTCCGAGCGAATCCAGTTGTGTCAGCGCTTCCTGAAGGAGATGAGTCTGCTGATGGAGCACGGAGCCAAGACGCAGTTAGTGCACAAGCTTTCCGCTCCATCTTCAGATCCCTTACGAGTCGTAGTACTGTACATTTTAACCCAGTCTGTTTCATGCTCTAGGTTTCTATCATCTCTCCTCACTGCTGTCCTCATGTACCACCTCGCCTGGGTTACCACGGTGATGCCTAGCAACCACCCATCAATCAAAGCTGCTTACCAGAAACACACCTCCCACACAGGGGACCTGCTGGCCAAGTGTCACCCATACAACCCACTGTGGGCTCAGCTAGGTACACACACACACACACACACACACACACACTTTAGATTCACACACTTGATTAGTCAGTCATTAACCACAGAAGTGTGTGTGTGTTGTGTAGGAGATCTGTACGGTGCTTTGGGTTCCCCCGTTCGAGTGTGTCGCACTGTGGTTGTCGGACGCAGACGCGAGTTGGTGCAACGCGTCCTCTACGTCCTCTCCTATTTCATCCGCTGCTCAGACCTCCAGGAAAACGCACTTCCTCAGGCACAAACGGACAGTTCTGCCAATCTGTGCCCTTCTCAAATCACTAACCCCACCCCCTGCCCTGAAAGGACCAACGAGACACCACTCATCAGTGAGTCACAGGCTGAAAAGTCCACCCTTATCCCCGAAAGGACCAACGAGGGAACGCAAACAGCCGATGCGACTTCCTGTTCAGAAGGGACCAGCACAGAAGGAGGCGACTCTGAATCAGCCGACTCCACCCCTTTTTCTGAAACGGCCAATGACCGGCTGGAATGTGCTCAGGGATGTTCAGGGGTGACGCAGCTAGAGCACGTCTTGGCCGATCCGAGTCCTCCTGCGCACAGGGTGCAGTTCATGATCGGAAGCCCGAAGGAGCTGGAGAGCGACAGGCGACGTCACGACAGGACTCGAGCTGGGTGTGGGCGGGGCTTACACAGGAAGATGCCCAGTAGGCTTTTGACAGACAGCTTGGACAGCTCAGATGAGGAGGAAGTGTCGCACATGCAGATCTTTACAGGAAATGAGATGCAGCAGCATGAACTACCACTTCCAAGGTAACAACACACACTTGCAGAAATTAGACAGTAAAACAAAATGTTTAGTCCATTATGGCATAATCCATGTGTTATTTCAGAGTGTGTTGAGTTTTCATGTTCTCCCAGTGCTTGGTGGGTTTCCTCCAGGGGCTCCGCTTTCCTCACACAGTCCAAACACATGCAGATTTTGGGCAATTTGGGATCGCCAATTAGCCTAGTGTGTGAATGCACGTGTGAACCGTGTGCACGTGACCGGAGGTCCAACCACTGTCATAAATAGGAATAAATACAATGGCCTACAGTGTTTTTTAGATGGTTGGAAATTATGGAGTTGGTATAGTGTATGTTAATTATGCAACAACAATACAGTGGAACCTTGGTTTACGAGCATAAATTGTTCTGGAAGCGTGCACTTTACCTTTTAAAAGAAGTTTATCGCAACAGATACGTGTTTACGTTTGTGCGCAGGCGGTGTGTGTGTGTGTGTGTGTGTGTGTGTAAGTGAGAGTAGGCGAAAATAGGAGGGGTGTGTGTGTGTGAGAAGGTGAAAGTAGGAGGGGTGTGTGTGAGAAGGCGAAAGTAGGAGGGGTGTGTGTGTGTGTGTGTGTGAGAGAGAGAGAAGGCGAAAGTAGGAGGGGTGTGTGTGGGGCACGAAGTCCAATGACACGCATGCACACAGACACAAAATAAAGTATATGTTTTACACATACATACACACCGTCACAGTGTTACAGTAAACATTACACGCATGCACGGATGTTGATTATACCAGTGAGAAATGCGCACTAAGACCCAGCATGGTAGACGATTACCCATAATTCCTCAGCACAAGTGAGAGAAAAAACGTTGGCTATTGTGATCACGTGACGCTCAGCATCAAAACAAGAAGCACATGCGTGATACATGATACTCGGTGCTCGTAAACCAAGACTTGTTCATTTTCCAAGTCAAAATTTATTAAAAATCTTTGCTCGTCTTGCGGAACGCTCGCAAACCGCGTTACTCACAATCCAAGGTTTCACTGTATTATAATAAAGTCACTCAGATGACAGAACGGGGATCAGACAGGTACACAGTCCTGAGTAACGCCATCCTGATTTCCTGTTCTCAGCTGCGACATGGAGATCCGCCCCGACACGAATCATTTCGGCCGCTCTCTGCTCGGAGGTTACAGCCCGCAGTACATGCCTGACTTTGTCCTGCACGGCGTCGCCTCGGATCAGCGGCTCAAGCAGTGCCTGATGTCGGACCTAGAACACACTGTACTGGTAAGTAATAAGAGAACATAACAACACCACCACTTTGGCATGTGTTTGTGTACACTAATGTGTGAGCATTTTTTGAATTGTTATGAAATCAGTATCATCCATGCATGAAATATTTCACCATGATGTAGAGTTCTTGATTAGGTTTCTGTAAAAAAAAAAAAAAAAAAAAGTACAGCTGTGATTGACTCTTAATTTGATCTAATAGCACAAGTAATTCTTGGAGAGTTTGAAAAATCTTGAATAAGCACTCAAGCGCTTTGTAACTTCTATGTCAAAAGGTTTAATATTAATCTTTCTATTATATGCTGCGGTGTAACAAGTCGCCCCTGTGGTGACCCGCATGCACATGTTTTTAAAAACACATGATGGGCGTGAAGGTAATCTGATCCTGAGTTGCTACATCAGTCTGATTACTGTGTGTGTGTGTCCTTGAAGCACCCTGCGCTGGACGAACCGGTCGCCGAGGCAGTGTGTATCGTGGCGGATACGGACCGCCTCTGCGTTCAGGTGGCTACGACTCAGCGGCGCGTGTGTGAATCAGGCCAGATCGGAAGAGAAGTGATGGTCTCCAACCTCATACACACACTCCTCACGTCTGTGCTGCAGCTGCATGCGCTCAACATGGCTGCAGATTTTGTACGTGTCTCTCTTCTGTTAGTGATAGCTTTTGTGAGATTTTTGTACATGCGTAATTTCTAAACTTTGCCTGTGTGTGTGTGTGTGTGTTTTGCAGTGTGTTATGCACTTGGAGGATCGCTTACAGGAGGTGTACTTTAAGAGCTGTTCTTTAGCAGAATATCTGAAAGGACAGCGCCGAGTCCATGTGAAGGAACTCGGATTAGCGCTGGGGTACTACACACACACACACACACACACACACACATAAACCTGTCAGCACTACGGTCAGTGGTCTTGGAAACCACATGGTTATGCATTACCAAACACCTGAACTGTAGAAAAATGAAGCCATTCAGCATACAGTACATGTTTTTGTTTGTTTTTAATGCAATCTGTGTTCCTCGTAGGATCGAGTCCAGTGATCTTCCGCTCCTCGCGGCCGTCGCCAGCACACACTCGCCCTACGTCGCCCAGATCCTTCTGTGAACGGAGCTGCTTCACTACGCTGACCAATCAGAGTGCGCTCCTTCTTCCAGCAGACCAACAAGGAGCCGAACACCATTAATCTGGGGTTCACTCTGACCCATGATCAGACTGATCAGGAACTTATGTTTTTTTTTTAAAGAGAGAGATCAGCTCTTAAGGTTTACATCCTCTCCAGTCTTCAGACCGAGTGTGTATGCGTGTCAGCTTGGTTTTCTTATACGCGCTATTTCCACAATGTTCCACAGTGTTGTCTTAAAAGCAAAAGAAGACTGGAACAACTCTGTTGTATAGTATGACAGGTGACTAATTAAACGAAAAAAAAAAGAACTGTTATTATAATCTGAATTATTTTAGCTACATTTAAAGCCAGCTTTGAATCTGTAAAGGCAATCCCATAAGAGTATGAAAACTGTAGCAGGTTACACTCTGCCTCTTACAATGCTAATCCTGCCTCTGTAGCTTTTCTGTTAATTTGCCGCCCTCTGGTCAATGTTTTTGCATGGCAACTTTTTTTTTTATATATATATATAATTTCTTGGTATTTATTATCTCAGCAATATTGATGTTCTGGATTAATTGCACATGCTGCCAAAATCTAGCACAAAGCAAACAGGACAAGATCATACTTAACAGATGACTCAGTATAAAAGCATGTGAGTTTACAGCAATGATCATTAACCCTGTTTTTTACAGAATTCAGTTCCAGCCGTAATCCAGCTCCGACGAAGTCAGATTAGCAAATTAGCACACCTTGTTAGTTACGATTAGCAAGGTGTGCTAGATTAGGGGTTACATTAAAATTCACTTCTGTGATTGAGTTGGAAGAGGAGGAGCTCCAGAAACAATGTTCACTTGTTTACAGAATCAGACATTGTGTACGAGTTTAGTATTTATTATGAGAAAACGTCATACACAATTATTTAAGTAATTATTTTGAGTAATTTCCATTTCTTTTCTTTTTTGTCCTGCAGCGGATGATTTTGGGTTGAATGACTCCCCCTTGTGGTGGTATTTAGGTTTACGGAATTCTTCACAAAGACCAAGAGGTTGACGCTGAGATTACTTGTATAATTTTTTTTTTTTTTTTGCACTATTGCGGTCTTATTTATGTCAGCAAGTTCCTACTGTGTATAACCCATCACTATATACAGTATATGTCCTCAAGTTGTCTTTACATAATATGCCACCATTACCAGCTTGTTTGTGTGCATAAGAAGGTGTATGCACGCAGGTGTGTATGGGGGGGCCGGGGGGGATTTTTAACTTCTATCAGGTGCTACCATGTTCTACACTGTGTAAAAGTATGTTAAAACACATACTGTTTTATAGTCTATATACTTTACTAATAGCTTTCTGCAGAGTAAGCCGCATCCAGCTCTATTCAGGCTAATACTCAACTCTTACTTTTACTCAGTCTTATGTTTCTTATTTCTTTAATATTTAAGAGACTGGTTGTTATTTTTGTACACTAAATTCTACCTCATGGTTTCTTGTAAAAGCAGTCTGGATCTAAGACATAAAAGAAAAAAAAGACAGTGCAGTTTGGCCAGGGTAAAAGATCTCCTTTAGATGTTGAGCAACGCTGAAAAAAAAAGCAGCTGAGGTTTTGGACATTTTGTGTCCATGTTTAAATGCGATGTGCTCTGAATAAAACTACACATTGTATTTTGATCTTTTTAGGTTTGATTCTTGAATATAGAATAAATAATTTGAAAAAAAAAAATGCTGTGTCCTTTCATCATTTTCTATTAGTTTAAAAAAAGATTTTGCTTTTGCATAATATAACAACACAGCCAGGGTGAATTGGGCCCCTCGGGGCATGACTCAACGGGGTCTCTGGGGTGTGCTTTGGTGTCTGGCACCAGGAGGTTGAAAGCAGATCCTTTGAGTACTGTGGGTCAATCACTAGGGCCAAGAGTTACCTGCCAATGGCTTTTGGTGATGTTAATTGCTGAAATGAATAAGGTTCTGCCAAGGTTCCAAATTAGATCACTCACTCCATTCAGGGGGTAGCTGTCAAAGTCTGATACCTCATTTAGCAATAGAAGCTTTCAACTCAGCAATGACTATCATTAGACCTGGGCACCACAACAATGGGGTGAGACCAAGGCCTGGTGGACTCAATAATGCGCAGTTGCAACATTTTGGCTACCTCCTCTTTTATGGCAATGTGCCAACCTTAGTGTACAGGCCTCGTATAAGTGCGTGAGAAGTCTGCACTCAGTATTACTTCGCTCTGACCCCAGTTACGCTGGGACCATGTTTGTATGTAAAGAAAGAATTTCACTGTGCAGTAATGTATATGTGACAAAAGCTCAAGTTGAAACTTAACTTAAATGTGCTGCAAACCTTCAATCTGTTCAAGCATCTCTATTTTGTGCTCCAGGGCCATCAAATGAGGGCTGATCCTTTAAAGCTTCCTTGGCTATGTCGAGAAGTTTTCAGGGATATCTGCCTAATAAAAGCTTAAATGGAGAAAACACGGTTTCTGCCTGGGGTACCTCCTGAAAGGGAACATAGGAAGTTCCATTTCAATATAGCCAGATTTAGTGCTACTGCACCTGCAGCAGCCAACTCAGGTCTGCCATCAGCTTGAAAATGAACAGGGTAACTTGGTGTGACAGGATATCCACATGTAAAAAAACCTGCAAAATAACATACATAACACTTTTAGAGGTAGCATTTTGTAGGGGGAACTGCAAAATAGGTACTGGGTGGCGTAATCAATGATAACAGGATAGAATTGCCTGCCTAAGTTGATTTTGGTTGGGGGCCCACCAGGCCCATGGCTATTTGCTTAAAACCAAAAATGATGGGGAAAAGTGATGATGGGGGGTAAGTTAATCAGTTGCATGATGGTATATCCTTGGGGCCTGATCCTTGCACTGCGTTAGACCCATGCTTGTTTTCCTCTGGTGCTAAGCAGATGACTTCTGCCACCATCACCTCATTTTTACCCTTTCTTCTCGGCATCTCGTTTGCCTGATTGGCCTTTAGCGAACCCAGGCCAATCCCTGCCCAGGACAAGAGGCACTGGTAAGTCAGAAATCAAACCAACACATAAATCTATTCCTTGCCTTGACTTCGGAATGTAACAAAGCAGAGGGGACCACAGGTAGATCCTTTTGAACACAAGTCATGGAGAGGCTCCTTTCTGGTTTGAGGACCCTGAACAGGGCCAAGGGATGAGTGAATGAAAAGTACACTCAGCATATCTATTAAGGTGGTGGCTGACACTCTATGATGCTGATAGTGGGCCCCTGGAGTGGAAGCTGCAGCCAGCAAGCCAGGATTGTTCTCTCTCTGCGAGGTTGGTTTGTTGTTTGGTTTAGATATTTTTGCACCTGAGGTGCATGCAGCACTTAAAAAAAACATAAAGGCTTCACAGAAGATGATAAACATACCATTCTTTGATGGTCACGCATCACCCAAGTCCCTTGGTAGAATTGAATACGCCGGGAAAAAAATTGCATCTTGATTATTTCGTTGCCGTCACTTTCTATTCATTGCATACTGTAACTAGACCGCACTATTTTACCCCTTAACTGCTTATAATTGTGAATGCAATAACTAGATGACAAATCATCCAGGGCAAAGGATTTCGTCATTTTACCAGGCACATCTGTTTGAAAGTGCTTGCGTCAACAGTGAAACAATGAAAAATGCATTATCTGGTTTTAAATGCACTGGCCTTTGGACATTCAATCCAGACATCTTAAATCCTGACAATTGTGCTGCCAGTACCATGACTGAATAAAAAGATCAATCCCAAAGAAATCAAAACATCCTGAACCACAGCAAGTGGTGACCACATGTCGGCATTAGCACAGTCAGATCCAGACAGTGAACAGAGCTCAAAAGCTATTACCCATAGGTCAACATCCACACTGGCAGTATTAGTTCCAGACAATAGGCAGAGCCCCAAAGTCAGTGACTGTATTCCAGTATCAGAAACACATGTTCCAACTAGTACACAGAGCCTGACAGCTTTTGCCTATACCTCAGCAGTGGCATCACTAGTGAATAGACCCAATTAACCAGTCCCAACCAGCACCATCCACACCAACACTAATTCATAGGTACAATTTAGCTTTGGATCTTGTTCGTCAAATTTCGTCAAACAGTTTTTTCAGTCTGTGAAAAACCATGCGCTAGGAGGAATGCAGCTGAAGCAGCTACTGTATCAACCTCCTCACCATTCAAGCGCGAGCTGCTAAACAAAGCTGGAAAGAATGCCGAGTCTCTCAGGGTTGGTTGGTGCCATGAAGGCCTTGATTTCCGTCACTAACTTGGTACTAATGATTTGAGTGATAATTATGACAATGACTTATCCCCACACAATACACTGCATAAATCTTTTTTTTTTTTTCAATGCTTGCAACCCAAGTCTTCCAGCCCAGCCTTCCAGAGCTCCTTGAGAACCTATTGGAGGTGATGAAAGTGACCTATCCAACTGGATGAGTGGATGACAATGTTATCAATATATGGTGATGGCAGAGCAGTGATGTTGATGTTGTTCAGTCTACCCTACCTAACTAAACATCATTCTGCTTCTACATTTAACATCCAATACTGTATGTCAGTTCTTAGAGTAGTTTCAAGGATCAAAGTTGATTTTCAGCCCCAACTACCATCATTTAGTATTATTTATTTGAAAGCTACATCTAAAAGCCTTTACCCATGCAAGTCTTCAATTTTTTGCTTATTTAGATATGTTTAAATTTGACCTCCATCCAAAATGAGGACCAAAAAAAAAAAGTGAGTAATCATAACAGTAGACATCCTGTAGCTGAAGGATGCCCACCTGACCCAACCACACCCCAAAATACAGGGGCCTACATAAAGTGGTTAGTTATTCAAAATAATGATACATGTACAGTTATCCTATGTTATATTAGCTTAGTGATGCCACCAATCCACCTTAGACCCAACCTGCCACACTGATTTTCTTGTAGCTGTACCATTCTTTGTCATTAGTGATGGAAGCATATTTTTGTCTTTAACTGCTCTTTAATCCTGTGCATGAGAAGGATGGTCAGGATCAGTGTCAGCCAAAGGTTACACTCATCTCACTGTGGCAATGTTATGGAGTAATGACATGTAATTTTATATAACAATATTACTTAAACTGATGCCAATAAAGTGTACTGTACGCTTTTTAGTATGAGACCCACATCTCTGACAGTCTGACAGCTGGTTGCCGTGGAAACCTGCTCAGTGTCGCCGATCATACATAGAAAACTCCTGCTGGCAAACAGAGGGCAACACACATTAGGATTAGCTCCAAACTGAGAACATATATCCATGATGAGCGATTTGAGGGCTGAGAATATTTTTCAGACAAACAAAGCAGAACTCAAACACAATTATTACATTAAATGTCCAGGGGAGTCAAACCCCCCTTCTCTCCAAGTCTGCAAGTTTCAGCAAAGGGTGCAAAATACTTCAGTTCACTATACTAGACTGTCATTTACAGCACTTAACCCAGCCTTTCACTAGTGCTTGGATGCCATCATCAAAAAAGTTTTCTTAGAACGCCTGCTTCACATCTAAAACCCTGGCCTCCTTTAAAATGGTCCAAACATGAGGAAATGGCTTGGAGCAACATCAGGACTGTACGGGGAGATGTGAACAATGTGGATAATGAGCAAGTCGTGTTGATGTATGATTGTGTACAGTTCCCAAAAGAAGGGAAAAGGAATAGGAAGGGGGTGAGGCATCAGTGACAGCCATGCCCTTTCTTTTTCAGTTGTCTAAATATAAATAAATATAAATGCCTTTATTTTCTGATCTGAGATTCAGGTTTTTCAAAACGGAGTATGAAAATTTAGTCTGAATCGTTCAGGCATGATGGACTCTAATTGGCTGGAAAAGGTGGATGAGTAGGTTTTATATGAAGTGTGTGTGTGTGTGTGTGTGTGTAAGGGAGATCAGGTTTTCCTTACCGCTTGCCTGACACCTGTGCTTTAAATAAACTCAATGGTGTCATGTCACTTACAAGATATCCTTCCAGGTTGAAACGTAGCTTTTTAAAATTGCAAATGCAATTTTATACATATTTTATATGTAACAAGCTTGTTTATGCTATTGTCTTTTTTTCTGTTTTGTAACAAACCTTAAATATGGTAATTTACGTGAAGTAAGGACGAGTGTACTTCAAAACCATCAAATGTATTCATACTGGAATAATGAATGCCTCTGTTGCTAATTTGTTGGTTGATGCTGCATTTGTGTTTTTCCAGTAAGAAGATTGGATGCTTGTCTGGTTCTTTGATGTCACAGGAGGCCATTAAATCATCTCAACCATAACCAAATGAGTTTAAATGTAAAGCTTATAATATTTGATATTATATATATATACATACAGTATATAATAATATAATACATAATAAAATATAATATCATAAGCTTTATATATATAAATATATATATATATATATATGGATGTTAAAGATCACATTAATTTAAAAAAGTTTAACAATAAAGACACTATAGTGCATTACATAATATCTTATACCTGCCTTTCATTTTGATTTATTTTCAGCTTTTCAATCCATGATGAAATTAAATCAGCTTCCTCAATTGATTTCCATCACTCGTCACTTTTACTCTCATTTGTTTCACTTATTAATAAATTAGTAGACTTCTTTTCAGTATTTTTTCCACCACTGGACCGTGGGAGAATGATGTATTGTGTTTGTGATGATGGTTAGAGGATAAGTGACACGACTGAGAGGAGGTTCGTGCTGCACGAGATATGCCTAGTAATGCCTTTTATTGTCAGAGTGATACCTGACCTCTCAGTGTTGTGTGTGTGTGTGTGCGCGCGTGTGCGTTTGTGTTCGTGTGAAATAGAGAAAGGTGTCACCTTCAGCATCTCATACTTCAGTCTAACAAAGTGGATCAGCAGCTTGACACAGCCTTTGGAATCTTTACTAATAAGGTTTGTTTTAAATTGAATAATATTTTTGAAGTGCTCTTATGTACTGTAAGGACTTGGGGTTGAAATGGAAGAATTGTGATGTACATCTCATTAGTGTGATTGGTGTATAATATTTAAACAGTGCTGAGTTGCATTATTTACAGTTAAAGTATATATATATGCATCGTCTGTGACAGTGTGTGTGTGTGTGTACACTACAAGGTGCAGGTCAGAAGCTCCATCGATCAAGAGTGAGGTCATGCATAAGCTTGGATTTCCTGATCGTGTATATGCACAAGCAGCCGATGTTTTCCAAGCATCGTGCATAGAGGAGACCCTGGATGACGGCGCTATCCATTATGCTCCCGTCCCACACTTCGCTATGGGAGACTCTGGGAATAAGCAGAACACAAAGCAAGTTGAGCTTTGGGCTTATGAACTGGCATTCAACACTCACAAATGTAAGTAATCACATTAATAGATCATTTATTTGTTTGCTTGCTTGCTGCACTAACCACATACAGACTGAAGCATGCAGGTATAAAAATCTTTCTATAACAATCAAGTTTATAATCAGGCGTATGAAAGAAAGATTGGTAGGGAGCCCATTGCAGGAAGAGGATGAGGTATCCTGAATGCGAAAGTGTTTTTGCATACTGAAACCCCCCACTGTATTGTTGTCATGTATACCTCTTAATCCTGTATACAAAGTCGCGGGGGGCCTGGAGCCTACAGTATCACAGGAAACGTAGGGCACTAGGTGGGATACACACTGGACAGGGTACCAATCCATCGCAGGGCGCACACACACACACACACACACAGATTCACACACTACAGGCAATTTGTGAACGCCAATTAGCCTAATCTGCATGCGTTTGGACTGTGGGAGGAAACTGGAGTACCCAGAGGAAACTTGCCAAGCACAGGGAGAACATGCAAACTCCATGCACACAGAGGCAGGAATCTCATCTTGCCAGAAATAGAACCCAGACCCTGGAGGTGCAAGGCAACAGTGCTAATTACTAACCCACTGTGCTGCCTCCACTGTATTGTGGAATAATATAATAAAAGAAGAAAAAAAGGTCACTCAAACATACAATAAACATTAAACATAGCCTGTTCCTTTTTTTCTGTCAACACGTCTTTTTTCTCAGTACATATTTACTTTTCTCTTTTCTTTTCATTTTACTTTTTCCTATATCAGAGCAACATACAGTAGATTTGCTTTTATACCTGCTGTCGAACTAATGTCCTCATGCTGACTGAGACATTGCTTTACTACATACTGTACCTGCTGCACAATCCTTTCAAAAGTTCTCTCATAAAATGTACCATGCCTTGACCCACAAATGTTCTTCAGGGTAAAGATGGAATTCAACTATGAAACATGCAATATAAGGTTAACTCTCACGGGAGCATAGGTTGTGGACCCAGGTGGCTCCTTCAGCTGGCTGCACATGCTGCCCTTCAAGACGCTTCCTGTAAGGTAGCCTAGACCCAGGAACAATGTTGCACCATGTGCTCGAAGAAGTGATCTACAACAGCTACAACAGTATGCGATTGCCCTGCGATATCGGAGCGACATCACAAAGTCCAAGGATAGATGAAACCATGGGCAGCAAAATTTGGGCATGGAGTATACCTAGAGGATGAGTACAGGGCTTCTTGTTTAAAGCATACACCAATCAGGCTGCCACATAGGTTAGGACATTGTTATTTATATTTGGCCAGCAAAAATATTGGCACAGGAATGCCAAGGTTCTGACTTCACTGGGATGCCTACAGAAGGGAAAAGTATGACCTCACAAAAGGGCCTGGGAACGCACTGCCACTGGAACCTGAAGTTTGACCAAAGCTCCTTCCTGGATCGGTGTCCTACCCCATCATCCAATAAAGAAGATCCAGGATGTACATGACTGATACGACAGTCTCTGGAACAGTTTTACACAGCTAGTTTTTTTTTTGGTCAAGCTTTAGGCATTTTCTTTTGGGTTCCAAGCATGAGAACACCAGTGCACATACTGTATGGAAACCTCTGTCCAGCTAGCCAACTGAAGAAGATAGAACATCACTAAACATCTGGATGACGGTCATAAGATTAGGAGCTTGATATAAAAGGCACATTTTATCCAAAATAATAGATTGTGTGAAGTTTTATAAACATGTTTATTATAATAACGGTTGAGCGAACCAATAAAAATTTGTGCAAAAAAAATTAGGAATAAAGTTCAACATTCAAAAGAGTATTAATTACATTTATCATTTTTGCTGTCTGTTTGTCTACTGGTTTCATTACAATCATCATTCTTCTATTTAAACTAGAACGCCTTGATATTGTGTAGTAAGTTTGGGAAAGCTCGTACGAGAAAATGTGATTAAGCACCTGCTCTTGTGGATGATGTAATGTAACTGCATTAAAATTGTTTATTCATATATTACTTGCGCTTGTACAAGTAATTAAACACTCTTCTGCCCTCTTGTGGATGATGTATGTTACTACATGAGAAAAAGCGTAACCATGTACAAGCAATTGTGATTGAACACTCTTCTGCCCTCTTGTGGATGATGCCTGTAACTGCACGTAGGAAAAAATGGCTACGCCTCAGTGTTGTCCTGAATTATATCTTAAGACTTGTGAGTAATAATCTGAAATAAACACCACGGATTTTGTCTGTAGTTGCTAGAGCTTTAAACATTAATGTCTTTTTGGAAATCTGGATGCGGGAGTGCTTGTACTGCGGACCAATATGACCCTAAAGGAAAAAAAAATCTATTGCATTTCTTTTTATCAAACATAAAACAAACTGTTCTCTTTTTTGTTTTGTTTTTTTAAATACACGTTTTTATCTTTAACAAGCTTATTTTCAGAAGAGACAGATTTTCTCTCACACACACACCTGCTGCTGCTGCTGCACGAACGCCCGCACGAGACTATTCGAGAGGTTTATGTAGGCGCGCGCGCCCAGGTGTCACGCGTTTCACCTGATTGCCTCTACGGCAGCGTTGCCTAGCAACCGAGGGGGTCGTTAAACATTCACACTGTAACTGAACAACACACTGAGAGCTGTTTGTTTTCTGTTTTGTTTTCTGTATTTGCAAAACCCATTAAGCACCATAATGAAACTGGCTCTCATGAAGACCTTCTCAGGAAAACAAAACCAAAACTTTGCCTCCTTCCTGATTTTTTCAGAACACATTTTGAATATTTGTCACACTTAAATGATTGAGATCATCACCCAAAACCTTACAGCCTTGGTAACCTTCTCCAGACTGATACGTGTAATGATACATTACTTTGTTTCTTATCAGCTTTTTGAGATCTTTGAGTGTGCTTCACTTTGTCAGGAGGGTTCTGTTTACAGGAAGTGATTTCTTGATTCAACAGGTCTGGTGCTTTCCAAAAATCATGGTGATTAATTGAAAAAAAGGGCAATTACTTTTTCACACTGGCCCGGGTAGGTTTAGACGGCATCATTTAAAAACTGCATTTTGGGTATTTACTCAGGTTATCTTTAAAAAAAAAAAAAACGAAAAGAGGGCAAATACTGCCATCTAACACAGGGGCAAACTCGCACTATATCAATTTTGCTGTGAAATATTTTTACTAACCACGAGATGGTGACATCAATAGGAAGTAGTGCATCCAAGATTGAAAAGCAATCAGCTTTTGTCCTTCTAAGTGCAATTTAATCTATTATAAATAAATATATTATAATATAAGGTGGCACAGGGGCTTAGTGCCATCTTCAGGGTCGAGGGCTCGGATTCCCACCTCGGGTCTGTGTGTGGAGTTTTCAGGTTCTCTCTGTGCTTTGCAGGTTTTCTCCGGGTTTTCAAATTAGGCTAGTTAGCGTTTGTAGTGTGTGTGTGTGTGTGTGACCCACGATGGACTGGCACCTTGTCCAGGATGTCTCCTCCTCATGCCTGAAGGTTCCGGGGATAGACTGTACAGTAGGTTTCTCCCGACCCTGTACAGAACATGCAGTACAGTGAGGGAACATTATAACTTTCATTATCTGATTCATGAAACATCCTCATGTCATTTTTTACATGCCTCCCTAAAAGAAAATTCTGAGAAGAATTTCCATTCCATCCCTACATCCATATCTCTCCCTGGTCTCTCTTTCATCCTCCTCTTCCTTCATCCTTTCATCCAGCTCTTCCTCTTGCATTATTGAAGCCAGTGGCTGTTTATGGAGCTGCAGTCTGCCCTGGCTTTCCTGTTTCTTTTAAATCTTTATGTTTTGTCTGCTGGCCCTGATTACTGGATGCCCTGATTTGATGGTTGCTTTTATGCAAAGTGTAAGAAAGATCTAAAAGCGTCCATCAGATATAAAAAAGAGTAACAAAGCATGATGAAAGATAAGGTGGTATGACGGCAGCGTTCTGTCAGTGTTATCAGTAGAAATGTTTCTCACACAACGTTTCTCAAGTATATGTCTCTATTCCTAAAAAGTTTGCATAAATCTTTATTAACAAGAAGTAAAAATGGTTTCAGTACGTTCAGGAAACTTGACTGATTCAATGGTGTGAAGAGAAAATATTAAGAGAACGTTGAGGTTTTTTCAACCGTCTCCTAAATCAGTTACGTAGGTAAAAAAGCATACAAATTGTATCCCGTACTAACTGCCGTGTTTTATCTGATCTCAGTCCGAGCGCTGTTGGAGGACGTCCTGACAGACAGCTGCTTTCAGGCGACTCAACATCTGGTGAGTCCACGTTTTCTATAAACATTGCTATAAATCGACGGTTGAGTGTGATGTAACCATTTCTCCATGTTTAGCCGGATGACCTCATGGCCCTGGCGATGGTCATGCTGTATGACCTGCAGGACAGAAAGTTCCAGCCCAGAAAGCCAATGACAAGAGAAGGGGAGAAGCCTGTAGAGGAAGTGAGGCTGGTGGAGGACAGCCTCGTCAGGTTTATACTGAAGCATGTTACCCAAGTACGGAATTTATAACTGGCTCATTCCCCCAAAATGCACCTGATGTTTGTGTGTGTGTGTGTGTGTGTGTGTGTGGGTGGGTATACAGGTTTAGGACAAAGCTTGCGGCTTCACTGGCTCGCTTTAGAATCAAGCAGGATCTGTTGTGTATTGAGGACGTTCTGCCAAAACATGTGAAGGAAAAGCACCTGAGAAAACATAAACTACCCATCTGTGCTTGGGTCAATACAATCAAGAGCAGGTACATACACTCACACACACACACACACACACTTCTGTACTGTCGGATGAACAAACAAGTGTGTATGTGACTGCGCAGCTTGGACGAAGTGTGTGTGGCTCTGAAGACACAGGGCTTCGTCCAGGTGGATTCACACACACGTTTGGAAGGCAGGGTGTTCTGTAAGGACACACACTGTCCTGATGTCCTGCTGTTTCCGCACCAAGCGCGAGAACTTCTGGACAAGACGACACTGCTGACAGATCACACGCTTATAATACAGGTGATCCATATCACACATACACACTTGTGTCCTGTATCTAACCAGTGTACAGTATGTGTATATGTGTGTGTTTCTTAAAGGAGAAGTCCCGCAGTCTGGCTGTGTCTGCGTTGCGCCCCCTGTTGGCTAAAAACACAGATATTCTAATGGCAGGATCGTTCTCTGCACACACCGTGGCTCACGTCGGCATCCAGGCTTCTGTCTTTTCCAACCATGTGTATGTCTGTGGGTTCCCTACTGACTCCGCCCACAGGGAGGAGTTACAGGCGACACTGTCTCGAGTCGGCTGCAAAAGTGGGACATTTCTCGGCTAAGAATATTTCATGTATGTTTAGGAAGCATGTGAGTTGTCCCAAAGCGTATTATCTTTGCACGCAGATGTTCGTTTGCTGCCGGAACAATTTGCCGAGCTGAGCGAAGCCGATTCTCGTCTCCAGAAGGTTCGACTTGTTCTCGTGTTGCCCAGATGTACGGCTTCAGCGCTTACTGACCCAGTAGCTCATATTATTCATGAAGACGGAGGTACGGCAACAACAGAACCGTCAAATTCCAAAGTCCCATCCCTAAATATAGGCAAAATATTGAGAACATTTCAGAAATCTTGATTTTTTTTTTTCTTTATTGTTTTCGTATCAGACAGGAAGTTGTTGCAGCATCTGTCTCAGGGTGTTGTATCTGATGCAAAACTGGAGCCCCTGATCAAAAAACAGATACAAGATCTGAGCCATGCCCTGACCTGTAAGAAAGACACCTACATCTCTGCCCTGGTGAAGGAGCAGATGTGTTCCTTTTTAAAGCTGACCTTGGTCCTGATCCTAGTGTTTTTATTTAAAAACAGACAGCATTGAAGACCATGAGTTATTTCTAAAGATTATAAATTATACAGTCATTTAATAAGGATTTTTTTCCCCTTTACCAGCTTTTCTCTGCTCTCTCCTTATACACACGGATTATAGCTAAGCTATGCGTATTACATTTTCACGCTGCAATGCAAGACTGACTTTCCATTAAAAGTGTTTGAGTTCTTTTAGCCCAGAGACATTTATCATGACCTTTTCTAGGTTAGATTTCCATTCAGCACGCTTGAAGGGGAAAAAAATGTCTATTTTGATGGAATTCAATAGAATCAAACTGTATAAGTAATTATAAGTGAAGTAAGAAATTAGTTTTTGACGATTGATGAAATACTTGACAATTTTCTGTTATTTCTGAGCAGTTCCCAAGGTGCACGGCGTGGTGTACTGCACATGCTCAGTGTTTGCAGAAGAGAATGAGCTGGTCGTCAAAAGGGCAATGAAGAACGCTGTGGTCAGAACCAAGTTGCGACCGTTCAGGTATACATACGCCACAACCAATTAAGGAGAAACACAGTTTTGATCTTCTTAGCTAGATTCCTCTTTCAACTGTAAAAGGGCGAATTTTTAAAATTATACTAAGTCATAAAAATTTAGAATTGTGGTTTGGCTGATTTGAATGACAGCTGCATTGCATGTTTCAAAGCGCTAGCTGCCAGCTATGCACCACTTGAGCTAACTAGGTTAACTGGAATCATTGTGGTTTAACTTACCACAAGAAATGTGGGAGTTGACATGGGACAACGTGTAGGGAAGGGATCAAGTCCGATCCAATGCAAGGCAACGTTACCATATAAATTAACATTCTAAAATGTTTGGCTAAGTTATAGCTAAGCTAGCTAGCTTGTGTTTAATGAGCTAATTAGGTGTGGTCTAACCAACAAACAGGCTCTGTTCATTCCATCCATTTGCCCATTTATGGAGTCAGCTACTGCTAGATGGCAACATCCAGAGCTTCAAAACCGCTCTTGAATGGGTTGGAGAGTTTGTCTAGCTTTTATGCAGTCTACGGTTAGAGGTTACAGTACGCCCTGAAACTCAGTGCTGCCATCAGGACGATGTTTAAAAATAAACATAAAAAAACTTCAATATACAATATAGGTGAATAAATTCTCACCATTCAGCACAAAAACTTAGTTTATATGGTCGACTCATTCGCTATTGACACGTCGATGGTATTTATACAACGTTACAATTACCCCCCAAGAAAAAAAATTATAACCATTTAAAAACTAAAACTTATGGTGTCCAAACTAACTTATATCCTGTGGTCATGGCAAAGATTAATCAGTTTTAGAAGGGTCAAATTATTGGCCTGCATCATGCAAAAACTGAACCACTAATTGGCTAAATATTTGTAAAACGCATTAGAATAGTGGTGACCTATCATCATCAAGAAAGAAAGATTTAATAATTTTTTTTAATGATTGTGAGTGGAGACCACCTTATCATTTGGTGAGATCAAACTGTGAAAAAAACAACAACAAAGAACTCATGGCTATGTTTAATAGTGAAAGTACAATAATTTCCACATGCACAACACAAAGAGAACTCAAGGGACTGGGACTAAACAGCTGCGTAGCCTTAAGAAAACCACCTTATCAGTAAAACTAATTGGGAACAAAGAGGCTTCAATTTGCTTGGGTGCAAAAAGAACAGACAGTGGAACACTTGAAAAAGGTCATATGGTATGATTAGTGCAGATTTACCCTGTTCCAGTGTGCCTAGTACAAGCCTGTGGAGACACTGTTATAATCTGGGGTTGTTTCTGTTGGTCTGGTCAAGGTTCAGCAATGTTATGTGCCCAAAAAATGACATCAGCTGACGACCTGAATAAACTGAATGACCAGGATTTTCCATCAATGCGTTTTCTTCCTAACTGTTGGGATGGCCATGTTCCAAGATAACAATGCCAAGTTTAAATTGTGAAAGAGTGGTTCAGGGAGCATGAGACATTATTTTCACACATGAACTGGCCACCACAGAGTGCACATCTTGATCCCATTTAGAATATTTGGGATGTGCTGGGGAATATTTCAAGATTTGAAGATCTTAGAGAGAAATTTCGGTGACTCTGAATGGAAATAATTGCTGCGACATTCCATAAGCTTATTGAAATGAAGAAGGCAAATGTGTGCCTTAATTAAAGCAAAATGCGGTCCAACGAAATATTACTGCATAGTACGGTACAGTAATGCTCCACACTGGGGTTTAAGTAGTGCTAAAGTAAAGCAAGGTATAGTTTGTACACAAAGACACACACACACACACACCTCTATATATATACTGTATATATATTTTTATATTATAAAAGCACCGATGAGCACCGATGGAGGGATTGTGTGTTCCTGGTGTGACTCGGGCAGTTGTTGTGGCCATCCTGTACCTGTCACGCAGGTGTGATATTCGGATGTACCGATCCTGTGCAGGTGTTGTTGTACGTGGTCTTCCACTGCGAGGATGATCAGCTGTCCTTCCTGTCTCCTTGTAGCGCCGTCTTAGGCGTCTCACAGTGCGGACATGGCGATTTAATGCCCTAGCCACATCAGTAGTCCTCATGCCTCCCTGCAGCATGCCTAATGCACGTTCACGCAGATGAGCAGGGACCCTGGGCATCTTTCTTTGGGTGTTTTTCACAGTCGGTAGACAAGTCTCTTTAGTGTCCTGCGTTTTTAGAACTGTGACCTTAAATGCCTACTTTCTGTAAGCTGTTAAGGTCTTAACGACCATTCCACAGGTGCATGTTAATTAATTGATTATGGTTAATTGAACATGCATGGAAAACATTGTTTAAACCCTTTACAATGAAGATCTGTAAAGTTATTTGGATTTTTACATTATTGTTAAAATACAATTCCTGAAAAAGGGACGTTTCTTTTTTTGCTCAATATATATATATATATATATATATATATATATATATATATATATATATATATATATGTACTGTATGTGTATGTGTATGTGTGTGTGTGTCTTTCCATATTGATGCTTGAAAATGAATTCTTTCCGACACACACCACCAAGTCCAATGATTGAAGTGTCAGTAACCATGGCAACACTTTAGAAGAGTTTTATTACCCAGCTCATGATAGTGTAAAACCTTACATTAAGACGATACAATATTCGCGGGTATACTCCTGTCCCCCTTTTTATTGTATTTTAATGCCTTCATTTATCACTAACACTGTCAGATTTTCTCCCTCTCTCTCACAGGATAGTATCTACAGGAAGGACAGAGGCCTCCGGCACCTGCGAGGGCTGCTTTCTCTGCGTGCTGAAGCGAGAGGTGTGTGTCTGTTTGTCAAAGAGAAATGATGGATGTGGACACTAAGGAAAAGAGAGCACAAAAAAATATATATAAACCACTCGGTCTGAGCCCTATGTGCACTGGCTGGCCTAAATTCTAGCAGCACAGCACTACTACCTTTATGTAAATAATACATTTTGCTGTCTCACCGAATCAGTGTCCACTCGCATACACAGGCGTATATACGCACTGCTAGCCAAAAAATAAAAAATAAAATCTTTAAGAGACATCTTAGTTATACAGTAAAAACGACAGAATCTGAAACCAACAAAAAATTGCTGATCTAAGTCTCTTAGGCCTGGTTCAGACTGTTGTTTTACTAATCTGATATTTACTGTAAATACGATTGCATCAGATTTGTTTCTGTTCACACTTTCAGCCCAAATTAGACACATTGTCAACATATCTGGGAGGATTGCATGCAGCTCGATAGTTCCTCAACATCACCCTGTTTCTGTTCATTCCCTTAAGATTTGCCTGTACTTTCCCCCAAAGTGCTATCGGCTATTACACTTCATCCTCTGTCCAGGAATTATTGTTCTTCATTTCCCTACAGTTAAGACAGCAGCTCTTCCAGACAGTATGGTTAACTGGGGCAGTGGTGGCTCAAACAGTTAAAGCTCTGGGTTACTGATCAAAAGGTCCCGGGTAAAGACTAGCGCTGCCAAGTTGCCATTGTTCAAACCTTGAGCGAGGACCTTAACCCTATCTGCTCTAGTGGGCACTGTGCTCTGACATGGGATAAGTGAAAAAAAAAAAAAAAAATCTTTTTACTGCGCTGTAGGGTATATGTAAGAAATAACTGAATCTTAATCGAGACACATGGGAAATTCAAGGGTTCAGCTTTTATATGCAGGTAGTCCCTGACTTACGAACAAGTTCCGTTCCATGAGCACGTTCATAAGTCTGATTTGTTCTTAAGTCTGACAAAGTGAATCTTTGACACGAATATACACTGTAAAGTAAACCAATCCATTCAAATTAAATCTGTCCCGTTTCCCCATTCTGCCCTCATTTACTCAAAAACCGTAATTTCACCTAAGAAAAATTTATCAAATGTAACAGTCTTGTCTTTGCACCTTTAAATCGTTAGTGGAATCCTGGTTGCCTTTTTGTCTTAGAGCTGTTTTCCACTGTATTGGACTGTAAACTCTGTTGAGAATTTTCCGAAATTAGGATTATTCTCCAGCCGGACCAACAATTTTCTATCATCATGTTTCCGGACTGATTTATTAAAACCGGTAAGGCTGACCCAATTCTTCCGCATCAACCCCCCCCCCCCCCACACACACACACACACACATACAATATACCAGACTTTAGACATTTTATACATTCACTTACACACTAAAAATATTGTATATAATTGTATATATTGGTATCTGCTACACTGCAGTGTCTATTTTTTGTATGATACACGTAAGCTGCTTTCATGATTGAACTGCAAGTACAACCACGGTCCGTTTGTATCTGCGGAAATTCAGAATTCAAATGTTCATAGGTTGGGGACTACCTGTACTTAGCGGTAAAAAGTGGAAAAAAGACCCTCCGTGACATCCTAAAGCACAACTTTCTACATCTACTATCTTTCTTTATATATAATTTCGCCCCTTGTCTTCCTGCGTGTTTTTTATTTCATGAAGCCACATACCATTCCACAGAATGATGTGGACTTGAACACATCGGTTAGCGACTAATGTAATACAGGTTGAAATCCAGTTTGACCAGGTAGAGTGTCCAGACTGAGACCCATCTTTCACATTGGATTTGCAAAAATTTGATTCAATGTAGTTTTTTTTTTTTTTTTTAACTGTATACTACATGAAAGCAATCTGGATATTAAAAAAAAAACATTAGCGCTGGCGGTTTAAAAAAGCCTAAAGTACAAACACATGTCTGAGTCATGACTTACATTTTGTGTGTGTGCTAGGAAGCAGAAAGCGTACAGGACATACTGGTCCGTGCAGCAGCAAAAGGTCTTCTGAACGGACTGGCTCTTCCTCAAACACAAACACCAGCTCCATCAACTCCTTCACTTCCTTCTCAAGCTGACCCCAGTGTCTCCAAGCAGCTCCACACCGACATCCCAGGATGTGGCGTAGAACCTACAGAGCCCTCACGCCAGCCTTCCCCTGGCCTAAGTGACGGTTCTGCAGATCTGCATCAGTCTTTCAAAGATATGAATCAGAAAAAAAAGAAGAAAACTCGCAGGCGGAGAGTTAGAAAACCGCAACCCAGTAGCGGAGTGAAGGCGAAGAGTGGTACGATGCACAAGCGCGGGACACACTCGTCCCGCAAGAAAGCGCCTCGAGTTCAGCCTTTAAAGACCAGCATCTGATTAATGATAAATCTGTTTTGTTTACCACAAAAGAAGTTTAAGCTTTGTCTCGTTTTCTTGAATTGACTTAAATGTTAATACACACAATGTTAATCAACATCAGCAAAAAGAAAGAATGTGATTTTTTTGTTGATATGCTGTTTATTCTCACAACAGATTACATTTAGTATGGGGTACAAAGTAGTGTAGAGGAGAAGAAGCCATTGTTTCCACAAGAATGCAACTGTCTACGTGTGTATGTGTGTGGATGCGTGTGTGCAAGTCTGTGTGAGTGACCAGGAATTCATCTCAGATGATCAAACTACACCACGTGAATCTCCAACAGCTCGGTTCAAGTCTCTGTACTCTCATGAAGTGCACGCTGTATGAGATTGAAACGCGTGCCTGCTTCATCTTTTTTTTAAAGGAGGAGTACATATAAAAAAAGAAGTGCAGAGGAGCTTAACTCAAAGCGTTAAACATCTCAAAAATAACTCGAGCTGTGTTCGAAGGAACAAGATGTCAAAACAAAAATTTTAAGATGAGATCAAAAGATTTTGAACAGACTTTACAAAAAAAAATATATCTGATATGCCTACTAGTTCCATCTTGGGAAAGGGGGAAAAAAACAAAAACAAACCAGTGACTGTGCAAGACTGTTGTCCTCACTGTTTCTTCGGTTTCTTTCCTTTTATTTCTCGCCACGGACCGATTTATTTGTTAAGTCCGAGCCACGGTGAAGAGAATGTCCAAGACAGAGAACGGATCATGACAAAAACCTTTACACGCGATATAAAATAGAATAAATAAAATAAAAAATATCTTTTCCGTCCACTCTGACGTCCACTTCTTCGTGTTTAGTCATTGTTCCGAGACACGCAAAGTCTTTTTATTTTTTTTGTGTCGTTGTTTTTCCTTAAATCGTCCTTGGAGCTAAAAGAATGCATAGTTTAGACACTTCTGGCAGACCGTGAAATAAATTTGTTCTTTTTTCCTTTCGCCCCCTTTTTTTTCTTCCCCACAACACATACAATGTGTTTTTCCTTTTTGTTTACAGTTTGGCGAGAATGTGTTCACAAGGCAAATAATACATATATATAAAAAATACTTAAAATAATATAAAAAGTGAAAATTATACTATATATATATATATTTAAAAAAAAACATAGCTTATGATGCGATATGCATTTGCAAAGTGTTATACAGACACTGTGGACACACGAGTGACCTCTCGAAGCTTGTAATGAGATTGGGACGGCAGCAGACTCCAGAGTGCAGCGAGATTTTAAAGAAAAAGTCCACCCTGAAACAATTAGACAGCTAGACATACTGAAGCTCTGCTGCATCGCTCTCTTTATTTAGAAAGGCCAAAGGAGTAAATCTTTACTGCGCCGCTGTGAGCAGGTAGTCGAACGGATAATAGAAGACTTAGGAGATAGCGTATAAGCATGTTTGTTTCTTTGTAAATATCATTACGCACATCGTTCAGGGTGGAGGTTTCCTTTAAACGCTGATTCTGTTTTATGCACACGGCTCCCCAGACGGTGCTGAAGGTGTGGCGCTGAACGAGCGTCCTTATGCGCACGAACAAGGTTTTTTTTTTTCTTATTTGTTTGTTTGTTTCTCCAGCATGATGTCATTCTGTCGGCGTCCAATCGCGTGCATGAACGAGCTTGAGAAGGAAACGGAAAGGCAGCATCGCTGAGGCGATAGAAAACAAGCGCAGACTCCACAGGACATCACATTTCAGTGTTCGATCCATCATCGTGGTTAATTCTCTTCACCCCTCATTATCATCAGATATCAGTCAGCCTCCATTCTCTTTTAGGCCCAGTCTTTTTTGGTGAAAAGCTTTGATGTGTATTTACAAAGCGACACTCGTCTATCTCTCTCTCTTTTTTTTCGCTCTAGCAAGTTTAATCCGTCCTCTCCTCTGTTCATCATATCAGGACTGTGAGACAGGAAGTAGGAAAGAAACTGCATGCTTTGTGAATGGATGCTGTAGTTCTAATAAAGCAGCAGCAATGTACACACGTCCCCCTTTCTCTCTCTCTCTCTCACACACACACACACACACACACACACACACACATACAGTACAGCCAGCTGAGATTGTACAGAGGAAGCTCTAGTGAGGTTAAGTGTTCGATCTGTCTGGCTTTTCATGCACGCACACACACACACACACACACACACACACACACACACACACACACACACAAACGCTCTGCATAAACTTTATCGTCTGTCACACCCCGAGGATGCTCCTCCTAATATGTGCGTGATGTCTTGTATCATGCGACGGAGGTGTGGTCACCCCATGCAGATAAGCACATAACACTTGATTGACACAGAGGAGGCGGAGCCACGTTACGCTATAAGGTGAAGCATGGGGCGTTTTTTTTCCCCCCGGTTTTACAGAAGAGTGTGATTTTCCAAGTAATGTGAATAGGTGTACGCATGCTGAATCGATGTGCAAGAGTATGTGTGTGTGTGTGTGTGTGTGTGTGTGTGTGTGTGTCAGAAAGGATTATTGTGGCAGCTCTGTGACGGGTCTCTTCTGTTTGAGCGTGTCGATGAGGGACAGGACGCCTCGCTTGACGCTGGTGGAGACGCGGCGTGTCACTGAGTCGGAGGGCGGGGCCTGTGAGCAGGACTTCTGCGAGGGCGGGCGCGCCACCAGACACTTCTGGTACCGTAACTGTAAGTGTGGAGGAGACAGAAAAAAAACAGAGGAATGAATACGTGTGGATGAGGATGATTAAGGTGAGGATGATGATGATGAAGATGCGGGTACTGACCATACAGGCGGCCTGCACGGCCTCAGACACGCTGCCCGCGTTGGGATCGCACCAGAACACGTGGCACTCAAAGTGCTGGTTGCCCGTGTCCATGATGAAGGCGAAAGAGTGCACGTCTTTCCCCACGCCCATGAACGACAGGAAACGCACGCGGCACTCGACTAGGACTTCCTCTTCCTCCTGGAACAGGAAATGACATCATTATAAACAGTAAAGGTGCATGTGTATTTGTGCGAGTGTTTGTTTTTTTGTTTGTTTGTTTGTTTACAGTCGTTATTGCCTTTTCTTTGATGACTGTGACAGTGGCGTCCGCTACATTCAGGATCACCGGGATCCAGCTGTCTCGGTCTGATGATGTCATCAGGCTGTCCACAGCTGCATTTAAAACATCCATACCTGAAAAAAACAAAACAAACACATTATTTCATTGATTTTTTAAAAATCTGTTATCTTTCTAAGTGGATACAGTATATAAATGTCTCACCTATGGGTCTGGTTACTGGCATCATGCCAACGTACAAGACCTCGAACCTCTGCACCAGTTCAGTCTTTGGTGTGGGGAACTCTGCTAAAAGACACGACAAGCAAGTCACATTAACTGAGGCATGCACCGTTACCATTGTCGTCATCGTCATCATCATCATGCACATAAAGAGGGAATCCTGAGGTGTTACCCTGCAGCGGGACGTCAAGTCCTGTGTGGCTCCTGTCCTGCAGAGATCCTCCCGCCATAGCTTTGGCACTCTTGCGCTCCGCCATGATCTAATAAACACAACAGAAAAGAAAACAGAAAAAAAAAAAAAACACATTTGTTGGTAATGGATGTACGTCTATTACATATATAATAACTAGAGCCAAAACAATTCCTTGAGTAAATCAAGTAATTCGATTACAAAAAATGATCGAGTCAAAATCTTCTACCTTAAAGCTTCTTTTAATTAATTTTAAAAGCTTGCGTTATGTTTTTGCGCAATTACAGTATTTGCTGACAACGCGCTTTTGACAAAGTGCGCTTCCGGATGCAAGCCGCCAGCACCAACAAAGAAGAAGCGCTTATTTCACCCAAAAAGCGGAAGGAGGTGCAAACAGTTAGCTGTGTATTGATTTGATTGAGCGTTCTGTTGGGGCTGCAAAATGAAAGGGAGCAATAAAAATATCAGCGAGCCAAGAGATGAAGAAACCAGCAAGAAAAAAACAACAGAAATTGTCAGTAAAGGCTTATGTTATACCTGAGCTGTAGATTTAGAAATTTTTTGTTCTGAAAATTTAGTTGCAACTAAGTTGCAACTTAGTGTTTTTGTATAATTATTTCTTTCCATACCCCTATCTTCCCTATGCCATTTCGCGCGGTGGCCGGAAGTACGGTTCATCATCATTTACCGCGGGTTTTGGCGCTGTGATTACATTTTCATCTTTTAAAATTACATTAAATTTTTATTTTAAATGTTTATATTTTTTGGCGGCCCTCGCGGAAGCTTGCAGACCTTGCAGAACGTCAACGGAACATCGGAGGGCAACCGCGGCGACTCACAGTGCCTAACACAGCATCTCACCGTGAGTCAAACCGCAAATTTAAAAAATTAAAGTTGATTTTTCTAAAAAGAAAACCAATTAATATTTGTTTCTCTTATATATTTTACATTGCTGTTTAATTAAGCAAAAGTACATTTTATCCGATTACCTGATTAAATTTTTGGCAGAATACTCGATTACTAAAATATTCGATAGCTACAGCCCTAATCATAACCATTATACAGTACATACATAAACCATTATAGGTACAAGATATATCTCAGAGAGTGAAATATCAATATATAAGAACTGTTCAATTCAAACTGGGACTTTTGACTTCCCCCCCCCCAGGAACACCTTTAATGACCCAAAAGTGTGGATGTGGCTTAAAGCGAGGTCAGGACTGAACAGAGGTTTGTGCCAATAACTCCAAGACGAGTTCCCTTAAGTTGGCGACAAGTTATGCTTTGAAGGATCCACTCACAAAAGTACGGTCTTCTTTAAACTGTTCAAATGCTTTACTGCAGCTTAGAGTGATAATTTTTTCACACCTCCATTCACGAGAAATTTCATCACAAGTCCGGGTTTGACTTCAGAGCAGCACTTTCTATGAATACAGCCTAGTTTAAGTTTTGTTCATCCTGAGCTTAAAGCTTTGTTACTTTCCTTATCTTAATCCCTCGCCCGTCGTCCTGGCTAGCACGCTCTTCTTTGGAAAAAGTCATTATATGGGTGCTACCTAATACTAAAGCAATATTCTGATAGCTGTCGAAAAGCTGTTCTGTAAACCGAAACAATTTCAACAGCATCCCTTCCCCCCCACTACATACCCCGATAAATTCGTTGCGCATTCTGCTCTGATCCACACGATCGGAGAAACAATGCGCGCATCCCCTACAGACCTAATTAATTCAGAACGAAGGCTAAAGCTGGAAAAAGCACGAGCCTGTCCGTCTCTCTTATTCCCTCGGCGCACGGAGCGACATCAATTACTGATGCCATTAATCAAAGGAGTTGTGTTTGCCACACAGCTCTCCCAGGAGCCTCAGAGTTGATTTGAATGAAGCACTGCAGAGTTTTTACGGTACAGCACACTTCGCAGACAGACACGTACGTTTAGTACTGTTAAGTACCGTTAGTGGTGTGGAGTGTCTTACCCGGGAGCAGATTTCATGCAGGCTGGTAGCGATGGCTTTGGCAGGCGTGTCACAGCGGAAAACGTGACATTTTAATATCCGTGTGTCTTTATCGCGTGCTACGTAGGCGAAATCCCTAGAAAGACAACAACAGAGATTTTAACTTTACATGCAAGACCTTGTAAATTTGTGTCTGTGAAAAAATTAATAAATCACTATATAGATTTAAGACAAGCACCATCCTCGCACACACTTTTGTACAAGATAAAACTAGTCAGTGAACAAGTGTGTGTGTGTGTGTGTGTGTCAAATATTGATTATGTTGAGTGATCATAGGGAACGTTACCTCTCTCTGAGTCCAGGACAGCATTAAAGAAAAGAAGAGAAGGAATTAAAGAACAGAAGAGAAAGAGAGAGAGAGATAACCATGTGTGTTAACGAGGTTTCACGTATAGCTTGAAAATGTCAAGGCTGCCTCCGGCAAGACGACCCACGTGTTCCTGAATATAAAACGGGCGATTAGGGAATATAAAGGGAAAAATGGAATAAGAACGAAAAGCGAGAAGGTGAGAGAGAGAGAGTGAGAAAAAGACACAGAAACTGACGTTCAGACACAATTTCTCACAATTTGCTCATTAGCACCGAGTCCCGCCCATTAGCCACTGCTGCTCACATGGAGTAAAGCACTATCCGCCCTCTTCTGCATAAATTACTCAGTACTGTTAGTCTTTACTCTTCTACTTCTTCCTGATGTCACCTGAAAGAGCGCGGGGAGATTTTCCTTACTTGTTATCCGTATATCTCTGTCCATTTCTAGTGTTGACGTTCTTGAGAAATCTCACACTCCTCCACATTCTAATGTCACGACACCCTGCTCCTCTCTCTCTCTCTCTCTCTCTCTCTCTCAAACATCCAACCAGAATTTTGTTTTTTTAAACGGCAAAAACCTTTTCGATTTAGATACAAAATGTACGTTTACGCATTAAAACAAAAAAGAAAGGAGGAGAAACAAATAAGAATAAGGATGGAGAAACCGCGATACTCACGTCTAGTCTCAGTCGACTCCTATTTTCGCTTCATGCTAAATCTGTTCCTCTCGCCTTCGACACCGGTTTAAAGACTTCACCTCATCACTCACTCTCTCTCTTTCTTATTCTGTGTCCAATCCCTGCTTCCCCCTGTCCCCTCCCCTCCCCTCCTCTCCTCTCCTCTCACTCAAGGAACCTGCTGAGGCGTGTTTTTTTTTCCCATAACGGATCAACATATAAGAGTTTAATGATGTCGTGCAGCGCGTTAACCCAAAAGCACTGGTTTGTAAATTTACACCCACACACACACACACACACACACACACACACACACACACACACACACACACACACAAGTTAAAGTTAAAGCTGCTCCAGCAAGAACGTGATCGATCCGACAGATCGGAGCGAGGACCTCACGCAAGCAGCAGAACGCTTTCTGTGTAACTGGATTAAACTTTCATCAGGCCTCTCGTCTTAACGCCATCAATCTTTTATTCGTGTCCTCCTTTCACCGGGGCGAATCCGGCGCTCTGGATTCATTAAGCTGACCTTTAGCGAAGACGCGCGCACATGAGAGAGAGAGAGAGAGACAGAGAGAGAGAGAGAGCATTCGATGCGGCTGCATTTACATAAACGTCCGTTGTTCGTCTCGAGTTTTAATAAAATTTTTGACTTCAGTGTGTGTATGTTAGCGTATATTATATAATATGCAACGCCATAACTTTAACCAACTTAATATATACAGTACCGTGAAAAAGTATTTGCCCACTTTCTGATTTGTTTTTTATTCCTTGCATATTTGTCACACGTAAATGATTCAGATCATCCTAAAATATTTTATAGCACAAAGATTATCGAGTAAATATAAAATCCGGATTTTAAATTTATTAGGTAAAAGGTAAATTTTTTTAAAATACGAATACACCTTTGTGAAAAAATTATCCACAAGACACAAGGAAAAAACACAAGGACTTGTCTCACATTTGCCTAAAAGCATCTTGATTAACATTCCCGAGACTTCTGGGCAAATATTCCGTAGACTGATGAGACACAAGTAAATGGAAGGTGGACGTCCTGTTACAACAGATGTAAACCTAACACAAAGCATTTCACAAAAAGAACATCAAACCAACAGTCAAACATGGTGGTGCGATAACTGATAGAATCATGAATTCTGAGATCTACCGAAAAAATCCTAAAGAAGAATATTCGTGACACCAAGCTCGAATGCACTTGTGTACTGCAGCAGAAGAAAGATCCAAAACACACCAGCAAGTCTAAAAAAAAATAAATAAATAAATAAAAAAATCAGATTCAGATTTTGGGGTGGCCTAGTTAAATTCTATTGAGATGACCTTAAACAAGCCGTTCATGCTTAAAAAACCCTCCAGTGCGGCTGACTTAAAACATTTCTGCTTAAAAGAATTCCTTCACAGTGATGTGAAAGACTGATTGCTAGTTTTTGCAAATGCTTGATTTCGCTAGTGGCACAACCAGTTGTTAGGTTTTCACAGTGGGCCAGGTAGGTTTAGACAGCTTTTTTTCCTTTAATAAATGAAATCATCAGTGCATTTTTGTATTTACTCAGATCATCAAAAAAAAAAATTTGTTTGATGATCTTGATCATAAGTGAGACAAACAATGTGTGTATATATATATATATATATAGTGTTTATATAAGTGTTTATATATATATATAAATATATATATATATATATATATATATATATATATATATAAGTGTTTATATATATATATAAATAAAGGAATCAGGGAGGAGCGAATACTTCTTCACGACACTATGTGTATATCCGATATGCACAAAGGGCTGAGGGAAAGTAAACGTGATTGTAAAGGGAAAAAAAAAACGCTAAAATTGTGCATTAGGTCTTCTTACCTGCCGTTGTCCCGCCCCACACCCCAGACACGGATGCTTGCGATTGGCTGAGAGTGAAGGACACTTCGGTCCATCGGGTCGACCAGATTCAGCATGTTGTTCTCCAGGATCAGATACATATCTTTCCCCTGTGTGCACACACACAAACACACACACAGACAAAGCAGAAGATAAGTAATAATGACAAGGTCGTGTGTGTATGTGTGTGTGTGTGTGTGTGTGTGTGTGTGTGTGTATGAGCGTGTGAGAGATGAATGCTGATTTGTGAGCAGAAAGAGTGAGTGAGCTGTGCAACACAGCCGCCCTTTTCCTCTCTCTTTTTCCTCCTTACTCTCTCTCTCTCTCTTACACTCATCTCACCTTGCATGGCTTTTATCTCCTACATTATAAATCTTCAGAATAAATTAAATAAAAAGGGCCCAACTTCTCAGCATGTGTGTGTGTGTGTGTGTGTGTCTGTGCGTGTGTGTGAGAGAAAGAGTCACCTCTCCCCATATCCCGACTGTGTCTCTGATGTCGTTCTTGCAGTAGGAGAGCTGTCGGATGCAGTTATTAACGGCGACGCTGCTTTTCCCAGGAGCCAAGTCTTCTTCTGCCATCTCGACCCATCCCAGAGAGCGCACTGCAAAACACTACCACACACACGCGCATTCTATTAGCAACTAAATAAACACACTGCATTTCACTACAAGTGCTGTTAATAAATAACCAAAAAACAAGTGAACATGAAGCCACCGCTCCCTGAAGTGTTTTATTCCACTTACTCCACAACAAATCATGATAATTTAGCGTAAATTAAATAATAATGCAAAGTGTATGTCTGACTCGAAGTAACTTAAAAAAAGGATTGCATTTTATTGCGTTCTATTTCTCCGTCGCACCATCCCCTCGCTTTTCGCCGCATCCAGAGACCTGACTCATTCATCTTTCATCCCCTTCTTCGCTTCTGACACTCTGCCAGATTAAAACCCTGCAGGCTTGTCTCACACTCTGGGAGCTAGTGTGTGTGTATGTGTATGTGTGTATGTGTGTGAGGGTGTGTGGGGATGTCTGAATGAGAGATAGATAGATAAGAAGGAGGGGGAGCATGTGTTCGTGTGTGTGTGTGTGTGTGTGTTTGTGTGTGTGCACCTTTGTGCATGTGTGATTAATAACAGCTCCAATGTTGTCCTCCTCCCTCACTTTGATTCTAAGCACATGTGACAAAGAGAGTAAGGGAGAGGAGGAAAAAAGAGAGAGAGAGAAAGAGGAGGCCAAGAAGGAAATTAAATATTTAAAAGTTAGACTCCTGGAGTGACGTAACTCCCAGAAAGTGGGATGATGTTCAGACTAAATTAAAAATTAAAAATACCGTCATGTTTGGAATATCATTTTCTTGAAGTTCCTTTCAGATCTAATTCTACAGATTTGTGAGGTCATATTACTTGCGATTGGTATCAAGTCTGTCACGTCATACTGTAGGATGATGTATATAACGCAGATTGTTGTTTCAGCTGCACACAGACGATAAAATCATACATATTCGTATTCATGACAGAACATTAATGTACACATATAGATTTTCACAGACTAACAAATCATCTTCTAAACTGTAAACCACAGATCACCAAGAATCTCTGCTTTATATCATCCAGCTGCAGTTCATTCTGTATTCTTGAGTCAGACGTCTGGATGTCTGTCTTTACTATTTTTGGCTTATTTGATTTCTGAATGTCGCTGCCTTACGCTCTTTCTCCACCAGATGGCGGGCTGGACCAAGCTTGTAGTTCCATATGGTTTTGCTCAGCAGAAAGAGAGAGAGCGCGATAGAAAGAGAGAAAGAAAGAGAGAGAGAGAGAGAGAGGGGTGGGGCTCCAAAATAAACACCAAGAAACAAACCGAGTGGTAAACAAACGTTTATCAGATGGACGGCAGGATGCTCTGCGCCCGTAATTTCCATGATTTCCAGTTGGGGCAGAAAACAGAAAGCCGCTTGTGGGTGTTTTTCGCATGGTTTGACGTATAGATGGATAGGACAAGTGTGTGTTCAAGCTAAATCAGGTTTGTGTATGGTAGATGTAGTAACTGGTGAATTCTTTTAGTAGAAGGTTATGTTTCGTGCGCATATGTGTGCGTATACAGTATGTTTTACCTTGGCTTCAGGATCGCTGTTAACACTGCTGGAATCTTCTTCCTCTACAGGAGCAGGGTTTCTATAAAAAATAAAGAAAAATGTAAATAAATAAATACATTTATTAAAAAATACTTTGTTGAATTTTTTTTTTTACTTTGACAAAGCTTATGGGTATTAAAATAGATTTTTATATCCATAAGCTTGGACTGTTTAAAGTTTTTATGTTGCGAAAATAAATAAATAACTAAGCCGTTGCTGCAGAAGGGGCGGGGTCAGAACTGATCTAGCTCCGCCCACTTGGTGTCTAGGGGATGAAGTTTGTTTTAAGTGTTGTTGTATCGATATAGAGCTATACAGAGTCATTGTTAAGGCTAGGCTTATAGGAGAAGGAGTTGGATCAGATCTAGCTCCACCCCTTTTGTTCCTTTTTGGTTCTGCTTTTCTCAGTTACAAAAATGAGAGTCAAAGGTATCTGCTAGGAGGCACAAACACATGCGCGCACACACACACACACACACACACACACACACACCGAAGTTTGAGCGAGGCATAGCGGAGAGTGGCTCCTTCAAACTCCTTCAGACTGGGGTCAGGGTTCACTGTGGCAGCCTGCAGATCCTGAGAGCGAGAGAGAGAGAGAGAGAGAGAGAAATCAAAGATACAGATCTTGAGCCACCCAATTTGCGAGCCATGACTTCGGGCCAACATGCTGTGCAGAGACCTGCATGTTCCAAGAGTGCGCGATTGTGCGTGCATGCATGCGTGACAGTCCGGAGAAAAACGCTGCATGCTCACTGAAACTTAAAGTACCTCTGAACACATAGTTTTATATCATCGTACATGTTAAATAAGATACTGTTTAATACTTCCTTTATTTCCTCATTAAAATGTCCTCTACACGTCAGGGGTACTTTAAGAACACAACTCGACAACTTAAGCAGCATTTAAAACATATTGTTCATACAAAATAACTGTGAAAACATACACATCACAAGCAGCAGTAAATAAGATGAAGCTGTGCGAGTCTGATGGCAGGCAGGGGCGGGCAGAAGCCATGGGTCGCTGGGGGGCAGAGGTTAAAGGCTGAGCAGCAATAAAGCTGTTAATCAGGACGTTTTAGAGCGCCGAGCTTCAACAGCAGAATGGCTTTATGTGTGTTAGTCGCTTCATAGGCCGCTAGCTATCGTTGTAGTAAAGACCGAATGACTTAATTTAGGTTTATACAAGTAATTATCTAACTATTTAACTTGTTCAGGTAAAAATAAATGTGCATTTTTAGTCATATTTAAAAATCCTGTTTTACAGGTGTTTGTATACTTTTGATCGAACCATAGCCGCTATAATGTACATCCAAGATTCTTTTTCTTTCAAAACTAGCCAAGTTTATTACTTATTATTTATTATTCCTCAGTTTCAAATAATTATAGCGTCCGGACATGCAGGCCAGTTTTTTTTTTTTTACATTATCGGTGTCCTTTTAAGTGAAGTATGAGCGTGGAGTCAGGCCTTAAGCTGCTCTTAACCGGGTCATAAATCTGATCTGTTTTAGATCTCTTTAGATAAATTGCTTAAAGGAGACAAATCTATACATATGTACAAAAAAAACCTTCTGTATAATTAAATATCTCTAGTTTATGAACTAATAATTAATAAAGAACTTTATCTATCTCTCTAATGCTCGGCTCAATTTTTTGGTAAATAGAGAGATAGATAAAGTTCTTTATTAATCCCAGAGGGGAAACTGATTAGCTCAACCATTTTGTAAAGCAGATTTCGAGTCACGGTATCATATCACAAAAATCTGTTACACTTAACCCATTCATGATTTCAATGTATTTTTCATCATGAGCTGACTGGAGGGATTGTTCCGTCTCGGTCTTACTCAGCATCAATGTGAATCACTAAAGCCCCGCCTCAGATCTCATCTTATTGGCCACTCTCTCTTTTACATTTTTGGAGTGTCAGAGTCGCTTGAGCCATTCTGCTGCTTGAGCTTTTGCCCGATCCTGTCTCATACTAACCTTCCAGACCTCACTATCAATCTTTCCCACTGCAAAATCACTCCAGGGTTGTTTCTACAAACGGTTATACAAACACACACACACAAACTTAAGTCATGGTAGAGGAGAAAGACAAGACAAGGACATTAAATCACTCGTGCGCGGGTATGTACATTAGTATATGTATCTCAAATATTTCATTCATTCTACTTAAATACACTCACACACACAAACCACAGAATATTTAACTGAAATCCATGGTTTGCATGCCAGCAAACATCAAACCCTCACACACACACACACACACACACACACACACACACACACACACACAGCTTTAATTTCTCACCTCACCTCACTCTAGAATAAAATTTCGAGAAAGAGAGAAAGAAATATAGAAAGAGAGCATTACTTTGTCCTCCTGTCGATGCTGGATATAGGTGCGTTTGTCTTTCTCTGGCATGATCTGCAGTGACGAAGATCGAGGCTACACACACATTTTTGTAAGCAAGTTATTTTATTAAGGCATATAATAATAAATAATAATAAAAAGAGTCATGTGGTTAAATCAGAGCGTCATGTTATTATAAGCACCTTTTTGTGTTGTCATTAATCATAATCACTTAAATGAATCTAAATCTTTCAGATCTTTCAGACTACTGGGTTTGCATAAGGCAGAATGAGACCTTAAAGGCTTGGTGGTGGTGTTTTTCCTTTC